>NC_051072.1:5953956-6290622 GCF_004664715.2 Peromyscus leucopus | reverse complement strand
ATTGTGGGGGCAAGCTTTGAAGTCTCATATGCTCAAGCTACACCAATGGTGGCTTACCAATGTCTTACCTGCTGCTATGTCCTGGCGGTGGATCAAGATGTAGATCTTTCAGCTCCTTCTCCAGCACCATGTCTGCCTGAAGTCCTGCCATGATGATAATAGACTAAACCTCTGAACTGTAAGACAGCCCATCAGTGTTTTATTTATATAGAGCGATATCCACAGCACTGTCCACTTTCTTCATTTTAGCAATAGGAAGGCTCTTAACTAAACAGGTGTAAGTGTTACATGTCACAACACAATTAATCCCAGAGCAGGCAGGCAGATTCTGTGAGTATTAAGAGGCATAGTCTGAGTCTATCATATTTGAGTTCCAAGGCTATATCAAGTATCTTATCATCTGAGAAGATTACACTATCTGTCTTTACTCCATCAACCGACCTGCAGAAAAACCCACAAACCTGAGAAATAAAAATAGAAGCACTTAGAATCTTGTCAAGAGTGACCAATTGACAGCGCAGCCTGGACAGGGTCCTAGATGGTTTCAGAGCTGTCTTCAAAGACTAAGGAGACTATCATGCAGGCCATAGAAGCAAGGATGTTTGGCACAGTCATGTTCTTTCTGGGGCTGGCGTGGGGAGTATGTTTCTGCTCTTTTCTAGTTCTTAGAGATTCCAGCACCCATTGCCTCTTCCTCTATCTTCAAAGCTAGTGATGCTTCCATAGCTCACAGTGTCCACTGACGCAGGAACTCTTGTTCCTGCTTCTGTCTTTATGGGCCTTCCCATCACACCAGGGCCACCTGGAGAGGCCTGATGAATGGCCTTCCTTCAAGGTCAGAGTACCGATCCATCAGTCTTACCTGTACTTGAATTCTCTTTTGCCATTTAACCAAAGTCTTCAGGGATTCTGGGATGACACAGACCCCTCTGTACCTGGAATGTTACTCAGCCAGTCACAGGATTCCACTCATTCTACTATATTTACATGGAAATGTAAATACAGATTAAAGCATAGCTTCATGTTTTTAATGACAATTCAAAAATTACCGTACAGTTGTCCAAATCCATAGACTTTATCTTCTTTTATTTAAATAAACAGACATAAGCTTACCGGACTCAACAGTCCCCCCCCCAAAAAAAAAGTAGAAATATAAAGAAACTGTACAATATTACAAACCAGTGGTTGTTTGTGTATATATAAATACAGTTGTGTGTATATATAAACACACACGATACTTATTTTATTTTTGTTTTTATATCCTGACCAAAGTTTCCCCTCCCTCCTCTCCTCTCAGTCCCCCCTCCACACACTTCCCCTTTGCCCTCCATCCACTCTTCTGTTTCTCTTCAGACAGGGACAGGCCTCCCATGGATATCAGCCAGCCATGGTATATCAAGTTGCAGTGAGACTAGGCACCCCCTCTTCTGTTAAGACTGGATGAGACAATCCAGTAGGAGGAAAGGGTCCCAGAGGCAGGTAACAGAGTCAGAGACAGCCCCTGTTCCCACTGTTAGGGGTCTCACAAGAAGACAAAGTTATAAATCTGGAACATCTGTACACATCTGTAGCAGAGGGTCTAGGTCAGTCCCATGCAGGCTCCCTGGTTGTTGGTTCAATCTCTGTGATCCCTTATGAGGCCAGGTTAGTTGGTTCTGTGGGTTTTCTTGCACACACAATATTTTAACATTAATCAGGTGGTTCTAGAAAATCAGTAAACAACAAAGAATCCCAGGAAGGTAATGCTTATAAACATGACCCTGTTTATTTATGATTGTCCCAAATCCCAGGAGAGAATCTTACTAAAGAATACAAAGGTCAGAGATAAAAAGTTCCTGCTGCTGAGGTCAGCCATTTCCCTTCCAATTTTTGTCCATACTAAGTTTCTCTAGGTCTTAGAGGCACATCATGATGTGAACCCAGCAGATCCCTTATGACAAAGTCAACCCAAACCTCAGGTGTGTGCTGCTGTGGAGAAATCTCTGAAGGAGAAAGGCAAACCACGCTGGCTCCCTCCACCCAGTGTTCCCGTAGGTCTTGGTGCCCTCCTTGGCTAAAACACTACCGTGGGTTTTTCCGAAATACTTTTTTGGCAAGTTTGACCACTGTCGCTGAGAAAAGCCGATGATGTTCAGTCCACCACAGACTTAAAAGACAGGGATGTAGTATTGGCGGTCATTCTCGGTCAGCAGGGAGATCTCTGGCCACTCCCTGAGAGGCTCCTCAGGATAGCAGACTGCAAAGTCTCTGGAGTTAAACTTGAACAGTCGGAACACTTTTATCTTTACTTGAAGGGAATACCCGAGTATAAACATGTCAATCTGGGGATGAGATGAAAGCGAGGTCACAGACTGAATTTATACACTCCCACCATGATGGGGCCTGCTACGGTTTATGAGATGACCCACTTTGTAACAGAGTAACCCATAGAGCAAGTGGGCATGACTTGGGGACAAATGCCCACGGTGTGGAAGGAGAGCAGGACCATGTCTAGGGAGACAGGAGAAACTGTTCAGAAACAGGAAGGAACACTCAAGCCTGGGCAGTGGCTCACAGCTTCAATCCCAGCACTGTGGAGGCAGAGGCAAGAGGACTTCCATGAGCTGGAGACCAGTCTAGGCTGCATCGTGAGTTCCAGACCAGCCTGGGCTACAGAATGAGACCCTGCCTCACAGGGAAAGGAAAAGGAAGGGAAGGGAGGGGGAGGGGAAAGGAAGTGAATACGGAATGGAGAATGGAAAGGAAAGGAGAAAAGGGGGAGGGGAGGAGGGAGAGGGAGGGGAAGGGGAGAGGGGAGGGTGCTTGCTATTAAGAACCGCATTGCTTTCTAACCAATTTGATGTCTTAGTGAGATGTCATCTGATTGACCATTTCTTTTGGACAGGAAACAAGTAAACAGACAACCTTTGTCATGGGGAGGGGCTTTCTCTGACCTTACAGCTGGTTGTTACTAACTTTTGTCTGCAACACTGATCTGGCGTTCAGAGCGACCTCTTCCCAGTTAGTATCTGCGTGGTCACAAGACTCTATGAACCAGCCCTCCCCGGTCCAAGGGTCCTCGGACTCACAAGACGCAACAGCCAGCGATGAGGCCTGTCACTCTCAGCCAGCCGCCTCTGTGCAGTTGGTTTCATCGACGGCTGAACATCAACCCTAAAGACCCACGCGTTCCAGGACTGCCGGGTCATCCCTGGATCACACCCCGTGAGTCCCACTCACCTGCTCCAATCCACAGGTGTCACCTATGGAATTCAGGTGGTTCATCATGAAGCTCAAGGGATCTGAGGAGGACTCCCTGGAGAACAGGAGTCTGAAGAGGCTGGGGATAATCTTGTTCGTCTTCATTTGTTCGTACACTTCCGTGACCTGGTAGAGCATGATGAACTTCAAAGCTTCGTACAGTTTATACTCCAGGATGGCGTCGGAGAAGAGGATGTTACACATGCTCCCTCTCTTGTGATAGTCTCTCATCCCACTAAACTCGGTCCACTACAAATACAGGGCTAAGTGTGAGCTGAGAAGGGCAAACAGGAACATACAAACCATAGTACAACTTGTAAAGTACTAATAAAAGAAGCCGAAGAGGACAGAAGGAGGGCAGCGGAGGAGGGCAGAATTCTACATTTTCATGTCTACCTTTTGGGACTCTTGGAGTCTTTTTAATCATAAGCATACTGAAATGGGCTGAATGTTCACCTGCCTCCCCCAACTCATGTGCTGAATGTCTTAGTCTAGGGAGACAGCCTTAGGAGGTGAGGCCTTTAGGTGGTGATTGGCCTCTGTGGTAGAGTCCTCATGAATGGGACTGATGTGCCTCCAAGAGGAAGCCAAGCAATTTCTGGCTCTACTTGGGAGGTATGATAACAAAACAAAACAAAACAAACAAACAAAAAAAAAAAACTGTCCACCTGTGGATAAACTAGAAAGAGGGCTGTCACCAAATGTCACTTCCTGCTAGCCTCCTGGCCTCAGACTTCCAACCTTCATAATTGCAAGAAATAATCATTGGTTGTGTAAGCCCTCCCTCAGTTTATGGTATAAGAGAAGCCTGAGCTCCCAGAATAACACACAAACACCCTAGTTTTAGAATAAGAAACAAAATAAAATCGCCTTTCTCCAAACATACCACTGCTAGGCACACTATCAACCAGGCCAGTTCTCTAAAAGTGTCTGGGGTCTTCCTGAGGCTATGCCGGAGAAGAACAGTGCAAGAGTTGCTGGCTGGCTAAGCTCACCCTGCAAAGCCCTTAGGTGGATTAACTCACACCCTCCCGATATATAACCACGCAGGGTATATACTCCTCACAGTTCTTCAGAGGGAAGAGAGCTATGCCTCAGAAAGCCATGTCCTCCAGATAAGCCAGCCAGTAAGAGATAAGCGCCACACACTTTCCATCGCCCCAAGTCTGTGTTGTTATTAAGTCGGGCAGAGCTTTTGGTCTTACTTATTGCGCCTGCTCCCTCCCGGTATGAGCAGGATGCTTGCAGAAGAGCATTTCTGAAGGCTGGACTTTGGACCACATTGGAAACAAAGTGCCCCTCCGTGTGTCTGGTCTCCAATGCAGCCCCTGAAGCTTCTACCCCACAACAGACCAAGTCACCATCACACAGAACACTAACTCTGGCTTACTACTTGGTAGGAGAAAGCAAGCCATGGCCGCCCGCAGGAGGCCTTCTGAGCTCAGTTTCATTTCCCTACGACACAGGATCCAGTCCACATGACAGGGAGCTGGCCGCGTTTGAGATGGATGCTTTTTAATCATTGGTCTTTTTTTTAAAAATTTTCCCTAAACACTCACCTGCATTTTCAATAACTCCACACATTTCCGTAACTTTCCAAACACATTGGAACCTGTATACTTCTCAGGTCCAAAACTGTACTGCTGGATCCAGTTACAGCCTTGAGAAAAGAGTAGTTTTTCAGGAAGCTTGAAAAGGAAGTAGATGCCAACAATGATTAGTGTCTCAGCACTTAGCACGCATGATCTGGAATGCAGCAGCGCACCAGCTTATCTCAGGCAGCAACCCTCGGAAAGACTACCATGTCAGTTACGTAAAAAGCAACAGTCATCTTTGCTTTAGATTTGTGGATTAAGTGATTTTGAGATTATATTCTAAACGAAAATCTAAATCTAAGATGATGTCCAAAGAAACAGTGTTTTTGGATAAAACACCATATGCCCCTGATGTAACCCTTTAGAAACCATCCATAATGAAATAACACCAAGCAGCGGATGGGCCACACCACGATGCAGTATGCTTCCCAACCTGGCTGTCCCTCATCAGATCAGAGAACGGACTCAGCCAGCACTTCCTATTTATTTTTTTTTTTATCCTTTTGCCTCAACTCCCAATATAAAGGCATAACAATGTTACTCATTTCACAGAGCTCCCGATTAAATTCTGGGAGATGCATAGATTAGACTATGGTGTCTATAAGAACCTATTCCACTGTGAGTTGTGAAACCGTATCCCACAAACTTGGGGGATGAACACAGGACTTCTGTCACATTCTTTATGCTAGTTAACTAGAAGCAGGGTTAGCATACAACACTTATTCGACAAGTATCTGCTATGAAACAGAACTACTGAAAATAAATTTAAAAGAAAAGACACCAAGGAGACAGAGCACATGGGACCATATATGTTTACTTCATACTTCTTGCTCCACCATCCTAAATTGAGCATACTGCACGCAAAATAAGAAGTCACATTGCTCATCAAAAATGTATGTCTGGAGCTGGAAAGATGTCTCAGCAGTTAAGGGTACCTGCTGCTCTTCCAGAGGACCTGGCTTCAGTTCCCAGCGCCCACACAGTGGCTCACAACTGTCTGTTGCTCCAGTTCCAGAGGACCCATTGCCTTGCATGCACACGGTGCATGGACACACATGTAGGCAAAATATCCATCTACATAAGATAATCAAAAAGAGAATATCCTGCCGTAAATTATGAAGAAAAATGATCAAATAAACAAGACTGGAAGAAAACCTCTACAAATCACATATCCAAGAAAGCCCTCATATTCAAAATACATAAAGGATTTTCAAAACAATAAGAAAACAAACAATCCGATAAAAATGAACCAAAGACTTAAGTAGACAATTTCCCAAGGAGATGCTATGGACTGCAAACAGGTACATGAAAAGACACCCGACAGGTATTCATTAAAAGCAAATGAGGGCTGGCAGGATGGCTCGGTGGGGAACGGAGCTTGTTGTGCAAGTTTGATGACCAGAGTTCAGTCTCCGGACCCCATGTAGAGGAGGAGGAGAGAACTGGCTCCACAGGACTGTCCTCTGACTTCCACAGGGACTACGGCGCGCACACACACACACACACACACACACACACATATATACACACACATACACACACACACATACACACACACACATACACATATACACACACATACACACACACACATACACATATACACACACACACATACACACACACACATACACATATACACACACACACACACACACGCACACGCACGCACGCACACACACACACACACACACACACACACACACACACGAATAAGAAGAAACAAAGTATACCTAGTAGAATGGCTAAACACAACCAAACCCAACAATACTAAGTGCTGGAGACCATGAGGGACAGCCACAACTCTCACACTATGCTGGTGGGAATGAAAAAAGGCCACCCAGGCTTGGGGAGCCATGTGGAAGTTCCTCAGAAAGTTAAGCACATACCTCACTCCCACACCACACATCTAACTCCTGGGCATTTGCCTAAAAGAAACAGATATTATACCTACAAAATCCCTTATAAGACTATTCCTAATGGCCAAATTCATTGTTGCTAACCACTGGAAACCATCCAGATGCCCTTGAACTGTGAGTAAAGTGCGTTCTGTTCATATAAAGGACGACCACATTGGAGGAGCAAAACAATGACTTCTGAATTCATGGAACAGCGTGGAGGAAATGCAGATGCACGTTGCTATGGGAAGGCAGTCAGAGTCAAAGGGCTAAGATGATTCCATTCATATGACACTGGAAGCAGTAAACCATAGGGACAGAGAGCGGATTAGGAATTGTGCGGACCAGAGGTCTGGGGACCACTGACTACAGAGGTATAGGAGAGAGCCTTGGGGTAGTGACCATTCTGTATGCCTTGGTTAATAAACATTTACGTCATAGTAAAGCGGTTCATGTTATCAGACCTCCTTACTTCGGAGGATGCCTCTCGAGGACAGAGGCCTCTCGGAAAAGCTGAGAGAGAGCATTAAGATGAACAAGACTGGGAACACCAGCGTGCTGAGATGGCTTATCTGCAAACTGACAGAGGGAACAAGCTACACAACCTGTCAATGCTCAACGCTCCTTCAACATGAGAATCCTGAGCACAAAGCTACCCAGCCAGGACCGGTAGCCCCCAACATGGCCATGTTCCCGGTGGGGAGCCGTACCTTCACGATGTCTTTTTCTTTCATCCACGGTGGAAAAGAGAGGCCTTGGCTGAAGATCTGGAACAACACGGACCGGAGAGCATCGTAGTTATCTCTCTTCACTGGCCGGACACATTTAATATGGTACCTCCAGAACAGTTCCTCATAAGCCTGTCAGTATGCAAGGATGGTCTCAATGAACTCCCCTGCATCAGAGGCCGGTGAAAGTGAGCTCAATGGACACAGAGTTTCAGTGAACACACTGAGTGAGCGTGAGGGTTTCCAGAGGGATATGGTACCCACAGAAGCCCAAAGAAGGTATTGGACTCCCAAGAGCTGGAGTTACAGGTAGGTAGGTAGTTGTCGTAGATGCTGGGAACTGAACTCAGGTCCTATGCACAAACTGCAAGTACTCTTAAACAGCTGAGCTACGTCTCCAGTCTCTTATTTTTAAATTTCATTGCTATAATCATCATTACCACTACAGTATCGTTATTACTTGTGTGTGTGTGTGTGTGTGTGTGTGCGCGCGCGCGCAGGTCGCACAAGCCAGTGCGTATCTGGATGTCAGAGAATGGTTCTCCTGGACCCAGATCAGCAGACTGACAGCAAGTGCTTTTCCTCAGAGCCACGTCAGTGACCCTCTGCACGGGATTTTAAAGCGACGCTCACGTGTATGGAGTCTGCCTCGTGCTGTTTCAGATGATTAAGCTTGGAAGACCAGGACAGGTTATTTGGGGCTGATAATGAGTCAAACTCAACCACAGAGAAGAAGTGTATAGTTTTAAGACCACACCAGAGGACTCTGGGCCTCTCCCTCCTCTTCGCCCAAGACAGGAGTGGGCAGTGCTGCTGGGGATTTTTACCAACATCAGTCCAATGGAACATTCTAAAACTCCTCCAAGTACTTAGGCCCGGGTGTCTGACCCCTCCAGGGAGGAGTCTGCATAGCACATGCAGAAGTTAAAAGGCCAGAGATCCGAAGACCGTGCAGTACTCACATTCTCTCAAGTTACAGACATATTGATTTCTAGGCTCAGCACAACACACTCTAGGTTGAAGCCTGTCCTTGTCAGCTCACCTCTCAGCTTCACTCAACAGCCAGGGCCATCTGGGGAGAGGGGACCTACTTGCGGGGACTGACAACATTAGACGGACTTATGACGTCTGTGAGATAGTTGTGACTGACATCTGATCTGGAAGGGCCTAGCCTACTGTGGGCGGCGCCATCCCCAAGCAAGTAAGCTTGCGTCAGCTGCGGAGAGCAAGCCAGTAAGTGGGTTCCTCCACTGCTTCTGCTTCAGCTCCTGCCCCGACTTCCCTCAATGATGGCCTGTGACCTGGAAGTATAAGCCAAACAAATCCTCTCCTCCTCAAAGTTGCCTTTGGTCAGAATGTTTTGTCACAGCAACAGAAAAGCAAACCAGAACAAACCTAAAGCCAGCATCTAGCAGCTACTCGGCTTCTGACTTGGGCTGTAACTTTACGTAACACCCCATTTGGTGCTGGTTGACCTTTGGGTTTGGCAAGGCAGAGCTGAGTGCACCCTGATGCCGACAGACACTGCCTGCCTCCCTTGACCCCCCCCAAGCAGACGTACCTTCCGCATCAGTTTGGCACGGGGTGTTTCCCCTTTCCACTCTCTTGCACAATAACTGAGTAGATCTACTTCTGCCTCCACGCTGAGGTTTCCTGGACAAGACAGAAAAAAAAAAAAAAGGCAGCTACATTTCCCATTCTTCTCCTTTCTTTAGCCCTCTCTGCCCTTAAAAAAATAAGGAAACATAGGCACGAAAGCATTTACTTTTGAATTTTCTCTGCAGATATCCAATCCACCTGAAAGATAAAGGAAACAGTTTTATATATATATAAACGTTTTGCGGGGCAAGGGTGTTTTTGAAAAGGAAAGACAAAAGGACGGCCCACCATTTCAGCCGATGCCCTAAATACAAATGCAGCCTTCTGAAGTAGCAGAGGGACGCGGACAGAAGGGACACCACCAGCGTCACAGAGGCCCTTGCTATTCTCCAGGCAGTGCTGACGACTTGGCTTGCAACCAGTATCCAGGAGTGAACCTGGTCACTTCCTACAAGACAGACAGACATGCAAATCATAGTTATACACCTGCTTGAAGAGACATATGACACACTGGATAACTTTGTCCCCAAGTGTCTATCATTGATTTAGACACATATTTTTGTGTGTGCACGTATATGTGCATGTTTGTGCACAGATGCATGTGTATATGAGGTACACGTGTATGCATGTGTGTGCGTGCGTGCGTGCGTATGTGTGTGTGTGTGTGGACAATCACTAGCGCCATTCCTCACATACCATCGACTTTCTTTGAGACATGGCCTCTAACTGGCTTTGTAACCTCCCAGGCCTACATACACGTTTTTAGAGTATTAAAACACTCAATCCACAATTAAAGAATCA
The DNA here is from genome assembly GCF_004664715.2 of Peromyscus leucopus. Classification (NCBI taxonomy): domain Eukaryota; kingdom Metazoa; phylum Chordata; class Mammalia; order Rodentia; family Cricetidae; genus Peromyscus; species Peromyscus leucopus. The sequence goes on along the minus strand of NC_051072.1, from coordinate 6,280,761 downwards.
TGTCATTTCTCTCATGATCAGTGTCACATATAAAACAGCCTTTTCTACAAAATTAATAATCCATCATGTGCAGAAGGAGCATGGGCTTCCGAATCCTGAATTCAGATCCTGTTTCCACCATGGAGCCTGTGTGACTCTGACAGCCGACTGCCCTGATGTTCTGAGTTCTCCGGACTGTAAAATACAGGTGACCCCGCAGCGAAGGGGCGAACTGAAGTTGTGAAGCGCCAGCACCGTGCAGGCACACCCTCATTTCTCGCCCAGTACCTCCTGGACCCATGCCAGGCAGGCTCTGGTGACCTGTCAGCATCCCCTGAGTCACACGGGAGTGAGCCCAATGGGCAGAAGCATGGGTACCGCTTTGTCTGCTGCGTCAGACGCCCACCCTGATTCCTGGTCCAACAAGGCAAAAAAGCAAGGAGCAAGTAAACAGAGGGTAGGCTTGCAGTATTTTTTAAAATTATGTACTTATTTTTATTTGTTAAATGGACAGCGGTGTTTTTTGCCTGCATGTACGTCTGTCTGTACGGGAGTTAATGGACAGTTGTGAGCTGCCATGTGGGTGCTGGGAATTGAACCTGGGCCCTCTGGAAGAGCAGCCAGTGTTCCTAACCTCTGAGCCATCTCTCCAGCCGTGGCTTGCAGTATTTTGCCGTGTCTGGGAGATTCCCAACCACGCTCTGCTTGAGCATGTTACAAGCTGAAGAACAAATGCGGAAGAGGACTTCTGATCAGTGGCCTAACCTCCTGGGCTTTGTTTTGAAATAATTTCCTCCACAGCAGATTGCTGAGTAAAATTCCAGTGACTAACTGCAATAAAACCCTCATCAGCATGGAACCTATGATTTCATCATTTTTTTTTTTTTTGGTCTTCTGGATATTTCATGTGTATTTATATTCCCAATAAAGAAAGAATTTGCTAACAAATCAGGGAAAAAAATACTACCAGCAAATTTTAAAATATACTTCCCATTACTTAAAAGAACATTTTAAAAATGATTATCTAGAGTAGTTATTTGACTTCTAAAATCATTATATTACCTATTCCCCAGATTTAGCAAACTGTATGTTTAAAAACCCAAAGCTGGGGCTAGAGGGATGGATGGATGGATGGCTCAGTTGTTAAGAGTGTGCTACTCTCCCAGAGGACCCCAGTTCTGAGCATCCCTGAAATTCCAGGGGATCCAACAGTCTCTTTTGGCCTCTACTGGGCCCAACGCCGGGAGGACTCTTCGATGTAGGATGTGCTTCTGAATTAATCCAGAGAAGGAGTTTCTTCAGTGTGCACCAGCCAGTCACATTTCTTTTCAATGGTGGAACTTGGTACAGCATCTGACATTATTCACAGACTGGTGCTCGTGTGTATGTGTTAGGGGTCAGGAGAGGGCTTTCAGTCACTGCAGTGGGGACTGGGGACTGCCCTGAACACTCCTCATTGGTCAGATGCCATCACGTGCAGCGGCATCTGAGGGACCACCCAGCCCCTTAGGGGATCTCTCCTCAGAATAAGGCCTTTCCTGACAACCCGTGGAAGACAACGGCTCTCCCCGTGTTTGTCCACACCCTTTCTCTGTCTCAGTCTCTCTCCCCCACTTCCCCATCTCCTCCGTGTCTCTTCCTCTCTCCTGTCTCTTTCTCTCCCTCGCCCTGTCCCAGCTTTCTGCCCTCATCCTCAAAACGAACCCACCCAGAAGGCAGCTTTATGAGCACCTTACCAGGAAACAACCTGGACACAGGCCGGCACGCCTCATCTCCCTCAACTCAATGCAGCCACTACTCACACCGGGGGCTTCCCATGACAGTTCCACACATGCACACATTGTGCTCTGGTAGTTATCTATTTTCTCCTGTCTTCCCTCTCTCCTCCCCATCCCTCACCCTCCCCTAGCAGTCCTCTCTTTCAGATCATTTTTTTTTTTTAAACTTTTTACATATGAGAGAAAACACACGTTACTTTTCTGCTTCTGGCTAATTTCACTTAGCATGATGATCTCTGGTTTCATCTATTTCCCTGAAAATAACATGGATCCATTCTTAACATTCTAATACATACATACATATATATATGATATATATCATATATAATATATTAACATTCTAATATATATATTATTCATTTATAGGCTGAGAGACAATTAGCTGACCCCATATCTCACGTGCTTACATTTTTTTAGTTAAGTAACTCAGGCCAAAAAGGGTGAAGGGAGCATAATCTTGGGGGTTCCTGTGTGGCTACAAGGGAGTCATGCAGAGGTGGGTAGAATGAGACTCTGCAGGGTGGCATGTATGAGGCAGACATGGCTAGACCGCCACGTAAGGATCTGCACAAGCTGTTCTCGGACAGTGTTACTAGGAGCCTGGTTTCTAAGTCGGAGGAGCAGGAAGAGCTCTGTCTCACTGCCACACAGTAGTTGTGAGTCTCCTGCATGGCCACCTCCTTCTTGCCTGTGAGCCCCACGGTGCCACAGAGGAGTCCCGAGGGCTCCCAGGAACCTCCCGCTGCCTCCATCTCTGAATCTAGGAGAGAAGACAGCAGAGAACGGGTCCTGGCACACAAGGGCTTCGTACACGCGTGTGCATTTTACTGTCACAGGGCAGGAGGCACAGAGCTGCCGCAGGGCGGTGGGGACAGGTCAGAAGGGCTGGGCCCAGCATCTTTCTCACGGAGCACACAGCAAACACTGGCCGCTGTTTTCACTGTGGTTGCCATCATCACCTCGGCTTTGTAGATCAGACAACTGTTAGGGGCAAAAGGATTAAGCAGCCTCCTAATGGGAGTTGCCCAATAAATGGCGGAGCCCATTACTCGCGGAGACAGAGGCCATGCAGTTCTGGCAGCCGCCAGCCTGTGCGAGCACTTGCCTGCCTGTCCTCCTATCCGAATGCATTGTCAAATCAGCACTGCTAGTGAGTAGAATCACGACTAAAAGGGGGAACACGGAATCCTTTTCTCGGAGCTGGAGGGATGGCCGGGTGGGTAGGAGCATTTGCTACGGAAGGATGAAAACCCGAGTTTGAATTCCCAGAACCCACATAAAGGCCGGGCGCCGCCACGTGTGCCTGTTACCCCAGCACTGGTCAAGCCAGGCAGACACCAGTAGCTTACCGGCTAGCCAGCCTGGCCAAAACAGTGAGCTTCCGATTCAGCGAGAGAACGCACCTCAAGAGAATAAAGCAGTGATCTACGGAAGAAGACGCCTGACATCCTGCTTAGACTTATAACACCTCACACCCACACCCACACACATACACACACACCTTTTTCTCATTCTTGGGCCATTAAATAGATTGAACTCAAAAACCACAGAAGGAAATACCACAAGAAGACTGCAAATCAGTATGAGGGCAAGTTTGATGAACTACTACTGAGTCAAATGCCACTTCTCCAAACACAGCTGAGAGAGGGTAGCATATTGGACACAGGAAGTTTCAGAGAGTCCCCCTTCCCACCAAAGACAATTCTGCAATCACCACCAGCTTCCATTCTCTCCTCCAGAAGGGGGTCCTGCTGGGTCATGAGTGGGACTCGGGAAAGCAAAGGAGAGAGAATTCTCTACCTCCACAGACACAATCATCCCACACACTGTAAAAACAAAGGGAGCGTGGGCACCTCACGCTCGTCAAAGACGACCCTGGGAAGTGTGGGACGTGAGAGGAGGCTGGGAAGAAAGACATTGCCAGGAATTAGGGATCTGATTCTCTTTCACGTCTGTCAAGAGACAAAAAGCAAAATTCCCGTTGCCTACTTTGTACTGAACCGCTGGGCATTTCTTTTCTTGTCTCTTAAAAAAAAACAAAAAAAACAAAACAAAAAAAAACAAACCAGATATATCTCGTGTATTCCCCAACCACCAGGATTGAAGTGTGTGTGTCCCCAACAATCAGAGAAACAGGCCTTAGACTCCTTGAGGAATTACAGCAGGGACCAACATCTGACCCTACAGCCTGATCTGGGATCATGTTCCATGACAAGCGAGACAACTGGCTGGAGCTACAAGAAGGCACTGGGTTTGGGTAGGGTTTTTCTTTTCTTTTTTTATTCTTTTTGGGGTGTGTGTGTGTGTGTGTGTGTGTGTTAAAATTCTTACTTTCTTTCTCCTTTCTCTACAACATATCAAAGCTGAAGTAACTCAAACATTCAAACAGGAAACCCAAAGGGGGGCGGAAAACACCATGTCCTGAAAACAAAACTAAAAGACACTGAAAAGCCCAAACCAAGTGAAGAGCCAGCCCAGGGGCCTTGGGCAGGTCTCCTGGGCACGTTCGGCAGCAACACTGGCTCATCTCCAGACTTTCCAGAGCTGTTCTAGAGAATTCTTTGCTTCTGCCTTCCCATGGGCTACCACGGTCTTCAGTCTCAACTACTTTCCAGTGCCAGGGATTGAACTATGTTTCCGGCACACTAACTAACCAAATGCACTCCACCAATGAGCTACGCCTTCAGCCATCTCCCAGTCTCACACACACCAGCACCTCATCCACATCCAGCCCCACGACCTCCGAAGCAGCGGTGATATCTCAAGGGCTGCTATCTAGGCCAGGAAGACGTTAGACAATCTGAGCTAGAAGCATGGAAAAGGCAATGGTGTTTTCATGTGTGAGGGAGCAGGAGGAGCACTGAAACAGATCAGGGTAAAACCTCCCTTTTAAAAAAACTGTGGCACGTTACAACACTCCACTTAACTTCACAAGCTGCAGACATTCTCAACAGCGTTGTGTTACAGTTGGGAGAAATCTGTCACTCACAGACAGGGTGAGGTCAAGAGATTTTCTGCTTTGTATTGCAGGTGTTAATTCTGCTCAATTAAGAAAGGCTGGCCCTTCCCCTAAAGCCAACTACAGGGCCATGGCATTATCTCCAAGGAAGAGAACCACTAAGTGGAAGGTTTTTATCTTGAAAGTCATGAGCAGTGAAACATGCAACCTCCTCACGCTGGCAACACAATCTCCTCCGACCCAGTACTCTTACCCTGGACTCCCAGTAAACTGAAAGTACCCATAATACACCTGGAAATCGCTTCCTGCCTGAGACGGGGAGGACTGTGTGTTTGCTTAAGAACGCTGCAGGTTAGAGCTGTCTCGTTTGACACTGCGTATCTTATAGGACTGTCAAAAGTGACTTGTCATCTTAAATATAAGGTTAATTTTCCCTCTGTGGTAGGGCTTTGACAGCCTATCAGTGATGAAAACACCAAGGTTGTAGGTACAGACAGGCTAACATCAAAAAAGCAAGTAACCATTCCTTTTCTGTGAAACTGTGGTAGTGCAGCCCAGCCTGGGAGAGCCAACTGATTGTAGAAAGAGGTGTGTGTGTGTGGGGGGGGGGGAGTAGAGGTAGAATCTTGTCTTCATGCTGTCATTTCTTAGATCCAAGGCTTTGACCAAATCCCACTGCCTAGATGGCCCTAAACCATGACCCAACCATTAGCCCATGGTGATGAATCAAGGTTGGGTCAAAATGAAATGAAACCGAACTATCCCACCAGGAACTGCTCAGCAAAGTCTTCGCTACAATCATCCCAGCACCCGTCATGTGACCAGGGCTTGGCTACCTCTCAGCTGGGAACACACTCCCTTTTGTAGACATCGACTTCCCTTTTCTGATCGTTTCCCTATTCATAAGTCTATCTTCATTCCGTCCACACAGATTAGGCTGTTCCTACAGATCAGTCACTGTCCCAACAGCTGGACTGCACTGGCAGAGACTCCCAGATGGACTTCAGACAGACTTCAGAGCCCACTAAGGCAACCTCCGGGGGCAGGAACAGGGCTGAAAAGCAGCAAAGCATAGGACCGAGGTCAGGCTCGGGAAGGCTTCCCTGGGCTGTGAGTGTGACCTAAGGTCAAAGGATGGAGGAGCTGGCGAGGCAAGAAAAGCAAAGAAGGTCACTGCAGTTGGCCAAGGTCCAACTGTTACTGTGGTTCTCAGTCAGTATGCTATGTTCACAGGAAAGGCCCTGGCAGGTCTAAATCAAGAGGCTGGCACAGGATCAGCTCTGTGACCACAGCCTGTAACGCTCTCACTTGGAGTCATAAAGAGAAGGTGATTCCTTTCAAGGGACAGCTTCCCCCATCTTCCACAGAAGTACAGACCCACGGGTGAGAGCTGTGCGGCACATCCAAGGCCTGAATCCAGCAAGTGCATTAGGAGAAGAGGTCTCCCGGGCCTCAGAGCACCCTCGGTCCTCCTCCCGTGCTGCAGGCCTGCTCCATGCACACTGCAGGTCTAGCCTGTCCGTGATGAGGGTCTCTTCTGTCATACCGCTGGCCTTATCCATACTGCAGGCCTGTTCTGTGCACCTATGATGGCTTTATCTATTAGCCTGGAAACTCCTCTAAGGCTAGTGCTGAATCTTCTAATATTTCTTTTGTATTTTACAGCGAAAATAACTTTACCATGACTTCTAAGATTCAAGGATGGCTGGGACTAGAGCGCTTGCCTACCACACATGGGGGCCCAGGTTCAAACCCCAGCACTGAAAAATAAAAGTAAAAATTTTAAAAAAGAAACAAACAAACAAACAAAAAACAGAGACAAAGAGCACCCCACTGAGCCCATACCTCTGCCTGTCCAGTCAGGGCATCAATCAATCTTCCTGAAATGACTAATTGATGAGTCAAGGGCAAGGCTCGGCACTAGCTCTCTGCGGAGACTCTCCCACTCAAGGACAGAAGAGTGTATACGAGGGAAAGATCACATTGTGAACAAGAAGCAGAGAAAAAGCCCGGATCCTCATTCACAGTAGATCAGGTCATTGAAGGAGCTGTATCATACTTGCTTCGTTTCTGAGGTGGACACACTGAAGCCCTGAGAAGATGAATATTAGTCGGAACTCGAAGCCTATGTTCTGACTTGGGGGGTGCCCTTAACCCTAATTACATCACTGTCTTCTCCTGAGCTCTTCTCTTGCCAAACCCTGCTCTTGATGACATCTAAATTACCGCATCCTGAGACTGGATCATATGTTGCACAGATGTACACCAATGAAAGCCCAAGAGGCCATACATTCCCATTCCAAACTCTGCTGTCAACTTTAAGTCCTCTGGATCTGAGCTGGGGCCTCATCTTCTGAGGGGAGAGAAGGGCCAGACCCTGTAGCCAACAGTCCTCGAGATCCCAGGTGGAGAGACTTCCTAGAGGACAGGCCTGGCTCCTATCACCTTCTCTCTCTTCACTCTTTCCCGAGGGTAGGGAGTCTGGAAGATTCTCTTGGGTTGCTCAGCCCTGGCCCTCCTCTCTGGGCAGAACTGAACAATCTGTAGAGAGGGAGTTTAGGCCCACTGTCTTTCTACGAATGCCTGACATTTAGGAAGTGAGTCCCCCCAAGGGATAGTGAGAACGCCCATCTAACCACACAGACCCATGGATCCTATCTGCCTCTGAACTGAATTAACACTTCCCTCACTCTCCGACATCGGTGCCCAGCTTTCCAGTCAGCACATGGGATAGGTTGGCTGCATCACGTGTGCAGGGTCTGTGCTTGTAGAGCTGGGAAGGGCCCACTGTTTACCCGTTAGGTCTGGTATCACTGGTCTGCGCAGGTCCACTCTCAGGCCTTAGTATCACACTGCTATCTTCTAATGTAATCACTTGTGAGCATGGCTACTGAAGTTACCCTCCGCTGGTGGCACTCTTCCCAGTGATCAGAATCATTGGGTACTGTTGCTAACAGCTACTAATCTTTCTAATTGGCTTTCCTTTCCCAAATCTGCTTTTTATTCTGGAGTCAGTGTAGGTTGACATTTAAAAAAAAAATTGATAGATGTATCATCTCTTTTGGAAATATGTTCATGACTTATCTTATTGGTAGGAAATACCTGCATCCTAACAGCCACTGAGCGAGAAATAAAGACCCATGGACAAGGAGTTGGAAATAAAGGGAAGGGTGTGTCCACTATGGAACATTCCTAACCAGAGGCCTCAAGAACGGGTCCAGTAACCAAGAATATGAGTGCCAGTCAGTGTGGCAGCTCTCTGGAACACCCAACCACACCCTTGGACTAACTGAGAAGTCAAGATCTGTCCCAAGTGGGGTTCAATGTGATCCTGCTGATGGGCTACAAGCCGCACACCCACAGGCCATCTCTTCCGTCTTTATCTCTTCTTCACTCAGGGACTCATCTACCTTACATACATCCATGTTGCTACTCTCCATAAAGAAGCCTAAAGCTTCTAAGGCAAATTCACCAAACCCCAGTGGAGCATTACCATTCTGTCTACAGAGCAGCAACATCAGTACCACCTCGGGCTCTTAGAAATGGACTCTCGGGTGCCCCTGAAGCTGTATCTGTGTCCTCTCAGGCCAACGGGGACAGGCATGCACACTGATGTCTCAGGGCACTGTTGTGGAACAGTCAGGCTGGCTTCCCCTGGGGCTGATTTACTGGGCTGTGCCCGTCCCTCCCTTGACATTCATTCCCAGGAGATTTCAATGGACTGCCAGTGATGGAAAAGAGCACAAGGTTCCCTCCATCCCTGGACATTCCTGTCCCTTCAAACATACCAGACGCCAGTTAAATGCCAAAGGAGAAACAAACCCAGACAACAAAGACTGGCACTGCCCAGGCGCTCTAGCTGCAGCTGAGTGCGCTTCTGCCTTGGGCTCCTTCCCTTCTGCCTCGGGAAAGGCTCACTCTGCTCACAGGTCCACTGTTCTTTATGGGAGGAGCTATTCCTAACTGACAAGGAACTCTTCTGAAATAGTAAAGCGGGAAGATGCACCGTGGTTGGTGAGGCCCCGTGACAGGGGCCAGCTCACCCCAATTTTCCTGGGACTCTCCCAGTGTTAGCCCTGAAAGTCCCAGGTCTGAGACAGACCTTAATTCCAGGCATATCAGAATGGCTGGTCACCTAGGGCCCCCCTCAGTCCACCCTGGCTCCCTCTCCCCTGCACAGCCTTCGGTGCCTCCCGGCACGCCCCTACCCTACTTTGCTTGCATTCTTCCCTCAGTCTGGAACATTCTTCCATGGCCTAGGTCACACTTTCTTCCAGCTCTCAATTCAAATGTCACTTGTCTGGCTCACTGCCAACCCCGGGCTTAGCAAACCCACTCTCTTCTGCAAGGCACATGGTGTCCTTTCCAAGCACTTGCCAGTTTACAGACGTGTTTGTATTTGATGGACCAGTTCCCTCCACTGTGAACATCTTAAGGACTCAGACTGTCCGTTCTCTTCATGCCGTAGGCCCAGAGGAGATGGTTAATAAACGCTGACTGAATGAGCCAGTGCATCTGTGAGCTCAGGATCCAGCACTTAGGTCTCCATGGCACGGTGGAATCAGCCTGCCCTGAGTCTGTTCTCTCCCTTCACAGAGACACAACACTGAACCTCAGTGGGGTCCATGGTTCCTCAGGGGAAAGGCTCATTCCATCCTCTCTGGATGCTGGCACAGCTGTGCTGAGTGGACTCTGCATGGAATACAATGCTCAACTTTCAAACAGAGAGTCAACAGCCAGGCAGAGTGGAGAGTACCTGTAACCTCAGCACTTGAGAGGCTGAGGCAGGAGGATCAGAAGTTCAAGGCTGTCCTCAGTCACATAAAGAGATCAACATTAGTCTCAATTACATGAAGCCTCATCCCAAAATGGAGAGAGAGAGAGAGAAAGAGAGAGAGAGAGAGAGAGAGAGAGAGAGAGAGAGAGAGAGACTAAGACCAGAAAGGACTCATCAAAAGCAGCTGATTCCTTACCCTTCTTCCTCTCTGATAACCGGAATGTAAGGGTGATGGATGTTCCACATTTCGGTTCAGAGCATGGAAACCATGTTCAGTGTAGAAACACAGTAGAAAGAACAGAAACAAATTGAAAAGAAAAGGCCCTGGACTCCAGACACCACGGAACCCATCCCAGCCCTGGGGAGCTAGCTACCTCTGAGCTCCAACATGGAAAGAAGACATGTCTTCATTCATTTCGTGGTGTTCTGTTACCCCGCTATACCTAAACCTCGCTTGGTGGTCCCTTCCAGCTTTGAATGTGCCCGTCAGAAGCGCGAGCCACCGATGTGTTTCTCTTCCTTTAATAACACACCCCATGTAAATCCAAAGCAGGAAGTGAGAATGTGAAGTGGTCACCAAGCAGGAAGGTTTTAACGGAGTGGAATGAGGAGGGAACACAGAGTCGGGCCCGAGAAAGTCAAGTGCCCTGCACCTCAGCTTCCTCCCCTGTGAACAGCTCTCAGGAGGCCGGCCTATCACCCCCCCACCTCCCCTCTCCCAGAGACCTCTTCCTTTCGGTGTGTTGTGTATTGTGTTAGAGGGACAATCACACGGGCACGTGGGCATGGGGTTTTACATAGCTGTGAACTAAGCGACTTCCAACTAAGCTGGAAATATCTATCATTCAGAGCTAGTACCACAAGGATGCCCCGGGTGTGGACAGAAGACCCATCCGGTAAGCAGTTGTCCTGAATGCATTAGTTCTGATACAGAACCCTGCGCACAAGGAGAGAAGAAGTACTAAGTTGGGGCGGGGGGGAACTGCTGTCGGTGAGGTTTGCCTAGGAGAAGACACTGGAATCTTAAAGAAAGCACGAAGAGGAGGACACGGTAGAGACCAACTAAGTGACCAAACTTGAGTTGACCAAATACTTAAAGCCCAAAATAGAAGAATATGCCACGGATAAATTATGACGTGGACTCTTTCAGTCGAAGTGATTTTTAACCTTCAATCTTCGAGGAAAGGACTCCCATGCTGGAGTCCTACACCGTCTCAGGTACAAGGCTAAGGGACTCGGCGTTTGTATCACTAAGTCCACTCATTCTATTTCCGTTGCAAGGTGAGCAGCCCACCTACAGACACAGCCACATCTGCAGACACCAAGCAAAGCAACACCAAGCCGACCCGGCTGCCGCCATCCGCGCGTCAACTCCCCACTGCATAGGGAGCTGGTGGCCGACTGCATCTGGCTCGCCATCTCGTCCACTTCCTCTTTCCTATCAGCCATTCTGCTCACTGCAGACCTGGACCTCTCCTCTAAGTGGCCAATTCAGGGCCACTGCTTTCCTATGATTTCACACAGCCCAACGGTCAGCCGTGTTTTCTTGTCGGAGATCATAAACACGTTCTCTCGGTGTACCGGGTGCTCTCCTAAGACCGAGGGATGGATTCTCTCGGCCCCAGGCAAGAAAGGATTTAGTTCACTTCTGTGAAACTTGGGAGACGGCATGACATGGGATGCACTCTAGTGCGAGCCTAGACAGCAAGCCTAGCTCTAGGGCCACCCACAGTCCCGTGCCATTCAGAAACTGGCATGTATCCAAGAAGGTTGTCCCACCTCCACAGAGGAGAGGGAGCTCATCTCCACAAGAATGGGATGTTAGCACACCCCCACTTCTCTCTCTCTGCTTCCCCACCTTGTGTGAGTGCATGTGCGTGCGTGCGTGCGTGCGTGCGTGCGTGCGTGTGTGTGTGTGTGTGTGTGTGTGTGTGTGTGTGTATGTGCATGTGCAGCCCATAAGCTGGCATCAGGTGCCTTTCTTAATCAAGCTCAGGGACTCAGCTGGCCTGCATGCCTAGCAGGCCCCAGGGGTCTTCCTATGCCTGCCTCCTCAGCACCAGGATTACGGAAGCACACCACTGCTCCTGGCTTGGTAGTGTGGATCCTGGGAACATAAAGTCAGGGCCTCTTGCTTTCCCAGCAATACCTATCAACTGAGTTTCCTCCCTGCTCCCTCAGCCCTTGGCTTTCAACGCTACGCCTCTTCTGTGTCAGCTGGGGAGAGCATTCTGGAGAAAACGCTGCAGTCACATGGTTAGGGTAACAACAAAAGATTTACTAGGAAATTCATAATTTAGAAATGTATCAGTCATAATATTTTATGTTTTGTACTTCCTGGAATTTTTATTTCCTAGGAATCCTGGCAACAGTAACGACAGATGGTGTTCCTTCATCTCTTGGAGATAAACATAAACTTTTTAGCATCTTTTTAATTTAAACACGATGCCACCTGTCTGTTCTGCCTCCAATTATACAGGAAAGTTGTTTGTTGTTGTTCTTTTAAACAGACTATGTCTGGGACAAAAGAATACTGGAAAAACAAGAACGCAAACAAATATTTTCTTGCTAATTTGTTATGAAGAAGTATCAGTCTTCCATGAAATTAACTGCAACCAAATAAATGGACACTCAAACTCAATTCTTTCTGAGACAGGGTCTCCCTGTGTAAACCTGGCTAGCCTGGAATTTGCTATGTAGAGCAGGCTGGCCTCAATCTTGATGAAGATCCACCTGCCTCTGACTCCAAGGGCTGGGGTTAAAGATGTGTGGCCCCATGCTGGTCACAACCTCAATTTCTGAAGACAGACTATCTAAGTGCCTGTACATTCATCACATGAATCCTGTGGACAGGAGGGAAAGGAGAGCCTCGGGGTGAACACGCTGCTCCAACAACCCCTGAAAGTTGGTGGCTTTCAGTAGCCACACAGAAAGACCCATATAGCCAAGGAAGGCTTGGAAGAAAAAATGACAGCCCGGCCTTTCACCTGAGAACAGGTTCAGTGCGCCTAAGAGGTCCTGGGAACTGCAAGGCCTGCTTAGGGAGACGCCAGGACTGTCTCAGAAAGGACCAGGCAGACGATGGTTAACGATCTGTCATAAGCAGAGACCTGGGCCAGTGTTTGTCTCCTGGAGCTCCTGGGAACTGGAAACCCTCTATACATCCTACAATGGCTCTAAGTGTCACAGAACGATGGTTGGGAGACCTACACGTGAGTCCTTTCCCTCTACGGCCACTGTCTCTGTGTTTAACATCTAGAGAACACAGTACCCACCACCACTGTGAAGAGACGAGCACTATGCTGATGAACAAGCCCATCAGGTGCTACCCCCCACCCCCCACCCCCCAAGAGCCAGAGAAATTGATCTTGTCATCCATGCGTAAAGGACATTTTCCCATTAACAACTAACTACATCAGTCAAGGATCTCTACCAGATAAAACATAGGCTTAAAAAAATGATACATATCATTGGCTAATCATCCCAATAAATAAGAAAACATTGCAGTGTGTGTGTGTGTGTGTGTGTGTGTGTGTGTGTGTGTGTGTGTGTGTAATGCAGTGGGGCTTCTTTTTCCCCTAAGTCCTTAAACTATTTTTTTCAAAGATGGAAACTACTTCCTTCTCCATTATAACCAGGGCTGGGGACATTCCCAGCTACTTACTCTTCTCAGGACAGTTACCAACAGCCAGAGCGCCCCACTCACCAAGCAGCTCCTTGAGACCAGAGGCTTTGCAGGCACGAGTTCCAGAATACACACCCAGCCTCAGGAGTCCCCATGGGTGTGAGGAGCATCCCTCTTCAGTCCGTTGATCACTCTTCCAGTCTGCCTCTCTCCATGAACACAGACAAACAAGCTCACCATCTGAACTCACTCACCTGCCCCATGACTACCTGGGATCACCCATGGAAGCAGGCTGTCTAGGGTGGGCATGAAACACCCGCTCCACGAACAAGGTCAGTGACTGCTGAAATGCTTGGGCATAAGGGAACCCAGAATATTTGGACTGCACCTTTTCATTGTCAGAAGAGTCTAGGGATGAGGTGGGGGATCTTGGCGGTTCCTTAAACCAGGGATAAACAATAAGCAACTAAGTAACAGAAGGCAAGGGTGGTAGTAATAATAGCAGTACTGAGCGTTTTTACCATGAGCCTCAAACAGCCAGAAAAACTTTCCATGTATTAAGTGGCTCTAACACACAAGAAGTACTGAAACAATGCTAGCTGTTATTTTTTCCAAATTTTGATTTAGCTTTAGAACACTTTCCCTAAACAAAATCCTACCTACAACAGCAATATAATACAAACAAGAGAAAGCAAAGCTGTTCCCAATGTGGCTGGAATGTGAGACCTGGCTCTTGGGATTCCCCCATTACACACTGGGCGCTCTGTCTCTCAAGCCCAACCCCTAGGGTCCATCAAGGACCTGAGTCGCTCCTCAGAACACAACTGGGGATGTGTGTACAATTGCCAGGAAACTCAGGGACAGTGGTGGATGATGCCAGCAGCGCCTCAACCCCTCCAGCAGTTACGGACCATGAAGCAAGAGAGTTGGAGGCAAACGTAGGGAAAACACAGGTCGTCCTCAAAGACAGAGGTTTGGAAAGGTGCCGAAAGGTGAGCTTATTTCACAGGGCCGTCGTAACCTCCTGATAGGTGATGGTGCCTTCTCTGGGCTCTGGAGCACAAGATGCCTCATCCTTGTCTGATATTCTAACAGCGTCTTTCGGGTAATACTGTACAAAGATGTGTGTCCTGTGATTTTTCAATACTAAGATACATTTAACAATAGTTTATAAAGAAGACTACCTCAATCCCCTTTTCAATCCCTAACAGTTCTGTGGGTTTTCTTCTGTTGTCTCTTTGGTTTCTGTCAAGGGTGACTTACTATCTTAAAGGTGAATCTATGTCTCTCCTTCAACAAGTAGTTAAGAGGTCGTCTAAAAGGCTGTCTCCATCTCAGCTTGAGCAAGTGACTTGAAAACCACTGGGTCGTTATTTTTTTCTCCCCCCAAATAGAAAATGCAAAGGTGAGCATCTACGCTCCCAAGTCCTTAGCAGCTATATTTTGAAGGGAAACGTTCTTTTCACAACCTGATCCTTGAATCTCACCTTCTCCTGCAAAGACACTGCAGACCCCACAGACTGAAGCACATGAGAGGACTCTCTCCCCGGGCTCACAGCTCCGACACACCTTACACTCGGCGCAGAGGAAGGAAAAATTCTTGGTGGTTTTGTCGAGCCAAAGCAGGCATTTTGCAGTCTCACCAGCTCTTTCCAGCTGCGCCCTCACCTCTGTTTCCAACTTCCCTTTCTCTGACAAACTAAGTCAGGGAGAAGGGAAGAAAGTAAAATGCTCAACTGGACACACCCACAGGAAATATGTGGCTAATTCTATAATAACCCAAGGTGCATAAAGGTTAAAAAAATGAGTTCATTCTTCAAACTTTTGAGGGAAGAGGTAAGTCAGTCGCAGACTGCTAAGCAGAGAGAGGCCGTAGGTATTAACTTGTCAAGCACACTCATTTCACAAACGACTGAGTGTCCTGAATAGTTGTTAACTCCCACCCAGGTACTCTAGGGTGGACTGATGTCCCTCGCGTCTTGACTCCTAGAACAGTGTTGTCTCCACTACGCTCAACACGTTGCTGAGTCCGTTAGAAACTCCTGCTGGGACCCAGAACAGTAATTAAGACGCATTCCTGGTGTCCAACTACCCCACAAAAGCACCCAAAGTGAGAACACATGCTGCCCAGCTTCACTACTCGGCTCACACTCCTGGTGTGGTAGAGAGAAAGAAATACAGGATCCGGCATGTGGCTCATCAAAACCTCATTTCCCTTGACAATTAGAACTCAAATCACCAACACAGCTGATGGATGGGAAGGAAAACCAACTCTAAGGTCTTTGGAGCGGAGAGACCACAGTCACCCAGTGGCGTAGGAGCCTGAGCAGCTAAGAGCGACCTACTGCCATACTTGTCCCCTTGGTGCGTTTTTTTTTTTTTTTTTTTTTTTTGTTTTTTTAAAGTCAAGAGTGTTCTCTGCGGTTTATGAGTCTGGTTGCTGTAAAGGTGTGGGCCACATCCTCTGCAATGCGCGAACCCCGGTAGCTTAGTTGACAACAAAGTCAGTCCCCAGCCGGCGGGTCCACGCGCCCGGGATGCTCGCCGACGGACCCCGCCTCTCTCGGGGTCCCGGGAGGCTCAGATACAACCCACACCGCCACGCGCGGCGTGCAGCCGCCCCTCCGCTCCACCAGCAGGCACCCCGGGTACCCTCCGCCCTCCCCCGCCGCCGCGACACCCTCCGGGAGACCCTGCCCACCCCGGCGCCCACCTGCCGTGGTCCGAGCGCGCTCCCGCTCCCGCGGCGCGCTCCTCGGCGCCTCCATGCGGGCCGCGCGCCTCCCTAAGCGCGCACCCTCCGGCCGGCTGCAGCCCGGCGGCCCCGCTCGCTTCCCCGGCAGCCGCGATCGCGAGCTTCAGCGGCCGGGATCGCCGTCCGTGCTCCCGCCCTGGAGCGCAGACTGACGCGCACCGCCGCCAGTCAGAAGCTGGGGCGGGCCCTGGGGGGGCGGGGCCTCCGTGCGAGGTCGGAGTGGAGGTCGCGGGGGCGTGGGGGCGTGGAGAGCTCCGAAGGCCCAGCCGAGCGCTGCCGAGGTCGCTCTGGGCACACCCCGGCACCTCCAGGCAGACCCGGGGCGTTCCACCTGCTCCGATCCCGCGCCCTCTCCGGAGCTCTGCGCCCAAGCCGGCGAACTTGGAGGCTGATGGGCAGAGGGACCGATAGCCCTCCCCCGCCCAGGACACAGTGGTGCCTCGATTCCCTCTTCGCCAAGGAACAAACCTGTTGTGTCTGCGCCAGAGAGCGAGAGACTGGTATCCAGAGGCATCTGCCTGCCCTGGGACCTGCTCCCTTCCTTTGTCCCGTGGGTCGGCAATACCGGGTAGTGCGTACTTGGAACTGTTTAGGGACGGGACAAGTGCATTCTTGATGGAAAGTGGGTCTAGAAAATAATTTCTTAGAAGTTAAAAAAAAAAATGCAAACAGCTAACAGGAGAGAAGTAAATGACCCCCCCCCCAAAAGACACGTGATTCTTTTGCCCCTTTATTTCCTAATTTGATGAACCCTTCGTTCTGTTGTTTTTGGTTTGTTTTTTTTGTTTTTGTTTTTTCCCAGAAGAAAAAGGGAAGAAAATTAAAATCCTGATGAGCACTTCCTTTTTCTCCAGCGTAGATGGATTCCAGATACAAACTGATTTGCATGTGGAATATTCTGGCAGCCTCTGGGAAAATAAGCCCCATAACTAAAGAAAGATGTGGAAAGAGTCTGGAATTTTATTTGAGTTCAATAGCCTTTGGGCAATGTCAACAAGCTATTGAAACATCCCAAGCCTTTCTGAGCCTCAGAACAAAGGATCAGAGGTTCAGAGGTCCTTAGCTTTAGTCACGCCTCCTGTGAAGTCCCTGTCAGACCGACAGCCAAGGACACAACGCCAGGCAATTAGGAGAGCTGGCCCGGGACGTGTGCTCTGGGTGTGTGTGCATTTTGCCTCTTAATGTATTTCACTAATTCCCACTCTTGCTCATGAGATTGCTAGTGTTATCCCAGTTATCCCGGTCCATCAAGTGCTGGTGCAGAATTCAAAATAAGGTCTGACCTCAGTCACTCAAACATTTTCAGCACAGGATTCACAGAAGGCAATAAAAATGTCCCCAAGTTTGCTGTGTGTTTAGAAAAGGAACTAAAAAAAAGAAAGACTCTCTTCTCCAACTCAGATATTTAACATTGAGGAGGGTGGTTTTCTGCAGTCCTAAACTATCCCTTGCGTGTATAGGGGCACACTACTCACACAAAATGAATGACTGTTTAACCTAAACAAGGTTTTGAGCAGTGACCAGAACAAATTGCCTGTTCTAGAAACTGAAAGAACCGAGTCTAATTTCTTGTGGTATAATAAAATTTACTGGAGTCCCTCAACTACAAAACAAATTAGCCACCCAGTCTCCCTCCCCTCCTCCCACAAAATAATATTTATGGACACTCCTGTTTAGACTGGCCTAAAATCCCTTCAGTTAATCCACATTTAAGATTTCATGGTTGCCTCTAAAGTTCCTTTGTGTTCCCCAAGCTGAGTGGGAGGTCTCATAGGGCAATGCTTACAGACCTGAACCCTGAGCCAGACCACCAGGCTTGCCAGAACACCAACTGTATGGTCTCTCCTAAATTAACTTGTTTTGTACATCAGTTTCCTTGCCTATAAAATGGGGCCCATAAGACTGTTTTACGGGGTTTTCTTTTTCATGGGAATTGAATGTGTGTAAGCCCCTTGGCATGATGCTTCACATATAAACACCATATTAACATTCATTAAAACTAATGCACATATAGATGTCTGATTGGCTTTCTGGTCTACCCTTGTGTGATTTACCATGCCTTAACAACAACAAGATTGTTTTTTGGGTTGTTTGTTTGTTTGTTTTAAAAGAGATTGTGCGCTCTTGTCGGATAGAACTTTGGTCAAGAATTCCTAGCGCTGAGCTCAGAACTTGAGTATTTAGGAATGTGCATGCTAAGGCTAAAGATTTAGCTCAGCAAAAACGTCACATCAACAGCCTCTACTCAGATCCTCTTACACATCCAGTCATCAAAAATGTCCACCGGAGAATGCCCACAAGCAGAGATGGTGCCGAGAACTATGCTCAGGGGCCCTAACCATGACCCTGGAGGGGCCAGAAGGAATGACCAGAGAGAGGCTGTGCGGGTCAGCTGCATGATAGATTGGGCCCAAATAAGAAGTGGGAGGAGCCAGGTGGCTCTGTGGGCCACAGCACTCGGGAGGCAAAGCCAGGCAGATCTCTGTGAGTTTGAGACCAGCCTGGTCTACAGAGTGAGATCCAGAACAGCCACCAAAACTACACAGAGAAACCCTGTCTCAGAAAAAAAAAAAAAAAAAAAAAAAGCAGAAGGAGAGGAGAGAGCAAGAATGAGAACCTCGACAGTAGAAGTTCCCAACAACTATCTTATTGAAATTTTTGTTTTTGTGACCATTTGAACTCTGAAAATGGAATGTGAATGTCCAGAACCATTGAAGACATTACCAAGTGTTCTTTCCATTGCTGTGTCAAACCATGCATTATCCTTAGGGTCACTTATTCATATATGGGCCAGCATCAGGCTAGACCAAGGTGACATTGATCATGCGAACAGTGAGACCTGGGGCACTTCGTTCCTGTAATCATTACAGATCATTTCTACCGAAAGTTTCCTTGATAGACTTATTAGCTGCTACGTGAGACAGGTACCTGTACCTTTAAGAACCAACTCCTGCTGGGCGGTGGTGGCGCACACCTTTAATCCCAGCACTCGGGAGGCAGAGGCAGGTGGATCTCTGTGAGTTCCAGGCCAGCCTGGGCTACCAAGTGAGTTCCAGGAAAGGCACAAAGCTACACAGAGAAACCCTGTCTCAAAAAACCAAAAAAAAAAAAAAAAAAAAAAAGAACCAACTCCTACGTTAGCACACCTTCCAAGTGCCCTTTTTTTTTTATTTTTAGCTAAACTTTATAAGGTAAATTGTCAATACACAGAGGCATTCCTGTCCATTTGGCCTTTCAATCATGTGGTGTTCCTGAATATGGCTATTATCATTTCTGAAGTAGTGAACTTTAAAGGAACATGTTTACATAGGCATTCCGAACGACTGAGCATGCTCAAAAATGTGCCCACTGCTGAATGTTTTCATATATAAATATATGAGATATATATATATATATATATATATATATATATATATATATATAGAGAGAGAGAGAGAGAGAGAGAGGTGTATATTTCCTACATAAAGGCTCCTGAAATAAAAAGCCCCGCACCTGCTCTGTTGAAGGAGGGCATTACTTTGGAAATCGCTTCCATGCCCCCCTGACTTGTTCCAGTGGGAAGTCATTCTCTACTCTTCTTGGCTCTACTTTCATCTCTGAACTCACCAACATGTGAACTCATTGTATTTGGTTACAGACTGGCTCCCACTTAAACATCTTCCTCTAATAGGAAATTTGCAAAGGGAGATGCTGGGTCCATTGTTCAAATTTGCATCCTGAGAATGGAACATGCAATGGACTTCCTCAGTATTCAGGAAAAGAAATTCCTTGAGTGAATGTAGGAGAAATAGTGAAAATCCTCACTTCTCACTGTCCCAGCCCTCATCATTGTCTTTGTGGGCATGGCTAAACATAAAATGTTTGCATAAATAAATAAAATAAACATAAAATGTATTCTTTTAATGGGCTGACAAGATGGCTCAGCAGCTAAACACATTTGCTGCCACGCCTGTGAGCTAAGCTCCATCCTGGGACCTAAGTGGTAGGAGAGAACGACTCCTGCAAGCTCTCCTCTGACTTCCACACAGTGTTCTCGGGCACAGCTGTGCACAAATATGCATGTGCACGAATACACTCAACATAAGCAAACACATGTAATAAGAGACTTAAAAATTATCTGTTTGACTGCCTGTGGGTTCACTGGCATTCAGAACATTCACTTAGCCAAGGGTGGTGCAGACCTTCATTCCAGCCTTCAGGAGGGAGAGGCAGCCAGATTTCTGAGTTCAAAGCCAGCCTGGTGGACACAGCAAGTTCCAGGCCAGCCAAGGCTACAGAGTGAGACCCTGTCTCAGAAAATAAAACATAACATTCACACTGAGATGCATCCGTCACCAATCATCTCCTTCCAGATTTTTTTCATCTTCTCACAGTGGAAAATTGACACCCACTGAACACTGACTTTCCCTTGTCCCCCTTTCCAGCTCCTAGTAATCACCACTGTATTTCTGTCTTGATGAATTTGACTGTTGTAGATCCCTCATGGAAGTAGAATCACACAGAATCTGTCCTTTTGTGACTGAATTCTCCTTTTTAGCGTATCTCCTAACTTCATCCACATGGTGGTATATCTGAGGACTTCCCTTTTAGAGATGGATGATATTCTATGCAAATGCCACATCTTATTCATTCATAATCCATCATCGATAGACACTCTTTGGCCATTGTACAGAACACTCTTCTGAACAGGGGTGAACACACACTTCTCTGAGTCTGTGTTTTCACAGCCCAGAATGAGATTACTAGAAAATATGTTTCTATGCAGAAATTCTTGAGAAATCACCATATAGTGTTCCATAGTGGAAAATACTTGGACCAGCATTAGATAAAGGCTCTAATTGCTGTTTATCCTTTCCTACACTTATCATCATCATCGTCATTATCATTTCAGTATGGAGCCACCCCAGGGGCCTTGAGCTTAATAGGCAAATGTGCTTCTGAGCTGTACCCTCCCCTTGCATTTACTATTATTTTCTTAATGATAGTCAACCTATCAAATGTGAAGTGGTACTTCCTTGTGTTTGGAACTGCGGTTTCTCTAATCATGTATTGACCATGTGCTTATTGAGTGAGTGAGTGTGTGTGTGTGTGTGTGTGTGTGTGTGTGTGTGTGTGTGTGTGATTTCTTTGGAGAATGTCAGTGCAGGTCTTTGGCTTTGGACAATTCACTGACTTTACAAAGCGCCTTCACTGTTGATATTCCTGCTTTTGAGAATTTGAGAAACTCTTCTTTTTCTCCTCACATTCTGTGCTGTCTCATCAAGGTATTTCTTATTTACATGAAGTTCCTTAATAACTACAAAACCATCTATACCAAAGTCAGTTAGGGTCAGTGTGTTTACACTAAACACCAGTGTGTAAGTCGAGAGGTAATGATGCTCCCAGAAAGTAACCTGGCTCTTGTACGAGCCAGCCTCTAGGAGTGTTACCTCTTTAACTGTACAACCTCCGTTTAGATGGGCACTACCACTATTCCCACTAACAGAGAACAGACGGACAGAGGAGTCACTGTATTATGCCCTAGGACATCCAGCTAGCAAGAACAGTCTAGGACTTGAACCCTGCTTCCAAGGCCACATGGAAAGCATTCCCAAAATGTGTAAATCCCTTTCAGGAACTTGACAATCTCCAAAAGCCACACGTGGTTTGTTTTCTTTCTTTCTTTCTTTCTTTCTTTCTTTCTTTCTTTCTTTCTTTCTTTCTTTCTTTCTTTCTCTTTCTTCCTTCCTTCCTTCCTTCCTTCCTTCCTTCCTTCCTTCCTTCCTTCCTTCCTTTCTTTTTTAGATGAGCATTAACTAGGACAAGCCTGGAGCATCCAGCAATGTACCAGTCCACGTCCAGATGACACCTTAAATCCAGTGTCACAGCTTAAAGGGAAACAAATGCTGTGAAGCCAAGAGCCAGTGGGAAGAGGCAGAAACAGGAAAGTCAAGGCATGAAGCCTATGAAGGCTGAAAAAGCAGGAGAGCCCTGGAGAGGGGATGAGAGGGCAGCAGCAGCAGCAAGGCAGAGCTGCCCAGCAGGTGATGGGCAGCTACTGTGACGGGGGCCTCTGTGATAGGGCTCTCATGCCACAATTCAAAATGCGCTTTGGAATTTAAAACGGATAGTGATGGCTAACAGCGCGATAATTGTAAAATGCGTTTTGAGTCAGGTAAGTTACCACACTGCCATTTTAGTCATTTATTTTTTTTTTTTTTTTTTTTTTTTTTTTTTTTTTTTTTTTTTTTTTTTTTATACCTCAGCACCAATAAACTTTGGTTCTTAGTGCAGATGTTGCTAGCAGGGAGAGCTTAAGAGCTGGCTAGTGTGTGTGTGTAGCAGGGAGAGTCTGCTTGGATCTCCAAGAGGAATTGGAAAATGTGGGGGTGGTGGGTGGAGCACTTTGTGACTTTAAGGCAGAACAGAACAGAACATTGGATTTCCTTTTTTTTTTTTTTTGTAATTGCTGTTTTTATGAACTTAGATTTCTCTGCTCTTCCTCAAATTCCTAACACCTGCTGACTTGCTGTCTCTGAACTTTGGTCCTGCTGGTGGCAGCCCCTGACTCTGTACCTTCCCAGAGGACTCCCTCAGTCTCTCCAGTCTCAGATGTCCTTTCTGGACCAGCGATTCTCCACGCCGTCTCCACCTCCCTCAGCTCATCCTATGACCTAGTCACACTTCGTATCTTCCCAGGTACGTGTCCAAATTCTGCTCCAGAGAGCGGGAACAGAGAAGCGTTAACTTGGGTCTCCTGCATGACGGCTGGTGTCCCCCCCCCCCCATGAGCACTTCTTCCCCTGAAGCTCTGTGTTCACTGTCTTCCTTACTAAACACCCAGACTGCGGATGTGGATGTGCCTCTTCCCTCCCTCTGCCAGCAGGCTCAGTCCTCAGACATCCCTGTCAGCAATGTCACCTCCCAGTGGATGACACTTCCTCTTTCGTGCCTGGGAACTATATGAAGATGGCAGGGATAACAGGCGTCTGACCGCTCAAAACATCAAATGATAAGAGAGTCCAGCTAAATGCTCTGACAGATAAAACCATTTGGAGAGCCGCAAGCTTCAACGTCCTGAAGACACTGTACTGGACTCAAGCACTGACGAAACCAAAACCATAGTTTTAGTGTCTAGTCAAAGGGGAACAGGCGAGAACAGCTGTTGTGGTTGTCTGGCCACCCCACCCATTTCCAAAGCAGATCTAGGGCTGGAAAGAGATGACTAGACTAGACTTCTCCTCTGGGCCGCTTATTTGGGGAGACCCCTTGGGTTGACACACTCGATTCATTGACTGCCTTGCTGGCAGGACAAAGAAGTTCTAGGGTTGACGTTTAAAAGACAGAAGGTGGACAGTGGTGGCAGGAGATCACAGCCTAGAATCTTATTCTACCTCCTCACCGCCAGCTATTTGAATGACAATGGAAAAATCAATATCCTTCCTGAACCTTAGTTTCTTGATAGACAGATGATAGATGATAGATAGATAGATAGGTGATAGATAGATAGATAGATAGATAGATAGATAGATAGATAGATAGATAGATAGAAAGACCATGATTTCTCAGGCCTTGTTTGATCTAACAACTATAACTCTGAGATGAAAATTTCTTCAGATACTTGGTTTAAATATATATAGATTTCAAAGAAAAAGTGCCAGGCGGGAATGAAATTCTGCCTCCAAATGGATGGCACAGTGCTGTAGGCTAAATACCAGTGAGCCTCATTCCTAAATCAACGCTTGATCTTCCGTGCAATTCAGTATTAACAGTCAGGGCCTCCAGGAGGGATCTGCGGGCATAAATGGGACCTAACCTTAGGAAATAGATAGCTAACCTCTCAGTGCACTCTGTCATGTGACACTCAGCAGAAGGGCACCGTCTATGAAGCAAAGAGTGAGATTTTGTCAGACATCAAAGTTGCCGGCACTCTGACTTTGGGCTTGCCTCCAGATGTGTGAGCAACACATTCTATTGCTTGTAAATGTCCTTGTCTACTTTGTCCTATTGTAATAGCCTCAACAGGCTAAGATGCACTGGAGAGACTCGTTTTCTTTGTTTCCCTTGAGGGAGACACTTCTCTTTCTCTCTAGGGTTCTTCTGTTTAGTTCAGTGTGCAATGGGCACTCTGCAATGGGAACTCGCTGCAGCCTTTGGGCACTTAGAGGAAAGCGTCTCCCTGATAATGGAACGAGTGTGGAGAATCAAATCTAAGAGATGGAGAAAGACCCAGATATGCCAAGAGCTCCTGGATTCAGCCACAACTGAAGCAGCAGTCCTATTGCGTCTGCAGATATATGAAGTCCCCAAGTCCTTTTCCTCCCTGGTTTCTTCAGTATAAACTGTGCGTTGTAGCTAGAGTTTTCCTGCCTGGCCCACAATCAGGACAAATCTCTCTCACCTGCCAGTCCCACAGCTGCTCAGACCCAACCAAGTAAACACACAGAGACTTATATTGCTTACAAACTGTATGGCTGTGGCAGGCTTCTTGCTAACTGTTCTTATACCTTAAATTAACCCATTTTTATTAATCTATAAGTTGCCACATGGCTTGTGGCTTACCCGGTACCTTACATCTCACTTGTCATGGCGGCAGCTGGCAGTGTCTTTCTGCTTCAGCCTTCCACTTCCCAGAATTCTCCTCTCTCCTTGTCCCACCTATACTTCCTGCCTTGCTATTGGCCAATCAGTGTTTTATTTATTAACCAATCAGAGCAACACATTTACCATACAGAACATCCCACAGCAGTGTCTACAACACATTTTCTATCAGTTGCAACTAAAACAGCAGTGGCATTTGTAAAGAACACTGGTTTGTTTCCCATCACCATAGCAAATACCTTGGGCCTCTTCACACTATAAAGAAATAGATGTATTTGGTTTGTGGGGTTTGGAGACACAGAGCTCATAGTGTACATACATTGCAGCAGGAGCTTTGTAGCAGAAGGCATAATGGCAGGGACATGTGTAAGAGAACACGAGACAACATGGAAAGTTGAAGGAAGGAAGTCAACACGCCATGTGGGGTATGTATGTGTGTGTGCAGTTGTTGTTGTTGAAGATGGAACCCAGAATGTCCCGAATGCTAAGTGAGCTCGCTCCCACTGTACTCCACTGCACAGCATTGCTCTTTTGTAATGACTAGCTTGAGGTAACCCTAATGGATGTGTTCAAGCCCTACTCCAATTGTAGCACATTTCATAGAAAAAAAAATACAGAAAAATCTTGAAAGAATAAATCCCCACATCACTTAGTATGTGGTGTGTGTGAGTAAAAGAATTAAAGGCTATTTTTATTTTCCTTTGCACATCTTCGAGTATTTTGAGTATTTTTTCCAAACTTTATAAACTTTATAAAATTTCTGTGACTAGTCTAATTTTTAATTGTTGTTTTAGCACAGTGTCTTCTAAGGAACATGCTGTATCCTAGAAACTCCTTCAATAGTTTGACCTTTGAACCCAGTAGTAGCTGGGATTTTATGCATTATTGATGTAGCTTGTGAAATGGGCTATCATTCAGTTCTAGAAGGTGGCAGTGCACTTTCTTTAAAGGGCCAGGTAGTCAGCATCTGAGGCTTTGCAGGCACACTCTCTCTGTGTCAGTCACTGATCTCTGGAGCTGTGGCACCAACATAAGTGGAGATGATTTATAAATAAGTGGGCACGGCTGTGTGCCAACAATAATTCATTTAGGGGTGCTGAAATTCAAATTGTAAACCTGTCTTACCCCACACCAATGCAATGGGACATTTGTAGAAAGAGCCCTCCACTGTCTTACTCACAGCGGCGCTTCGCCTCTTCAAACATTACCATCATTAATAAATAAGTACTTGCAGAATCAATGAGTAGATGAATGAATGAGCCAATGGCAGGTGCTCCTAGGAGCTCACTTTTGGAAGTTAGCAGATCATTGTATGATCTAGTTGTAACACATCAAAAGAGTCCTTCGGTTTATTCACCTTTGTGCTGCCTTCAACCATGGCTTAGTGTTGTACCATGTAATTGGAAGCCTTCTACACAGCCCTGTTGTTTGTTTTCACTTTTTGGGGGGTCCACCACCCAGCTCCCAAATAAATCACACATGGAGGCTTATAGCCTGGCTTGTTTCTTGCCAGTTGTTCTTGACTTTAAATTATCCTGTCACCCTTATGCCTCTGGGTGTTTACTGTTCTCCTACTTCTGTAGATCTTACTCTTACTCTGTGGCTGGGTGGCTGGCCTCTAGCATCCTCTCCCTCTCTCTCCCTCTCTCTCCCTCTCTCTCTCTCTCTCCCCTTGATCTCTCCTCTCCCCAGATTTCTCCTCCTATTTATTGTCTCTGCCTGCCAACCCTGCCTCTCTATCCTTTCTCCTGCTTTGCTAATGGCCAGCTCTTTATTAGATCATCAGGTGTTTTAGACAGGCACAGTAACACAGCTTCACAGAGTTAAACAAATGCAACATAAACAAAAGTGACACACCTTGAAATAATATTCCCCAACCAAGCCCAGCTGGCTACCTCTTCCCAAAAGCTGCCATGGTGGATTTCTACTTGTTGCCCCTTGTCTTTCTTTGCATTGAGAAGAGATGCACTGTTTCTCACACCTTAATCAATTCAAATGAAGCCTCAGGGGACAGAAACCATGAGCTGCACTAAGTAAGATAAAGTAGATGGAAGGAATACCACAAATGGCCATTCGGTCTCTCCTGTGTTCTAGTTTCCATGTCGAATGTTTTACATATGACTATTAATTCTTTACCGGCAATGAGGAGAAAGATCACACAGTTCATCATGAGCTGTCTAGAAATGACAGGAATCACACAAAATAATGAGGAAAGAAAAAAAAAATCATTACTAAAAGTTAAAACCTGGTAGATAATGTTTAACAGTGAAAGATTGCCTGAGTACATTTGTTATCTTTTTCTAACATAAAGAGCAACTTAAAAAGAAAGAATCCAAGTAGCCAAAAAAAAAAAAAAAAAAAAAAAAAATGACAATCCATTTTTTGATTGAGTGGTATGACTTGAATCTGAAATGATGTTCAAACACTGTCGCCAGATGGTGACATTGTTCTGGAAGGTTGGAAAACCCCAGTCCCAAAAGGACTGTGACCTCACTGGTGGAGCTGGGTCACTGGGTGGGCCTTTGAACGGTACAGCCCATTTTTCCTTCTGGTCTAGCCTCTATTTTCCGGTTGGCTGCCAGGGTATAACCAACTACTTCACACTCTTGGTGACACTAACTGAGCTTCTTGCTTCCATCCCCTCCTGTCACAATGGATTGAAATCTCTCAAAACCGCAGGTCAAACCAAATCCTTCCTCCCCTAACATTGGCCTGTCAGGGCTTTTGTGTGTTGTTTGAGCAATGAAGAGAGTGACTCACACGGGGGATGGTGGGGGCAGAGGGGACACTGAGCAGAGAGAACGCTCTTCCTCTTAAAGCTCCTACTGTGGAGAAAACCAAGAAGGGCAACAAATAACGATCTCGATCAAGTTTGCTGGGTGTCAATTCTATTTCTTACATACTTCCACACCTCCCAAGGACCACCTCATTTAATCTTCACGAAGCAGGGAGGATCACAAGCCCATGGTACGGATGAAACTGAGGTTCGTGGATGAAGCGGATCATCCAGAGAACACGAGAGAGTTCCCGGAAACTGAAGATGTAATAATCCAAATAAGCATTCCACAATGCCTGATGCATCTGTAGTAAAAGCTTAACTAATGGAAGTATTGTTTTGGGCTGCTGACTTTTGAGTTATAACACATTTATTTTCTTTTATTACTTGGTAAACTATGTCCAGGTCAGATGATCCTTTATAATCACAGCTTTTAAAAAATATTTATTTTTATTATTTTTAATTATGTGGAGGTATGTGCTCTGAGTGTGAGTATGCACACATGAGTGCAGGAGCTCTTGGAGGCCAGAGGCACTGGCTCCTCTGGAGCTGAAGTTACAGATGCTTATAAGCCACCTGACATAGGTTCTGGGAACCAAAGTCAGGTCCTCTGGAAGAGAAAGCATTAGCAAGTACTCTTAACCACTGAGCCATTCCTAGGTCCTAACCCAAGATTTGGTCAGAATAGGGGAAACTGTGAAATCCAATTCAGTTCTTAGCATTGAAAGGAATGGACACCAAAGTAAAGTCATACCAATCAATTTTCCTAAGGTCAGGCAACTACTTCCTAGAAAGAACCCTGATCTTCTGGCTTCCAAGGTTCTGCTACTCCACCTGTCTTTTCTTGGTTCAGCTCTGCAGTAGAAATGTACAGTTAGCCTGTCTGGCCCCTCTTAGAGAACAGTGATGCCTCCCTGGATATATGTCTTCCCAAATAAAATGCCAAACACATGGGGCCATCTCTTTGGTCAATAAAAGACCAACGAGCCACACCAATTGGGATCCACCATGGGGATGGAACATGGGCATTTATTTACAGTGAGAACATGCCTTTTGCTAGAGTTGATAGTTAGCAAGGCTCTTTGGCTATCTCACAATATGAAGACTGATGCCAGGCAGACCTAGGTGATGGAAAGAAAGACACAAGGACTTATAATGCCACAGCCAGATTCCTGCTGTGCACATGCTGTGAAAGCCATCAACCCAGACTGAGGCAGGAAGCCTGATGCTTTTAGAAAGGGGGCGCTCAGAGAGAAACATGGAGTTGGTTACTTATTATTCATTGGCGTGTGAGCACTTGGAAAATAATATTCTGGGCACTTGCTAGAGCAACTGTCAAATTTTTTGGGGGGAGCTATATGTGGGTACAGAGAAAACATAGCCAGGGAACAAAATGAGACAGTGACGCACCCCCTCCCATGTCCCCAGCCTCAGGAAGAAGAAATAGCTGTCTGAGGAGGGAAACATTCCATTACGCTCTTCGACTCGGTGGTGAGCGATACTGACATCAGTCAGAAGAAGGTTAAACAACATTGTGACATGTTATCTTGGCAGGATGAGCGAAGATAAAAACACAGGAGGGGGAGAGAAGCAGGGACACAGACTCATCTTCTGTAACAGGAAGTCAGGAGATAATGTCTAAAATGATAAAGAGTAGAAAGAGCGCATTGCTTAGATATAAGAAAGGAAGCTGGGTGGGCCGGTGGTGCATGCCTGTAGTCCTAGCTACTTGGGGCGCTGAGGCAGGAGGATCAGTGGAGTCCAGGAGTTCTGGATTGCATGCCGATCAGGTGGCATAATAAGGTGATCTCCTGGAAGCAGGGGGGTCACCAGGTCACCTAAAAGGATGAGTAAACCTATCAGGTCAGAAACAGATTAGAAATATGAATAGAGATACCTTAAGAATTCAGTTAAGATGGTAGAAATTACAGAGATGAAAAGTTCGAGAGTTATGGTCTTATGAGTTTTTAAAACAAAGTACTTTAAGAGTCATAGGTATTGTTATTTTATATTAAATGATTATACATCATGTATAAATATATAGCAGTCTTTAAATTTTTCAGGTACATTTAAGCGTGTGTATTGGGTAATTGTCTCAAAGAAGCCATTGATGATGACTTATATCACAGCCTCAGCAGTAAAATCGAATAATTATCTTAAAATAAGCCAGCAAATAAATACAAGAGCATAATACACATGCCTCCCTCAGAGATAAGTATCTTCAAATATAATGAAAGGTAATAATTCACAGGGAAGAAAGGGAAGGCAGAATTCTCGAAAGCAATCTACATGGCAAAATGGCCCAGAAATTCTGAGACATGTCTTCATCAGAATGGCAAGCCCGGAATACACAGTTGACGGATAGTCATCCTGCAAGCTGGGAGGAGCCAGGTTCCAACTCACACCCTGGACATCGTGTTCAAGTGCAAGGGTGAGATCTCAGAACACCAAAGCTTAAACATATTAAAACCAGTAGCTATGAGTATGAGACCATGAATCCACTCGGGATAAAATTGAAGTTTCCATTTTTAGGGACCTTGTATTCTCAGGTCTTTCCAGGCCATCTCTAACCTTGGCTCTATGGTTCCAGCACCCCAACGTCTTGCTAGTAATGGGAAGAATTTGTCATTGTCACTTCATCCCTGGAGGTCGAGTGTAAACTCCTGAGTTACATAAATCCTAGCAGCTTGCTATTGTCCTTTCTTCCCAGGCTAAACTCCAGAACATGGATGGGCTCTCCAAGCCTGGACTACCATCTCTCTGAGCAGTTCTGTCCAGGAGACGAGACAAAAGCAGCATTGTGGAGTGTTGCTCACATAATAATAACATGTAGTCAGGACCTCAGAGTCACAAGTGACAAAATCCTACTTGGAATCGTAGTTCAAAAGGAGAATTCATTGACTCAACGAACTGAGAAATTCAAGGGGTAGCCTGGCGCCAAACGTAACTGTTCCCAGTAAGTCACATGATGCTCTGTCATCTATCTCAGTCCCTGTTTCTTTCTGTCAGTATCTGTCTGTTTGACTACCAGTTCCCCCTCAATCATGTGATCCTTATCAACACAATCTTAGACTAAAAGGGACTTTCTTTCAGTGTATCAAACAACACACATACATCTGTGTGCATTTGCTATGATCATACTGTACACACACACACACACACACACACACACACACACACACACACACCATTCAGGACCAATCGCTGCATACATTATTGTATAAAGCCAGTCTAGATACTCTAGAGCCAGAGTATCATCAGTCCTGTGTTTAACAGCCCGGATAAGAGATCAAGAGTTCTAAAAGTAGACAGGCCTGTCTGTTACCAAAAGAAAGAGGGAGGAGGTATGTGCAGGCGAAATGACAGAAATCCATGTCTTCCTAACAAACACGGCGTAAGCAGAGCACATGTTCAGCGGAATGTGATCCTTGTGATAACCACTCCGTGCCAGGAAGTCAAAGCCGTTCCCGGCAGCCTCTGTCCTGAGCCTGCTCAGATCATCCCGCCCTGTCCTTCTCACCCTGTCACATCTGCTACTTTTCATTCTCATCCTCATAGAGTCACACGCCCAGCCCCCAAAGGGCTCTCGTGTACTGATGGCACAGCTGGAGATGTGAGCCTCTCTGTCTGCGCTTGACAGGCACACGCAATGTAGGTCAGCACCAAGAGAACCTCTGTGGCTCTTGCTCTGCCTCCTCCACGGAGCTTGCACGAAGAACCCTACGAAGGGGCTGGAGAGCCTGTTCAGTATTTAGAGGACTTACTGCTCTGCGTAGCAGCTTACAGCCCTCTGAAATCCCAGCTTTGTGGCATCTGGCACCCTCTCTGGTTTTGGCTGGCACCAGGCATGCATGTGGTGTACGTAAATACATGCAGCCAAACATGTGGTGTACATAGGTAGACAGATGCTTGTACATATCAAATACATTTTTTACAAAGGAACCCTGTGAAGGTTAGAATGCTGGACAGTTAGCTTTCCTTCAAAGATTTTAGTGAATTCTATTGCCCTCTCTCATCCTCCCTCTTCTGGTGAAATCTTCTTAAGAAATCTCCCTCCAACTTTCATGTCTTGTGGATATATGTGAAACCCACTGATATTAAGGCTAATCGAGTGTATGATTTCCAATCTACTCCCTTGGTTTCACTCACATGGCAGATTTTCAGGGACAGCCACAACACAGCTCTCACCCCAGTGCTGGCCTGTGGTACTGCTTTTCTGTCTTCCATGGCTTCAGTGTGCTTTGTCCCCAAGGGTTCATATACTGGGTGTGTGGACCACCGTGTGGCAGTATTGAGGTAGTCGAACCCTGACAAAAAGGGCTAGCTAGCAGGTATGATTAGGTCACTTGGCCATTGCCCTCAGAAAGATTGAGGTAGATCATGCAAATCCATGGTTGCCATGAAGGTATGTTACAAAAGGAGCTTTCTATCACACCTAGTGATTGCTCTCACATAGGCTTCTGATGCTGTGATGTCATCCATCAGGAGGCCTTCACTTGAGGCTCGAGAGAAGAGGCCACCCTACTTTGGACATTTGGAGTCCCAAACTACGAGATAAATAAATCTCTTTTCTTTATAAATTGCTCAGCCACAGGCATGTTGTAGCAGCCATGGAAATGGACAAATATACCTTCTCATCAAAAAGTGCAGCTCATTTTTTTTCCTCTTCAATCTGGACAGACTTGAGGTTATGGTGAAAATACACATGTTATTGAGGAAGTGATGCAGTGTGACTTCCAGGATGGTTATAAAAGGTGATGCAGCTTTCACCACGTGGTCTGAGGTCTCTAAGAAGGCCAATCAGTTTCATCTCTGCCTCCCTGGGAGGAGGATGCTAGGCTGCCTTGAGAGACACCTATGAAGGTCTGGAGACCTTAGTTATTGGGCCACCAGCCTGCACCATGGACCAGGCAGGAGATTGTCCCTCCCAAGTTCCTATGTTGATGCCAATTCCACAGCTGTAATGTGAAGAAGTGAGGTCTTTGGGAGCTGACTAGTCATGGAGGACCAAGCTCTCACTAATGGGGTTAGTTTCCTTATCAAAGAGGCGGCCAGAGTTTTACTGTTTGTTCTGTTTCCTTCCACCACTGACAACACAACAACAAATCACCATCTTTGGACAGAATGAGTCCTTACTAGAGCCAGACATGCTGGCGCTTGATCTTAGACTTCCGAGTACAAGACATGAGAACAGTTCTTTGCTTGTCAGCACCTGGATGAGAGATGATGACATGTATGATGACACAGTGCAGTGGTTATGAGGGGCTTGTATCCATGAGTTACCATTCTCAGTGTCCTATAGATGCGACAGAGAAATGGCACAGGTTGAGTACGCTTGTCCTGGTCCCTCAATGTTTCCTATGTTGATCCATTTCCCACATATGTAATGTCACAGAAGTGAGCCAAATTCTTGTTAGCTGATAGTCATTGGAGGACCAAGCTCTCACTACTGGAGTTAGATTTCCTTTTATCAAAGAGCAGCCAGAGTTTTACTGTATTGTCTCTGTTGCGTCTTCCACACTGAGATCCAATAATCTACAGATGTCTCCGGGCAGTGGCTCAATAGACACAGCGCTGTCAATTCTCAGTCCCAGGGGACTGTGATGACAGCCATCAATTCTTCTGGCATCTCTTCCAGGCATCTCAACATGACAGTACATGACCCATCTTCTGGCCTCACACACACATGACACAAGCAACACACACACACACACACACACACACACACACACACACACACACAAATCAATCAATCAATCAATCAATCAATAAAATAAAAATAAAAGCAACTCTTCAAAAACTTACCTAGCCTAAGGTGTTTTGTTAGGGTAGGACAGACAGGTCCAGCTACCTCTCAGCATGGTGTTCCCACAAGAAGCCTTGGACTTCTCGTGTAGGACAAAGAAGGACTCTGGCTCTGCTTTTTCCAAGTTCCTGGCCCACGACATCCTTGTTATCCATATTGATTGACAGCAGGCAAGTAACTGTGAACACCGTGTGAACAAACCCTCTAAAAGGCAGAGCAAGAATCACGGCACCATACAACTTTGTCCAAGGCTCTACTGTAGCTAGAAGCATTGATGCAGAACTGGGCACACATTCATGGGGGCACAAGGGACTGAGTGAGGGGGCTTTAGAATTAGTCTCATTTATACACGGACTGGAGGCCACACCAGCTGAAAGTAAGTCAAACAAAAACAGATCTTCACTTTAGGGAGCAAAGTTATGGGCAAGTGAAGTAAATAAAACATCAATCCAGGATGGCTGGGATAGTGTAACTGCCTTCAGCAAGGACAACTAGGATATTTATGAACATAGACATGGCCCAAGTCCTTGAGTTAAGACTCTTCGGGTCATGAATTTTGCATGACACCTACCTGGGCCAAAGTGATGAACTTCACCCTCACATAGACCACTGGGATTTTTGGAGCCCAAGACAAGAAATTTAATCTATGAGCTCCAAGTTGACTGGAGATACACACCAATCCAAGCAAAGACGCAACAGGAAGGCCTCAGTGTATCAGTGTGAGGTGAGTGATGGCATTAGGGACTGGGGCCTCCGAGGTCAGACTCTGATGTCCACTCTGCGGTCAGCACTAACTTGCTCTGCAGCTTTGGACAAATCACTCCGTCTCCTTGAGCCCCTGAGATCTCACCCTGTAGCATCTCTCTGTCTGTGTGCTAACAGGATCAAATGAAGCCATACACATACATGTGGAGTCAAGTGATGGCCTGAGACCCAGCAAACATCCAGTAAGATGGTCTCTGATGACAGATGGGCAGGATACGATGGTATTTCCATATTGCTTATTTTCTCTTCTGGAGGGCAAGGACACTGTGGTCAGCAAGGCAGGCTTTACGCAGAGCAAGGGCTCCCATTGAATAGCCAGAGGACCTTGTCCAAGTCCCTTAGGCTTTATGCTAAGCAACTGGGCTCCCATTGAATATCCAGGGGACCTTGTCCAAGTCCCTTACATCGTCACCACTGCTTCAGTTTCTGAGTGGACGCTCATGGCATTGGGAGTTACCACATGTAAAACTGTGAGCCTGTGGCTGGTCCGTGGTGGTAATCGCAATGAGTGAGTCTTAATGACTTGTGTTATAAATGAGTCCTGTGCTTTACATTTTAAAGCCTTCTTTGCTTTCAATTCCCCCCAAATTTACTGCTAGAGCTACAGGAGTTGGCTTATTAAAGGCCAAAGATGAGCCTGTGCTGCTGTCTTCCCGCTTAAGGGCTAAAGCCCCGGCACTTCAGAAGCATCTCCTCGCCTGGAGATGGCTCAGCTGGGAAAGTGCTTACCATGCACGTGTGAGGACCTGAGTTCAGATCCCCAGAACCTGTGTGTGTCTGGACATAGCAGTGCTGGCTCATCACTCCAGTGACCCTATACGGAGACAAGATGATCGATGGAAAGTGGCAGGCCAGCTAGCCTGGAGTACACAGTGGCAACAAAGAGATGATGCTGTCTCAGACAGTGGAGGACTCACTCAGAGATTGTCCTCTGACAGCCACATGACAGTTGTGCTCCCTCCCTCCCCCTCCTCCTCCTCTCTCTCTCTCTCTCTCATACACACACACACACACACACACACACACACACACACACACACACACTGTTGTTTGTTTTTGCTCTTTATCTCTTTGGGGGGCCCACCACCCAGCTCCAAAATCACATGGAAGCTTATTCTTAATTATGAATGCCCAGCCTTAACTTGGCTTGCTTCTTGCCAGCTTTCTTTAACTTAACTTATCCCATCTACCTTTTGTCTTTGGGCTTTTCCTATTCTCTTACTTCTGTAAATCTTACTCTAACTCCATGGCTTGTTGTGCAGCTGGGTGGCTGGCCCCTGGAGTCCTCCTCCTTCTCTGGCTCCTTCTTTCCTCTCAGATTTCTCCTTCCATTTCTTCTCTCTGCCTGCCAGCCCAGCCTACTTCTCTCTCCTGCCTCACTATTGGCCATTCAGTTCTGTATTAGACCATCGGTGTTTTAGACAAACAAAGTAACACAGCTTCAGAGAGTTAAACAAATGCAACATAAACAAAACCAACACGCCTTAAAATAATACTCTACACAAACTCACACACACACACACACACTCACACACTATTTTTAACAATTAAATACTATATTCCCTCATCTATGTCACAACAGTTGCACACCTATTATCTTCATATCTGGCTCCTTTGTGATCACTGGAATTGATTAAAGTTGTAGTCTCCTGTACAATAATCTCAAAAATATTGTACATAAAATGACCTTGATATTTCAACTAAAGTCGAATGATGTGAATCAGGGCTTGAGGAAATCCAGGCTTTTGACTCTCCAGGGAGATGAACTCACACAGTTTATGCACACACATTCCGTCTCCCATAACAGTCCACGCCATTGATGAACACCCTTACTCCTACCCACTTTCCCACATTTCTTATTCATCTCTGCAGAAGAATGGAAGACATGATAAGTCAAGACCCTCCTTTCCTGGGTCCTTTAAAGGGCCAGTGTCTCTAACCTACTCACGCACCTGTGATCACAGTCTCTGCCAGGTGGAGACACAGAGGGTGAGGACTAGCCTCCCTCCAGGACACAGGCATTCTCAAACCCGGAGGAGGAGAGTGTTGTGACAAAGTGTCACATGATTTTTTTCCCTCTCAAGTGGGCAGCATGAACTTGCTGGGCTATGTGTCCCCACCGGCTCAGATTCCACTCTGCAGATCAAACTCAGTGCATTCTCGGCAAGTGGGACCACTCCTGCTCTGGTCTAGATCATCTGTCCTTGCAAGGAGAGAAGCTTGGACTGACAGCCCTAAGTCCCGCAGGGGAGGGGAGAGCCCGATTACCCCAACTAGCACACACACAGCAAGGATGAAGCAGCACACACAGGCTGGCTCCTCACGGGGTCAGAGGCTGGTGGGCCAGTGCAGAGGAGAATGTCATCCTGCAAGGCCAACAGGAAACCGGGGAGGAACTGCCCTAACCACACGGGCTCCAACTGGCTTGCTTTGAAGCAGTCTTAAACATTTCAACAGCAGCTAGAAGGATGAATCAAACTGTGGAATAAACACTCGGATGGCCTCTTCTCTATCATCCTTATAACCCGAAGGTGCAATGTTGTTTTTCTTTTTCTTGTCTTCTTTCTCCTAGAACGTCAGCTTCGGGCTTGGGGCTGCTTTGACGCTTTCATTGACAAATGTCAAGGCTTGCTCATCCCTCCTCAACCCACCCACTGCAGTGACTCCTACAGCCACCAAGCCTTCGCAGAGAGGAACCCCCGGCCTCCGCAGCAGAGGAAGCACATTCAGACGCAGCCTTCCTGTTTGAGATCCTTCCTCCCAAAGCCTGTTCGCCACAGGGTTCCCACAGAGACTCACGCGACTGGGCTCAGCTTGAAAACGGCAGTGGGTGGATCTGGGAGGGGGAGTCCACTTGCGTGCGGCTTATCAGAGGTGAACTGACAACTTCTGTAATTTACTGTTTGAAGTGTTAGGGGAGCTGGAGAAGCACAAATCTCTGTGTTTGGAACTTCTGGACGTGTCACAGGGACCTTCCACTCGCCCAGGCAAACAGAGAGGGAAAGGGAAGAAGAGACTCGAGGTGCCCCCCACCTCAATTTCTCCTCCTCCTCCCCCTTTCCCGTCCTTGCCCCTCCCCTCCCCTCCCTGTCTCCTCATTGCTAAGGTCTTTCAGTAACAATGTCTGCTTGCATGGTTCTACTTTAGTCCCTGCTGGCTGCTTTTATAGCAGACCACAGACTGGATGGCGGAGCAAACGCACTTCCCGCTGCTCTGGAAGGAAGCTCGAAAGTCTAAGGTGCCAGCAGACCGTGGTGGAGCGCTGCTTCCTGGTTCACAGACTGGTGTGCTTGCCGTCCTCCCTTGGTGAAAAGGGCCAGGGAATCCTTTGGGAAGACACCCATCGGGTGTCTTCCTGTATTTCACTCCACCTCCTTTCCTTCCGTTAGGGTCTCTCACTGAAAGCTCACTGTTTTAGCGGGGCTGGCTGGACACACAAGCTCCCGGGATCTGTCTGTCTGTCTCTAACTCCAGCGCTGGGTTACAGGCACACGCAGCCATACCCAGGTTTTTACGTGGGTGCTGGGGATCCATCCCCGGGTCTTTCTACTTGCATAGCAAACACTCTTATCCACTGAGCCATTCCCGGAGCTAGTGGCTACCCATTTCCATCGCATGGGTGCAGCTCCCATCCCGGCTTAGTCCGCCCAGCGGCACACCTCAGCTTCTCCGGTGGCCTGACAGCAGTGACAGCCTCTACTTCTAAGTGTTCTTGTGACAGCACGGTGAGGTGACATGGGTGAATATGTTCCCAGAAGTGCCTGATTTATGTTAGACTATGAACAGACTACCAGTTACTATTAGTAGCTCAATACTGTAAATTTAGTGATGGGATTCACAGTCATAGCCATCATTTAGCGCTGCGTGTCAGTCTTCATATTATTATACAAATACTGTGGTGGTTAGTTTCAGTTGTAAACTTGACAGAATCTGGACTTGTTTGGGAGATGGGCATGCCTGTTGGGCTACCTTGATGACACTAATTGTATACAAATGACTGTGGTGGTTAGTTTCAGTGGTAAACTTGACAGAATCTGGACTTGTTTGGGAGATGGGCATGCCTGTTGGGCTATCTTGATGACACTCTTGGATTGGCAGGCCCGCCCTGTAGGCGGCACATTGCCTGGCTGCCGTCCTAGATAGAGAGGTGGGGAAAGATGGTTGTTGAGCAGCAGCATGAGTTCACCACGCTCTGCTTCCTGACTGGGAACACAATGTGACCAGCCACTTCAAGATCCTGCCTGGGCTTTCGTGCAGTGATGGACGACCGTACTCTTGAACAACGAGTCCAGATAAAACCTTTCTCTCTTAAGTTGCTTTCGTCAGTGTGTTTCATCATAGGAACCAGGATATTAAAACATACAGGTACATACGCACGGCAGGAACGACAACGGGTCTGAGACCTCCAAGCCAACAAGTTGCCATGGTTTCGTACATGCTGGTAGGAGACACGATAGGGTTTTGTTACTCACTCCAGGAGATTTAAGTGTCATGTTCATGTCAGTTCCTCCCCGTCTTATGGGATGGTGTTGTGCTAGACAGTGTACCCATCATCACAGCTATGGCACAGCCGAGAAGCCTAGCGTTTAGGAACTTCCATTTTTAAATGTTTTTTTTTTTTTTTTTAGATTTATTTATTTTATCTTAGGTGTCTGAGTGCTTTGCCTACACTTGGAACACTACCTATGAGCATGGTGCTCTGAAAGCAAGGTTGTGAGCCACCAGGTGGGTGCTAGGAACTAAACCCAGGTCACCTACAAGAGCAACAGGTGCTTGTGAACACTGAGCCATCTCTTCAGGCCCAGGAATAAGCCCCAGATTAATAAGGGGAAGAGGGGAGAGGAAGAGGGATGAGGGAAAAGGATGAGGAGGAGGGACAGGAGGAGGGACAGGAGGAAGATGGGGAAGACGATGAGGAAGCGGAGGAAGGAAGAAGAGGAAGCAGAAGAGAAAGATGGAGGAAAGGAGGAGCATCCATTTCTGATGAACTGAAGGAAAATTCATGAGTAGGCATTTCAAAACCAGCTTCCTTATTCATTATGTCACAAGCACAGAAACTGTCCGAGTTGGAAGGAGAACTGGCCAGTGCAACTGAGACCCTGAAACATTGTGTCTCCGCTCCTGTCTTGTGGTAACAGGACAGCTTTGTGTGACGTTCAGACTGGCGGATCAGATACAAGCAGCCGTTCTGAACCTTCCTTGGCCAGAATCCAGGTAACTGCAAAGTACTCATTCTCTGCAAGGATCGACCACAAGTGCCACATGGCCCTCTGTCGCCAGACTTCTCCCGACAAAGAGTGGAATTCCAACACGTATCACACACGCTCAAGCGAGGAGAGGCAGTCAGTGAATCCAGCTCTTACCCTTTCACCCAGCCGTCACCATACTGACTCAGCCCGCTCTGGACTTCTGCCCCACCAGAGGTTCAACCAAATGCAGCAATATGTTCTACAGACTTTCCAGAATATTCCCCAACCCCTCAGCCTTCTGGAAAGCGGCAGGAAACTGAGCGACGATCACTTAAGGTTGTCTGCTGGGTTTCCTCTCTGAGAGGCTGAGTGGGAAGCTCCTCGATGCTTTCCACACCTCCCTAAGTGTCCTGGCTTAACTTTCAGCACAGAGAGCAACTGCCATGGATTGTACAGGCTTGTCCTGTCAGATGGACGTCGATACCATGATCTGAAGATGTCTGCAAATGGGGACATCCAGTTCCTGGCTAGGAAAGGGCAGCCAGACTTGCATGAACACTTTAGCAGTTTGCAAGTTACGGGAGAGACATACACGTGGTTTCCCATGCTACTGTAGCCTCTGCAGAATACAGTCACGAAGCAAAGACAACTGTCATCCGAGGTCCTGCCCTTTGTCCCATTGTTGAGCAAGTGCTTACGGATGTGACTCAGAATATGATGCGACACAGACCAGTGGTGGGGTCACTGTCTGCACAAACGTTCGGAAGGCAGTGATCCAGCAACCCCACCTGATCTGGGGTACATAAAGGAGAGTCCTGATAGGATGAGAATGTAGTTGGCCTTTCTCACATTGTCATCAGAACTCTAATCTATCACAGAACCCATTAAATCACCCCATACGTTGTCATCTGTGGGTGGGTGGGGGGATGAGTGAGTGGGTGGGTGGATGGATGAACTCTTCATATTCGTGCACTGGTGAGTGACAGGGAGAGACAGATGTAACTCAGATTGCCATAAATGGAAAAAGGATTCATTGGCTCATGTAATTAACATCTCTGTCTTTCGATATGGCTTGATCTAGAGTTTAAACCACCACGGTCCCACCACGGTCCATCTCTATTCCTCTCTCTCCTTCCCACCCTCCTCTCTGTCTGTCTGTCTCTGTCTCCCCTCCCCCTCACCCATCCCCTGCTGTGATGAAAGGAGGATTCCCAGGGACACACTGAGGCTGAAGATGCTTTGTCTGGTTCCTTGTTTGTGGGGGAAATTATTATTAAACAAAACAACAACGGGAGAAAAACAAAACAAAACAAAGCCAGCCCTTCTATCCCGTTAGTCTGACAATGGGAATGTGGACAAGGCTGCACATTATAGGTTATGAAGATGGAAGTTTCAGCTGAATGAGAAGGGAGGGGGACTTACTTTACATCCCCCGCTGCTACCCCTCTTTTTAGTGCAGGCAACCTCAGGAGACTGAGGTTGGAGTGTCAGGAATGATCAGACAGAAGTGTGTAGCCAAGAGGAAGGCACCATCATGTAGAGGAAAAGAAAGCACCACTTTGTGGGGTGGACAAAGAAGAGCTCCTGGAAGCACAGACATGGGGGGGGCGCCTCACAACCAAGGTCATCTCCAGGTCCTGACGCTGAGACTCTGAGGTTCCAAGTAGCTTTTAGTGTCGGTTTCTGCAGGTTGCCGAGGCTCTTTGCATGACGTCCCCATTGCCTTTCCCCTCATCTGAGAGCCAGTGACTCACCCACTCAGGGTGGCCTTTGCTGAGACTGGGAGGGACCACAGGCTGGTGGCTGAAGAAGCGGGCATGAGCTCATGCCATTCCTTAGTTAACGGCCCATGACCTAAATTGATGAGTACCACCTGCAGGGTACATGTGAAGCAT
Source organism: Peromyscus leucopus (assembly GCF_004664715.2). Taxonomy (NCBI): domain Eukaryota; kingdom Metazoa; phylum Chordata; class Mammalia; order Rodentia; family Cricetidae; genus Peromyscus; species Peromyscus leucopus. The sequence continues at coordinate 6,239,877 of NC_051072.1, read as the reverse complement.
GACTGGGGTTTCCTTTCAGTGCTAATGATATAAGAGGAGAAAAGAACATAATGTCAGCTAATGATGGCATGCACGTATTCCACTGAATGCTTGCAGCAAAACCAGGAAATACTTCCAAAGATGTTTTCATGAAAACTTCTTCCAAAGAAGAACAGGCTTTCTTCTGAGCGACGATTGTTAATGCAGAGCTTCTGTCAGTACTAAGGGCCTGTGTTTTGGAGGTGACTGCTCACCCAGCACTGACTGCCCCTTTCTTCTCCCAGGGTGTCCTTCAGACAGTGCTGGCTAAGCACAGCTGACCTGCAGATGCAGGAACTGGGGTACAGCCCAGCGCTGTCGGCATGCCTGCCACTCATTTCTCCAGCACAGATTAAGAGGACACGGGGTTGTCTAGGCTTACCCCGTAGGGAAGGCTTTCCCAGGACATTAAAAGCTGGGAAGGTTGGGGCTGAGGAGATGGTTCAGCCAGGCAAGTGTTTGCTGTGCAAGTATCAGAACCTGAGTCAGATCCCTGGTATCAAAACCCGAGTCCCAGATCCCAAGTATCAGAACCTGAATGAGATCCCTGGTATTGGAACCCAAGCCAGATCCCCAGTGTTAGAACCTGAGTCAGATTCCTGGTATAAGAACCCGAGCCAGATCTCCAGTATCAGAACCTGAGTCAGATTCCAAGTATCAGAACCCGAGTGAGATCCCTGGTATCGGAACCCAAGTCAGATCACAGGTATCGGAACCCGAGTTAGATCTCTGGTATCAGAACCTGAGTCAGGTCCCCAGGACCCATGTAAAAGCTGGGCCCAGTGGCATATGTTTGTGTTCCTAGTGCTAGGACTGCAGAAAGGGAGATCCCTGGACCCACTGGCCAGGCTGAATTAGTGAGCTCCAGGTTCATCAAAGGACCCTGTCTCAAAAAACAAGGTGGGCAACAGAAGAGGAAGATAGCATTGACCTCGGGCGTCCACACTCAAACACACATATGCACATGCTCACATGAATATGAACACACTTACACACACACACACACACACACACACACAGTCACACAGTTACCAAACCAAACCTAGAAAGGTCTCAGACAAATAGGAATGAAATGGTTATCTTGATATGAATCCCAAACAGATGTCATTTGCTCTTCTCTGCCCCTTCCCTTGGAACCACCTGTTGACAGTATTAACAAGAACCCTGACGCTGCCCACCCCAACCCCAACCCCAACCCCTTCAGTAGAGCTGTGAACATCATGTACGCTGGGCCTGTCCTCTGCCGCAGAGCTACAGCCCTGGTTCCGCTTCCATGTCCCGGTCCCTCGATTCCCTGTGCGTCTTAACTCTCAACTTCCTCCCAACATCCCTCCCCAAATTACACCCTCTACTGGTAGAGGTTCTCACTAAATAAGAATGTGAAGCTCAAATTCTAGTTCTATCCTACTTTAAAAGAGGGATTAACTCAGCAAATACAAATTATGAGTATCTTGATGGGAAGTATCAGTAGTTAAATATTAAAGTCTTGATTTGCACTGGGGCCTTCATGGCAGTTTTTTTTTTTTTTTTTTATCATCAATTCAATCAAGAATGGATGCACCTGTGTCTAGAGCATGGCAGCCTGCAGGCTGGCATCTTATTTATCCCGACCAAGGCCTTGGCTGGCTGTACATTTCCCAAGAGCCTTATCCCTAGCCAAAGGCCTCAGTTGGCTTCCAAGTTGCTGCTGTAATCTGTGGATTAAAAATGCTTTTCTCTTGGAGAACGTTGTTTGATGTGCTACGCACAAGAGTTCTGCTGTGTTTATCACTGAAAACTAACAAAGCATGGCATGTTTACCTCCTCTGAAGAGATAGGGCTTCTAGGGACATGACAAAGAGAAAGTGGCTGCAGGCCCTTGCGGTTCTGACTCACGGCTGCTCCCACGAAACTCCGACCTTACTCCTAACCCGTTTCGGAAATCCCCGGTAGCAATCTCAGGATGTGTATTCTGGGGTTTGCTTGCTGTCCCAGTTAACTGACCCCTCTTGTCTTTGTTACTGTAAGACTCGGCATTGTGAAGTTAAAAGATTTCATATTCGTGTCTGTGTTTTTGATGACAATGACTTGACCCTTGGAGCTTGTGAATGGGACTAAGAGCAATATAAACATGAATGACTTTGCCTTCCGCCCACTCTGTCTTTCTCAGACTTTAACGAGCATACACACTGCCTGGGGATCTTGTTAAAGTTCAGATTCTGAGCCAGTGGGTCTGAGATGCAGCCTGGCACTCTGAATCTTGGTCCTTTTGTTTCAGGTTGGAATGTGCTTTATTGAGGCCAGGGAGATAGCTCGGGCAGTAGAGCGTTTGTCCCGTAAGCATGAAAACCCAAGTTCTGTACCCAAAACCCATGTAAAAAATATTGGGTGTGGTGGCAAGTGCTTCTAACCGCAGCACTGACCCCCTTGGAGGCAGAGACGAGAAGACAAGAGATCGCTGGGGCTCCTTGGCTAATCAGCCTGGGCCTAATCAGTGAGCCCCAGACCAATAAGAGGCCCTGTGTGAAAGGAGATAGACTGAGTGAGTTCCTGAGGATGACACTTCAGGTTGTCTTCCAGCGTCCATGGTGCATGTGACCCTTCACAGACGTAACAAAGAAACATGTTCTTTATCCATCGTGGCAGTGCATGAACAGAAATACTAGGCCGCAAATGAAATAAGTCATTAGAAGACCTAATGATGATGGCTTCCCTTTGAGGACGGCTTCCTTGCTGTCTCCTGTCTCCACGTACCTTTGTGCAGCCCATTGTAGGTCTTCTGCAGTTCTCTAAACTCTCTGTCTCACTGTTTTGGTTTTCCCACTGACTACTGAGCTTCTGCAAGCCTCCCCTGGGCTAAAGACGACACATTGGTCTCGACTCTGCCTGGCAAGGGTGCAATAGGAGACAACCAGGTCCCCAGGGAGGCAGACTGCATGGGCTGGGGGTTGTGTTTTAAGCAGTGAAAGGGTGGACAAAGCAGATGGCGAGGTAATGGGGTGGGCGTGAAGGGGACAGGCAGCTTTGCCGTAAGACCCCACGGGATGAAATACATGTTATCATTCCTTGGGGAACAGAGGCCACAACTCCATGAGCTTGTTTGTGCCCCAGCTAGTCAGATGGATTGCTTTCCAATTTTAAAAGTAACATCCTGTATCCCAGATCCATACATACTGTCTTGAGCTCTGTTTTCATAAATATATGTGTATACATACATGTATGTGTATTTCCTAAAGATTTATATATATGTAAGATATATGTATGTATGTATGTATGTATGTATAATATATATCCTAAAGATTTGTCTAAGTCTATGCAGAGGGCTTTACAGTCTGACCCATGGTGTAGTATTCTGAACCTGCAGCCATGTTCTTTCAGTTTTAGAGTTACCCTTGCTAAATGTCAGAGTGTATTGAACATCAGGACTTCCACTGCCCTATCAGTGATGATGGGGTTCACTAGCCTTATGTGAGCCACGGAGCCGCAGAGACCTGGCCTAATTCTGACAGTCACACAAACTGTCACCAAAGTTGCCAGCTGGAGCAGTCCATACAGTTCCTGGGAAAATAAAAACTTCGCAGTGACATCACTTTCTGAACGAGTGTTTGACTCCAGACTTCTACCTCCCTTCGGAGGCTGTTTTATTGTTTCTGAGCATTTGTCCTCCTCCTCTTCCTCCTCCTCCTCTCCCTCCTCCTCCTCCTCTTCTTCTTTGGTGCTACAGATGAGCTGGTTTTCTTTTATCAAGTTCATTGGCGGCTACTGTGGCGGACCAGCTGCCACTTTTATGACCCAGGGTACTCGTGAGTAGGAAGAGGTGAGAAATATTAGCTAGAAGGAGAGACCTAGATGACAAGAGGAAAGACAGAGACACAGGATAGCCTCGGGAGGACCTGGATCCTCATCCATCAGCCCAGAACTTTATTCCAAAGGGCTTTTTTATGGCAATGCCAAGGGGAGGAGCAAACGACCTCCCGCTGCTAGACACAGCCAAGTGCAGCCCCTTCCAAACACCGGGTACTCGTGCCCGTGGTCCAATCATCCTCTTATGCAGTCCTGCTGGGTACAGCCACCAGGAAACCCAGATGGGCTCCAACAGACTACTTACCCAAGTGTTACCTCCATACCTGTTATTTCTATTGGCTTAAAAAATTCTAGTTAATGTGAGCCATGTGTTCCTTCTCTTGAGCTTAGCGTCCTCTTTGAAATGTGAGTGTATTGGGAACATGGAACTATGCGCAGTGATGGCAGCATGCTACAGCAACTCCCCACACAGATGATTACGTATCCTGAGAAATCAAGGACCCCAGGAGGCAAAGGACACGGAACTTCAGTAAAGAATCTGTTTTTGGAAAGGAAAGCAAAAGCTGAGAAGTACTCATGAAGGGGCACAAGCCTTGGCCCTCTCAGCTTCTGAAATCCTTCTTACAACTCACTCTAAGGTTCTGAAGTTGGTGTGGTATCCAAACCCAGGAGTACTTTAGGAAGGGCAGATACATACAGGAGAGGCCACTGATTCAGACTGAGCTCCCTTATTAGGCAGTGGAGAAAACCAAAATGGAGGCCCCCCCAGACAAAGGTTGCATCACCAATGTGAAGGATGTTGATCTGATCTGAGAAATGAGAAAGCAGGAGAGAGAGACAGAGAGAGAGAGAGAGAGAGAGAGAGAGAACAAAAACAAATGAATCACACACCCCAGGCCAATTTCTATGGCTCAAAAAGTCCCCCTTACTTTTAATTCTTACAAGAAAGTAACCTGGAGTGACCTGGTGCTAGCCATCTGCTTTTTATTCTGTGCCTGCCTATGGAGCCAGAATCCTCAGCTAATCAGAACATCAGTTCTAAATTTTCAGAGCAGATCCTGCCTCCGATAGACGAATTTAAGTAAAAGCCACTGAGCTCACTGAACTCGTTTCTGTGATCTTTGTCATTTGACAGATGTGAAGAGTGAATGGGTAACCGGTGCTATTGAGCTGGACAGTCTTGCTCAGAGGTAGGAGTTAAGACCACATTGTTATACAGCAATTGGGGAATCTGCTCAGTCCAGCCTCTGGGCAAAGCTGACCCTATTCACTGCTGGGTGAAGTGAATCAGGACTTCCCTGATGAACCACAGGCTAAGAGATGGGCAGGTGTCACCAGACTTCTCACAGATGGAAGTGAGTTCTAGGTCTCTCATCCGAGACCAAATATGTTGTTGGCGCTCCTTTTTTTTTTTTCCTGAGGGCCTTGCTTATTTTTGAGGCACTGTTTTCATCTGTGGCTTGGCCAGTGATGGCCATTCAGCTTAAATGACAGCCAGCTTCCCTGGTAAATGACCGGCTACCAGCTAGACTCAATCCCAGGGCAGCTTCATGTCCCTGAATGCCACTGGAAAACAAAGGGTAGTGGTAGGTGTATCAAAATACGTGCGGAACCTACCACAAGAGGATGGACTTTTCCATTTAAAATTATGAATCCTCTTTGTTGTGAATAAACCCATTCTTTGTTCCCTGGCACCTTCGAAGTCACCACTGGCTCTATAGAAAATCATTTTGCAGATGTATAATTTTTAAGCAAACGCTTAGAAATGTTAATCAAGTAATAAACACAATGCAAACACATGCTACAAAATTTGATGTTAGCAGTATCCTTATTTAAAATACCTGCATGCAGATGGCTAATTTTCATAGTACCCAAAGGTGCTATGCAGGACGCCGGTGGGGAAAATGTCATCAATGGACATACTCAGCAGTGGACCCTGCATGCTACGATACTGACCTGCCGGGCAAGGCGGGTCCATGGGTGTAATAGTGGCATGACTGTTTTGTTTGTTTGTTTTGTTTTGTTTTTCGAGACAGGGTTTCTCTGTGTAGCTTTGCGCCTTTTCCTGGAACTCACTTGGTAGCCCAGGCTGGCCTCGAACTCACAGAGATCCGCCTGGCTCTGCCTCCCGAGTGCTGGGATTAAAGGCGTGCGCCACCACCGCCCGGCCTGTTTTGGCGTTAACCAATGGCTTTCTAATTGGATTTGAGGCCCGCATCACAGGAAGAAATTCGTGCCTGGCACTATACACTAGCTAAAAGCACATAGTTGGTGAGGTCATAGGCCTTACAAGGGAGCTCACTATTATTGTTTGGCTAAAGAATCATGTTGTCAAACTGCCCTGTAAATGTTTCTATCTGTAGATTAGTGCTACGATCAATCTTGGCCAGAGAAACTTCCTTTGGCAGTGGGCAGCAGTCAAGGCAGAGGCTCACCGCTGGCCACAGTGATAAGAATGAGTGATTGGTAAGTGTGCATCCCTACCTGGGATATCTATGTCTTACCACTCCCAAAGCTCGGGGTACATTCCAGAAGAGGGAAAGGAAATACCGCAAAAGCTGGGGGACAGAGAGGACGGCTGGGAGACAGAGAGGACGGCTGGGAGATAGAGAGGACGGCTGGGAGACAGAGAGGACGGCTGGGAGATAGGAATGCTGGGAAGCCCCGCGTGGCGGCTGTACTCACAAATTCAAAGCCGCTGTGGCTACCTGCACACGAACGGATCAGATTCATGTCCGTCCACGTTACAGCGTGGATAGGGGCGGGTCTCATGAGGCTCCACCCTGACAGAGGACCTCTCGGCAATTGATGGCTTCTGGGAAAGAGGGAGTCATGTTTTGTCCGGGGATGTGGCCATTGGTAGGTTGCCCATGCTCATGAGGCAGTATTAATTGGACTCAGTGGGTTATTTTTTAAAAAAAATAAAGAGAGAGGGGGGAGTCATAAAGGTGGGAGGCGGCTAGGTGTCAAAGCATATGCAGCTCTTTCCTGGCCACCATGGGGAAGGCAGTGAATGTTCATATGCCTCTCCAGGGAGGTCCATTCAGAATGGCTTTGCTGGATCCAGAGAATCTAGGAGGTGTGAAGTACAAGGAGCCAAGGACCTGCAGCCGAAAGGGACCTGGTCCTGCTGCCGACCTTGTCGTGGACTTGCATGGCGAAGGAAGACGCTGGGAGGAGAGGGATTGCTGGGAGTTTTGCAAGAAGCCCCTAGGGAGGATTGCTCAGCTGCAGAATTTGGAGAGAAAGGCATTGTTTGGACTCTGGCCCTTGCAGCTGTTTGTCCATGGGTTGCTTGACAATCTGGGGATCCGGTGTTACTCTCAGAATCAGGGGGTGCGTGGTTAAGAACTGACCCCAGGTGAGACCTGCCAGCCAGGAGGGTCTTTCTATTATAGATGTGTCTGTGAATCTCAGGATTCTTGCTGGAGTTCCAGGCTCTTGGGTCCCAATTCAAAGAGTTGGACCAGGGACACATGGCTAGAAACAGAAATAGGGACAGTTTACTAAGAAGAAAGCACTCCCGAGATTGGAGTGGGCTAGTGAGCTGAGAAGGAAGTGTGAGCCCCTGAGATCCTGGGTCACTGGCTGTGTGACCCGTATAAGACGTTGACATAGCACCCATGAGCGTGGGCTTTTCTCACGTATGCTCCGTTCACTGTATGTGGCCCAGGTTTCCAGCTTCTCTCTACTGACGGCTTTCATACACTAATAATTAATATTTTAAAAATACCTTTGTGGGCTGGAGAGATGGCTCAGAGGTTGAGAGCACTGACTGCTCTTCCAGAGGTCCTGAGTTCAATTCCCAGCAACCACATGGTGGCTCACAACCATCTGTAATGAGATCTGGTGCCCTCTTCTGATCATACATGCTGTATACAAAATAAATAAATAAATCTTAAAAAAAAAAAAAGATGGGATTCTTTAAAAAAAAATACCTTTGTACTTGGTTTTTTGTTTTGTTTTGTTTTTTGTGGGGTTTTTTGTTGTAGCTGGAGGGCTCTCTCCAGGTTCCCCAAGCCCCGCAGTCCCACAATCCACGTATAAAATAATCACTCAGATGCTTATATCACTTATAAACTGTATGGCCGTGGCAGGCTTCCTGCTAACTGTTCTTTTATCTTAAATTAACCCATTTTTATAAATCTATACCTTGTCACGTGGCTGGTGGCTTACCGGCGTCTTTACAGGTTGCCTCTCCTGGCGGTGGCTGCAGTGTCTCTCTCCTTCTTCCTGTTTCCCCAATTCTCCTCTCTCTTTGTCCCGCCTATACTTCCTGCCTGGTCACTGGCCATCAGTGCTTTATTAATATAGAGTGATATCCACAGCACTTCCCCTTTCTTCTTTTTTTTAAAAAGGAAGGTTTTAACTTTAACATGGTAAAATTACATATAACAAAACAATTACCGAGCAAGAATTATAGTTACAATATTAAAGAAGATGTCCTATCTATCTTATATTTGTGAGTTTAAGGTTTTATAGCTAACTTATCTTTTATCATAACTGAGGAAATTACGACTATCTAGTCTTCAACCACATCAAAGACCTGAGAAGGAACATAATGGTACCTGAGAAATGGTAGATGGATGCAAGCAACTTTCGGGAATCTTGCAAGACTAGACCAAGACAGCTGGCAGCCTGGACAGTCACCTAATGTTTCTCAGCATTGTTGGTGTATTCAAATTGGCTACAGGCCTAGAGTATCTGACAGACCATTTTCAGAAGCAGGATTTCTGAAAGACCATCTTACCCTGTCTTGGCAGAGTACAGTGGTCGCTTTCCTTGTGTCCCGCTTGTCCAGAAAGGACAGCATTGCATTTGTACTGTCAGCCATCAAGTCTAGGGCAGTTCTTTGCCCGTAGGCCATTTTGTGCCAAAAAGACAAACTTCCAAAGGGAAATGTCTTAGAAGCCCAACATTCTCTCGGGATCAAATTGGTGCAGCCAGGAGCAATTGTGTCTCACGTCAACAGAATTCTAAGTTATTTAAATGCCATATTCTCCAGGTCTATGAAGTGTTTGAAGATTACCTATCTATCTGAAATATATCTGTGTATACCTAGAAGACTTAACTAACATGGCTACAGATATGATTATCATAGATGACTAATTATTAATCTATTTTTTAATTATCCATTACAATTTTAAATGAGTTATATAAACATAATACCTCAAACAAGAATAGAAATATATATATAGAGAGAGTATAACAAAATTAACTTCAAGTTTGTATCAATGAACTAAAATTTATACCAATGTAAACATTTTAAACATAAACTAAAATCTATACCAATGTAAAACATTTTAAACAAGTTGTTCTTTAAAAGTAGGTTCATTAATCTACCCTTTTATCTTATCATCTCCATATCCTCCTATATATCATATCCCCTTTTCTTTTTTAGAAAGAGATCACATTTATAATCAACCTGTTTTAAATAAAAATATTGGTTTTTCTCTGTCCCACACCAGAGGGCTCTTCTGATTTGGACACAAGAATCCCTTAACCATTTTTTTTTTTAAAGCAATATGTCTGGGTTTAGAGGGGGAGTGAGCCAATTCCACCTCTAAAGCCAGCTTGGTATATTTGGGAATTTGGGCGTAGCATCTCTTACTACTTCCTGCTGGAGGGGGGCGCTGTATCTTATGGGGACGCAAAGAAAATTTTAGACCTATGGGGTAGTCCGTGAGGCTGTATTGTGTGAACCAGTTGCCTTGAAACCGATCTGGATGTTGGATCATCTGGGCCATGGTGTCATCGGAGTCCTTTCAGGGGGTCTTGGCTGGTGAAACCTGATGTATCTTAATCTGGAACAAGTCCACAGCCTCTGGATTTCTGTGGAAACAAAAGCAGAACCTCTTTTCCAAAGTAACATATCCTTATATCCAAATTTTGAAGTCAAGGTACCTTTAAAATATACATTTTGGCATAACTCAACAGCTTTTGTAATCAAATGTTTTTCTTTAATTATGAATATCAAAGAGAACATAATCCAGATTCTCTGTGTGGTAGCCATCTTTATGTGGCTTATGTTTTATATTACCTTGAGCCTTGAGCCTATTGCTTTAAACTGTACCATCGTAAGCCTGAAACGGTGCTGTGGCTGCTGGCTCCGCCCACTTCAGCTTCCCAACATGGCAGTGGTACGTTTTCCGCCAGCTCTGGGAGTCATCAAGTCTCAGAAATAGTGGGTCTAAGCTTTTATCAAAGCAGCGTGTAGCCCAGAAACCTCCTTTTTTTTTTTTTTTTTTTTTAAATACTAGTAAAGACTAAATCTACCACACAGCTTAATTTGCCGCTGGTAGATGCCTCATTTCCGCCATACTGCCGGTCAAACGCACCCACCAGGAACCCGCCAGTGTCCAAACTTGAGTTTTGCCTCATCTAGCTGCCCGTATGAGACAAGAAACAGGAACCTGGTTTTGGCTCTGTTTAGAATTGGTTATTAAATATTCTCAGGTTTAAGGTGGAAACTCGAGCCGTTGGGCGCCATTTGTAGCTGGAGGGCTCTCTCCAGGTTCCCCAAGCCCCGCAGTCCCACAATCCACGTATAAAATAATCACTCAGATGCTTATATCACTTATAAACTGTATGGCCGTGGCAGGCTTCCTGCTAACTGTTCTTTTATCTTAAATTAACCCATTTTTATAAATCTATACCTTGTCACGTGGCTGGTGGCTTACCGGCGTCTTTACAGGTTGCCTCTCCTGGTGGTGGCTGCAGTGTCTCTCTCCTTCTTCCTGTTTCCCCAATTCTCCTCTCTCTTTGTCCCGCCTATACTTCCTGCCTGGTCACTGGCCATCAGTGCTTTATTAATATAGAGTGATATCCACAGCATTTTGTACTTGGTTTTTTAATTTAAAAATATCATACAATACATGTTGGGCATGTTCTTCCCCCTCTCCCAGCTCCTCCCCACCTCCGTACTTTCTTCAGCTCAACTCCCTTGCCACTCCATTGAGTGTTCTGAGCCTGAGTGACACACAGGGCTTTGGCTTTGGATTACAGTCCATTTCTACTTTTGCCTGCCATTTCGGGAACCTGTTGCTTCGTGCTGCCATTCCTTATGGTAGACTTTAAAAAAGTTGTTTCAGGCTAATAGTAAAATTGAGCCAGACATGCTACTGAGCATTACCAATACTTACTGCTACATGCACAGCCTCCCCCACCGACAACCTCCTGTCCCAGAGCCTTCCGTTTGTTAGAGTCTGTGAGCCTACACTGACATGCCATCATTAACATAGTCATAATTAACTTCAGCATTTACTGTTAGTGGTATGCATTCAATGTTTGTTGATAAATGTACAATATAAAATGTATCTGTTATTATAATATCATATATCATATGGAATAACTTCCTAGCCCTCAAAATCCTACAATCTGCCTATGTGTCCCTCCTTCCCCTGATCCCTGAAACATTGATCCTTGTTACTGGGTCTATAACTTTTCCTTTTCCAGTATCATATAGTACACATCCATTTTAGACTGGCTCCTTTCTGTTAGGAAAATGCATATAAATTTCTTCCATGTCATTTATGGAAGATAGCTTGAGAGCTTGCTTATTTAATATTTCTTTTTCATGCAGAGTGATATTCTATTTGGATATTTTTCAGTTTGTTCATTTGTCATCAACTAGTTGGTCGTCTTGCTCTACCCAGATAGCAATCATGGACAGGGAAGTTCTTCAAGAGCTTGTCTTTGGCGCCATGAAAGATGGGTCCCTTCTTCTGCCTCACATTCACTGTTGGAACTTGGGCAGTTATGAAAAAGGCTGGTACAGATGTTCCTGTGGATTAGAGCTGCTGCTCACATCATACAGATCCTTTCCAGTTCTCTGGGCAGGGGGTGAAGAGAGGGCTTGCTGGGTTCTGGCGAGCGCTTGCTTGGTTTTGTAGGCAGCGGTCAGACTGTGTTCCACGGAAGCTGAATCACTTTGCATTCCCATCTGAAACGAGACTTCCTGCTGCTTGCTCCTCCACACCCATGCCAGCGCCTGCTGCTGTCGGTGTTCTGGATTCTGGCCATTCAAATAAGTAGCCTTTTTGTACCTATCTGTTCTTACCTCTTTCTCGGGTGCCCCTTAGGTGGTCTCAGCCCTCTCTATGTCCTAGAGGTTCGAATCCAGGGACTTTTATCAAGGGGCTCTCTTGCCCTCTGGCTAAGTTTGCCGATGGCCCATACCAAGATGGCCAAGAGAGGGAACTCTAGTTCCCTAGCTCCCTCCCTCGCTCCCTCCAATGGACTTGCTTCAGTGTCTCTGCCTCCCTTCAGTAAAAGTCTTGCACAAGGGGCTGGAACACTTTAGCGACTCAGTCCTGATGTCCTCGCCTACACTTCAACAGCCCATTGTTAAACTCTCAACAGCTACAATTTGAGTGAGTCCGTCCTGTTTGTCCCCCAACCAGGTCTTGGCTGTTACACCGCACACAGACAACTACCTTCCCCTGAAAGGATCTGATCAGTCCTAGGCTTTGGTGCTTGACAGGCTCATATTAAAACCTCATTTCTAATTGTGGGGCCCAATCATTCACCCCCTAAACAGAATAAAATGCAATTTCCCTAGGCGGAGCTGGGTCTGTTCAGGTGTGTCTGTTAGGGACTGGTCACCCTGGGCAGGGCAGCAAGTATTGTTTATGGGGCGTCAGAGGATTTCTTCTGTCCCTGATGGGTTCAATACATGCCTTTGCTGTTGTGCCCCCCAAATGCTGTGCTGGCTGGGCAACCCTGATCACCCGGACTTTCTTTATGCCTATATCTTGCCCTTCTGTCTTCCCTGGGGAGATTTCCTGGAAGCTCCCTTGCCTTCTGGACTCTTGCAGCCCTGTTCTTGAGTCCCACCCGGGAAGAACCTCTTTGTCTCCTGCACCTCAGCAGGTTTCTCTTTGCTTAGGGAAAGCTCCATTTGCATGGATCACACCCCAGGTGAAGACAGTCCACCACAGGGCTCTCCCTTAGGTTCCAAGGCCACTGAAGTCCCAACCACACTTCCTGAAGAATGTGAGGCAGATTAAGGAAGATCAATATCCCTCCAGAGAAAACGTTAGTATTATACATTATCAACACTGAAGCAAACACACTACATTCCTGTAAGGGAATGACCAGGACTGAAGTACTGCATAGAAATTACTTGGAGAGGATGCTAATTTTAGGGTCAGATCTTGCTTACAAATGCTTCTTACTCTTTAGTATTCTGAAGCTGTCAGGGCATGAGAGTGAGCTTTTTAGTTGCTTGATTGACTGTCACATCCAGTTACCATAGAAACCACCTCGAAGCTCCAACAGGTGACCAACCTCGATTAGGCAGTGACAGAGACCAGACTCCTTCTGGTTTATTCTCACAGAGCCTGGCTGTGACAGGTACAGCCTTAGCTCTGGAAGTTCCATCAGACACAGAGGCAACTTGACCTTCAGCTGGCTGTCAGGCAGGCAGCCATTTTCCCACAGCCCTCACACTGTCAATCAACCAGCCACTTCTCCCATAGTCCAGCAGGGTGTCATCATGACAGTGTGGCTGCTTTCGAACTTCCAGTAGACCTTGCTTCAGCTGTGGCTGTCCCAGGAGCCCCTGAGCTCTGCACATGCCCGGAGACTTCCACAGAAACTGCAGTAGCTGTCACGACGGCCACCGAACCAACCCCCTGCTTCCGTTCCAGAGGCCACTCAACTGGCAGCTTCCGAGGACCCTGTTGCACGGCCGTTCTGAATGTCTCACTTTGCAAGTGTCCCCACTCTAGTCAGGGAGGGGCACCTCCCTCCTCATGAGAGCCAGGACAGGTAGGCCCAGGGTCCCTCCTCAGACTGTGAGAGTTCCAGAGGGCTGCTGTAAGCCACCAACGCTGGCTGCTGCTAAGGCGCCACCAAGCGTGGCTGGCGGGGCTGTTGACATCAGCTGCCAAGGTGAGGTCAACTGGTTCTCAGGGCCTAGGGTAGCACTAAGGAACATTAAAAGCCAAGGGCTGCAGATGCCCAGAGGTCAGAGATGTAACACTGAGGAAGCTGTGCCCAGCCTGTTTGCAAGTTTTACCTAAATAGAGTAAAAGAGTCTTCACTTGCTTAGTAGCATGGGGAGGCACAGGCTCCCTCAAGAGGCCTCTGGAGGTTTACCCGTGACAGGTAAGGAGGCTCCAGTTATGCCGTCTAACGTAGGAAGTATTTACATTTAAAATAAGCCATGTGACATTAAAGTCACTTCCTTAGTGACTGGCTTATTTATTTTTCTGTTGCTGTGCTAAAACACCATGACCAAAATAACGTACAGAAGGAAGTGTTTAATTGGGCTTAGGATTTCAGAGGCTTAGAACCCAGGACTGCAGAGTGAAGAAACCGGTGAGAGCTCACATCTTGATCCACAACAGTGTGGGGGTGGGGATGGCAGGAGGGAGAGAGGGGGGTGGAGGGGGGGGAGAGAGAGAGAGAGCATACCAAGACTCCCATGAGTCTTTTGAACCCCACAACTCACCCCCAATGACATATCTCTTCCAACAAGGCCACATCCCCTAATCCTTTCCAGCCTCACCACCTGGGGACCAGATGTTGAACTATCTGAGCCCATGGGGGCCAGTCTCATTCAAACCACCACGCAACGGTTGCATTTTGAGCCGTCAAGTCATTTATTGCTGGCGGCTGCTGCAGTTGACAGCACATGTCCAAGCCATGCCCATCATGACAGAAAGCTCTTTTGTGTAGCCCCGACTGAGACCGAACTTGTTTAAGGATGCATCGAACCTACCAGATTTGGGGAGTGGGGGGTGGGGGGTGGGAGGGCATACATGCCTATCCCTCTGCTCAGGCTCCCTGGGTTTATTCATGAGGCACCTCTGAATGCATAGGGCTGAAATCCACCAGGGCTGGCTGACTGTGGCTCTTGCCATTGGCTAACAGTGACCGTGTGTCAGAATCACAGGCATGGAATTCTTGGCTCCTGTTTAGCTGAAGGGAATCAAAAAAAAAAAAAAAAAAAAAAAAAAACTTTTGTAGTGGTATTTGTTCCTCTCATGACCTTTTATAGGGCCCAAAGGAGGAGGTGCTTCTTGTCATTGTATGTGACCTCTTATAAGGAAAAGAGTCACATGCTCCTTCTCCATACTCCTGCCTGCGAGGAGGTAGATTAGCTCTGGGTCAGATCAGAGGACTTCAGCTGTCTACTCCGTTTTGTATTCGTGAGTGTATTTCCCCAATTTATATCTCTTTTTTGTTTGTTTGTTTGTTTGTTTGTTTGTTTGTTTTTCAAGATAGGGTCTTTCTGTGTATCTTTGTGCCTTTCCTGGAACTCACTTGGTAGCCCAGGCTACCAGTGCGCCACCACTGCCTGGCTCCCAATTTGTATCTTAATAAATCCCTATTATCCATTAAATAGACACACATGGATGGATCTTAATAAACTTTGTTGTTATTGTTAGTGTTATTGTTATTCTGACCTGTGCCTTGGGGCCGCCCTGAGTCCTGACATCGAAGCCATTTCTTAAAGAAAACCTCCGCCCCTCTCTCTCTGTCCCTCCACTCCCACGAGGTGTGCACCCCACGACCCCCTCTCTCTTTCCCTCTCTCTCTTCTTTCCTACCCTTTCTTTGTCTCTCTATTATGATAAACTATTTCTGAGCTTAGCGTCTGGCTTGTGAATGTCCACCCACCGCCATGCCCGCATGGAGTGGGTCGCCTGCCAGCCCAATGCTGCATCTGCCCGGCCTGCCAGCATGGCTCCCTGCACACGAGGATACCCTCAGGGTCGCAGAGGAATATATCAGAACAGTTAGACTTATTTATGCTATTTTATGTGTACGAGTATTTTGCCTACATTTACATGGGTGTGCCACACTCATGCCTGGTGCGGGAGGAGGTGGTGAGCCTCCATGAGGATGCTGGGAAGTAATCCCGGTGCTTTGCAACAAGTGCTCTTGACCACTGAGCCCCCAAGAAAAGAAAGAACTTTAAGAAAATTCCCCAAACAGTGAAGACTTCTGAATGATGTTCCTCAGTTTTTCATCTCACCTTGGTTTTCAAGTGCAACAGCCACTGTGGGAAGCGTAGGAGCCAGGAAGGATTGACCTGCTTGAAATTGTGAGGGCATAAGTATTGCACAGCAATGTCTAGGGTAGAGGGCTCCCTGCCCTGGTGGAACTTATAACCTTGAATGAGAGACAATCCTGAAACAAGGAACTGAGCCAGGAGAGATGGCTTAGCTGTAAAGACCATTCATTGCTTTTGTAGAGGACCCACGTTTGGTTCAAATACTCAAGTGGTGGCTCATGGCCTCTGTGACTCCAGTTTCAGGGGTTCCAATGTCCTCTTCTTGCCTCCAAAGGCATCAGCCCTGTACATGGTGCACACACATACAAGCAGGCAAAACACTCATACACATAAAATAAAATATGTTAAGTCTATAAACAAAACCCAGCCCCCAAACCAGTACATCACACATGCGCCAGTTAAGGTTTAGAAGGGAACGCCTACAAACTTGAATGTGACGCATGAGAGATGGAAGGGTGAACGGTGTCATTTGCATAGCGCCCAGCACAGGCCATAGGCCTGAGGCTTGAGGTCACTGCTGTCCCAACCACATCCATGAAGACGATAAGACAGATTAAAGGAGACACAACCTTTCTCAAGGGATGAAGTAAGGCACTTCTGGGAAGTCCAAAGGCCTTTGCTTCAAGGACATTTAGGTGGAGGATTGGGAGAAACTTGAGTCCAAGAGTGTCTGGACAGAGGGGACAGGTGCAAAGCTCCCAGGTAAGAGAGAGTCCTCTGTCTGAGGCCTAAGGAAAGCCAAGTGGTCGGAGAGGAGGGAGTAAGAATGTGGGGCAGACACGGGATGGATGTGTCCTACAGGATCCAGTTCAGAGGACTGGGCATTGTGCACACAGCTACGGGAACATGCCCACCTCTGTGGGGAGGTTTGACAGGAGGCCTGTGATCTGGTTTCTATGTTCAATGATGACTCTGCAGACAAGTGGGTAATAGATTAAAAATGCACACACGTGAGAGTAGATGGTCCAGTTAAGAGGCCTGGGTGGGAGCCTAAGCAGTGTGTCTGTCTGTCTTTGTGTATGATGGATTTCCATCTCTCTCTCTCTTTTAAAAAAGGGTCTCAAGGTGTAGCTCTGACCACCCTGGAACTTCCTATCTAGATGTAGACCAGATTGGCCTTGAACTCACAGCCTGCCTCTGCCTCCCAAATGCCAGGATTAAAGGCACATCTGGCTCCACCTTATTTTTTGAGACATGGTCTCTCTTTGAACCTGAAGGGTAGTGATTTTGCTGACTGGCCAGCCAGTGAGCTTCCAGCAGTCTGCCTGTCTCCCTCTCCTCAGAATTGGGATTACAGGTGTGCCCTGCCACACCTGGCTCATTCTGTTTGTTTTTGTTTTGTTTGATTCAAGGGTCTCACTATATATAACCTTGGTTGGCCTGAAACTCACTATGTAGAGCAGGCTGTCCTTGAACTCATGGAGATCCACCTGTCTCTGCCTCCCAAGTGGTGCAATTTAAAATGTGTATTCAAGCAGTATCAGGTGGGTATGGGTTCCATCTCACAGCTTTACTGGTTGGTTACTCCCACAAGTATTGTGCCACTATTGCCCTAGCCTGTCCTGAAGGTAGTACACCATTGTGGAAAAGGGTTCTGTGGCCGCCTTAGTGTTACATTTCTCATTTGATGGCGTGCAGAGTACTTTGCTGTGCCAAAGATGCTGGGACATAGGGGTCATGATTCTATACAGGCACCAGCTCAACATCTCCATGTTCACTGAGCTGTGTAGATGTTTTCTTCAGCAAACATCTGGGACCTTGTTGTCAGTTTTTGAAGAGCAACCTACAGTCTTGGCCATGGGGCCCCTTTGGCCAACAACTCAATTAGATGTAACCCCATCCTGGTAATGGAAGCTTCCTTTGGAGACAAGAGATGATCAGTTGGGACTCTTTCTCTCCCATTATTTGGAAATTTCATTTAGATCACCTTCATATATATATATGGAAACATTAGGTTTCCATACTACCCTTCAAATGCCCCTTAATTTTAGATGTCTCTCCCTGTACTCCTCACTGAACCCCCTCTCCTCTCCCCCTCCCCATTTGAGTCTCCCATTTCAGCACCCCCTTCCATCCACATCTATCTATTCTATTTGCCTTTCCTAATGAGATTTATTTGTTCCCTCTAGTCCTTTATACCTACCCTCTGTGGTTCTATGGATTGCAGCATAGTTACCATTAACTTAACAGCTAATATCCACATATAAGTGAATACATACCCCATCTGTCTTTCTGGGTCTGGGATACCTCACTCAGGATGATTCTTTTTTCTAGTTCCATTCATTTGCCTGAAAATTCCATGGCATCTTTTTTTAATGACCGAGTAATACTCCATTATGTAAACGTACCATGTAATATGTCATGTAAATGTATGTACATGGCACTACTTGGGTGGTCAAGAACCTGAGCCTAGATAGCCCAGAGACCTAGGGGGAAAAATCCAAATATACTAGTTTTAAAATGTAGTGATAAAATGACTCCTAATGATATTCTGCTATGCTCATAGATCAATGTATTAATTCAGCCATAACCAAAGAAGCTTCCTCCTGCAATAAATGGGAACAAATATAGAGACTCACAACCACACATTATCAGAGCATGAGAGACCTTGGAACACTCAGTCTTAAATGGGATGTCTCTGTCCAATCCCTTCCCTCAGAGTTCAGGGAACCCATAGAAGAGGAGACAGAAAAAGTGTAAGAGCCAGAGGGGATGGAGGACACCAAAAAAACAAGGCCCTCTAAATAAACACGAGCAAAACTCATTAACTCACAGAGACTAAAGCCACATGCACAGGGCCTGCACAGGTCTGCACCAGGTCCTCTATGCTTATGTTATGGTGTTTTATAATATTATTTTAAGGTGTGTTACTTTTGTTTATGTTGCATTTGTTTACCTCTGTGAAGCTGTGTTACTGTGCCTATCTAAAACACCTGATGGTCTAATAAAAAACTGAACGGCCAATAATGAGGCAGGGGATAGAAATAGATGGGGTTGGCAGGTAAAGAGAATATATAGAAGAAATCAGGGTGGAGAGAAGAAGGAGCCAGAGAAGGAGGAGGACTCCATGGGCCAGCCACTCAGCTATATAACCAGAATGGAATAAGAAAGAAAGGTATACAGAAACAGAAAACAGGAAAAACCCAGAGGCAAAAGGTAGATGGGATAATTTAAAGTTAAGGAAAGTTGGCAAGAAACAAGTCAAGCTAAGGCCAGACATTTATAATTAAGAATAAGCCTCTGCGGTTCGTGTTACTGGAGTTGTATCCATGCCAGTGGATATCCACACAATTTGACATTGCTGCTGCCACTGTTGCTGTTATAGCAATGGCGGCCACCACTGCTACTGTTTCTGGGATTACCATTTCATAATTGCTTACTACAGCTAGCTCAGTGGAGACTCTGGCAACAGAAGTAGCTACCACAGTTAGTTAATCTTTCATTCTATTGGGCATGGTAAATTTAATTCAGTAGTTATATACATCTCGATTGGCTTTGAAAATTATAAATTTATAAACTCAAGTTCCAGTTGCTTTTGGGATACTATCTTACAAGAACTCCAACATACAGTATGGCTCGTTAAGGAAGGGAATGGCTCAGTTGCCTTTAGCCTACTGGCTATGGGTGAGATAGGACCTCTGTTGGTCTTTTCTGTGTCGAACACACAGATTGCAAGCCCAGTGCCACTTTGAGATCTTTGGCAGCAATTAACCATGCAGCTCACACATGATTGAGCCGATATGATAATGAGTATTCAGAGACGGGTAATTCCTGGGGGGCACACACCAACCTAAGACAGAGCACCTGTGTGGCCTGGGCAGGTATCTCTATGACAGGTAAGGTGATCTGCTGACGTCCCACACAACCCAAGTCAGAAGCTCATTTTTTAATAAAAGGGGGACCTGTAAGTCCCTGGCCCCCATTCTGGGTAACTGTTGCCTTGCTTGCGGCCCTTGACCTTGATATCCTCCCTGTGCTAATTCCCTGCCAGGTTCCACCCTCCTGAATGCTTAAGGGAAGTTCCTTGTCTGTGTATCCTGAATAATGGGCGTTAACAGCTTAGATGCAAGATTGTAAAACATCAGTAGTGAACTTCTGCCCTCCGGAGTTCTCCCATTGTGCTGTAAGCCTGTATTTAAGACCTCCTCTCTCCTTCAATAAATGATATTCGGCACTTAAAATTTTATATATATATATAAATATATATATAAATACATATGTATGTAAATAAATATAAATAATATATTATAATATATATATAAATATATATATATTAGAATGAATACTGCAAATGTAATCTATGAATACCACAAATGTGATGAATATCATTAGTGTAATTAATGAATATCATGAGTATAATTAAAAAAAAAAAGAATAAGCCTCTGTGTGTGATTTAATTGGGAGCTGGGTGGCAAGCCCCCCAAAAGAGCAAAAACAAACAACAACATTAGTGTTTTTATGGGACTCCTGAGTGTGTGAAGGAGTGAGTCCCTGATTCTTGTGCCTTCTCATGGGCTCTTTTACTTCTGTTGGTTTGTCTTCTCCACCTTTGATGTGATAGTTTTGTTTTATCTTATTATATTTTATTTTGTTATATTAAAAAATGAATGAATGAGTGACTGAAAACCTAGTCACTAGGTTTAGGGTAAAGGTTAACAACTGAGCTATCATTTATACCTGCTGGGAGGGAAAATCAGTTTTCTCCAATAGAGTGACACTGGGTATATCAACCACCCCAGGCAGGCCTCATACTTATAAAAGACTCCACAGGGTTTTTTGTCTGCTTTTAATTAGTTACAGTTTGGTGGTGCTTTTTTGTTTTTTTTTGGGGGGGGAGGTGTTTTATTTTGTTTTCTTGGTTTGGGGTTTATTGAATTTTAGTTATTTTTTTTGAGAAAGAATTTAAAGTTGGATGGGTAGGGAGGGGGGAAGATCTGGAAGGACTTGGGGAGGGGAAGAATATGATCAAAATATATTTAAACTTACAAATTGTTTTAAATAATAAAAATAAAAAATGCTAACATAAAAGAAAAAATAAAAATAAAACATGTACCACTATGCCTGGCCACGCCTGGTTTTTTAGGTAGGCTCTGGGAATGCAAAATTAGGTTTTCATGCTTGCATGGCAAAAAACCTTATCCACTGAGCCATCTCCTTTTTCTCAAGAGGGTTGTTTTGAAGATGGACCTAGAGATGGGTGGAGTGGAGAGCAGTGGACAGACAGGACAAACAACGGCGCTGAGATTTCTGGCTGAGGGGTTAGATGAGAGCTGTGTCGACTGTTACCCAGAACATGGGGGGCCATGCTGGTGTCAAAGCTAGGAGTTGTCAGTGTGGAGATGTCGCGACCGGTTGAACATGGGCTCTTAGGAGTTATCAGTATTCTAATCTTTAGACCCAATGACCTCTACCATTTCTGCCCAGAAGGACTATTTGTAGAAGTGATTAAGGATCTTGAGATGGAGGAATTTTCTGGACTATCCTGATGTCCCCAAAGGCTATCACAGGTGTCCCTAAAAAAAGGGAGACCAGGGTAGATTTGACACAGATGTAAGCAATGAGCAGATGGGACAAATGGAGACGTGAAGGTGCTGGCCCCTAGACTGAATGTGACCACAAGCCAAAGCATGTCTGCATGAAGAATGCAGAAGAATCAGGAGTGGGTTCTCCTGTTGGATCTCAGGAGAGAGAGAGAGAGAGGGAGAGAGTGAGAGAGAGAGAGAGTGAAAGAGAGAGAGAGAGAGAGAGAGAGAGAGAGAGAGAGGTTCTCAGTCACCTCTCTTGCCTCATATCTTGAATACTGGCCCCGATAACTGTGAGGTTTGAAGTGTCCCATACACAGGAATAAATGAACTGAGGGGCTCTATGGAAGCGTGTGGTAAGAAGAGGTACCACTGACTTCCTGTCGCACACAGAAGAAGCCTCAAAGAACCACAGCCAGGCCAGAGCTCAGGCAAGCTCAGGCAGGGCCTGTCCCACTGGCCCTGCTCTCAGTCAAGCGTCCTGCTCCGCCTGTTCAGCTGGAAAACTGAAACAGGAAATCCAGGCCCTGTGACTTCCTTGTACCTTTGGAAGGCGCTGATGACAATCCATTTTTAGGAGGAGGCTGGCACTACAAGGTGATTTTCATGTTTGAAAAAAAGTTAGACACTTTGCCTCTTTTTTCTTTTGGCATAAGCAATTACAAATCAACATGGAAAGCAGACCATCACCCTGGCACCCAGGTGAGTCTCTCACCCTGCTTTACAGCACGCGTCCCGACAGTCTTCTCTATTTGAGCTCATTCACAGGAGTAAATGGAGTCATAAAGAACCAGTGGGTAAAACCGAGGAAGAGGTTCTCGCCCTTAAAGAGCAGAGCAGAGTGTGTTTTCTCTGTTGTTGGTGCTGACAGAAGTCTGCTACAGTCGATACTTTCCTTGAACTTTCACAAGAGCCTTTGAGTTACAAACGTTTATCTTTCACTACGGGGTGGACTGTGAGACAATCCTGAACAGAAGCCCTGACCGGGACTGCCAGCAGAGAAGCGACTGAGCAGAAGAAAACTGCTGTGACATTCCTGCAATGTAAATGAGAAATGGCCGGTGGGAGAAAGAGATAGCCGAGGATGCTAACATTGTCCAATCTCCGAGAGCTTCTGCCCATCTGCACCAAATCACGCCAGAACAGCTTGATACCTGACTCCACCCTGAAGTCACTCTCTGGAGACGACTCATTCCCTTTCCAGGCCCTGCTCAACTTTTCAGCTCAACTGTTGTCTCAGACCTCTGGGAAACAAACCTTTGCCCTCGGCTCTAGCAATCCTTTAAAGTCTATTCTCTCTTCTTCTCCCTCCGGATCCTTCCCAAGAGCAGAGGCACAGAGTCTCCCTAGGCCCATGTCCTCACTGCACTGTGCACAGCACACCAGGCCGTGGTGCTCAGTAGCCTGGCCAGCCTCTCCCTTCCTGTCTCTCACTGGTATGCTTTGGAGTACCTGCTCTGGGTAGCGTGAGACAGTCGTCGGTGCCACGTGCGAATGGTTAAGTAAGAGTTCTATAGGAAATAAGTCGCTGGAAGGCTCCAGATAGTAAATGTGCAAAGAGCTTAACTGACACTCACCAGTGTGGTTCCTGTTCTGGAAAAGAAAACCAAGCAGGGTTTCTGAACATGTCTTAGGAGGTTAATGTCACATTAAAGCTACCAGCCTTCAAGAGGAGGGCTGATCCCAGACTTCAGCTTCTGGAAGGACACAGTCTGCTTTCTCTCTCCCTCTCAGGCTGACTCCATCAGCCCTGGGCATTGTCTGCCAAAGAGCACAGGAAGTCTGCAAGGTGGAGAGAAGATAGCAGAGTGCCTGCCCAGAGACCTCAGGTCGTTGAGATTTTTTTTTGCCTCATCTGCTCATACTCAGAGCTGAAGCAGCCAGCAACCTGAAGGTCCAACAGGTGGAGACGGAAAGACCCAACAAAGCCTTTGCCTGCACATAGCATGAGGAAGGTACAAGCTAGCAAGGCAGCGACCTTTCAGGCAGCAACCGAGTGGCTGCCCGTCCCGTCTCTAGCCCACCACACACCACAGCAGAAAGTGCAGTCCCAACACAACCCGTGAAGAAAATGCCGAGCCATACCTTTACCCCTGGCCAGCTGTAACGGGGCATGCAATCCCATGCCAAGATTGTGTTTGAGGAAATGAATTAGGGGCCAGTGTAACCAGCCTAAATTCTCAGCTTGACTCAGGAGGGAAATTAGGAACAGGCACAGCATACCTCTTTTTGACATTACCAGCTCATTTTGGCTCACTAGCTCTTAGTGTTGTTGTGGCATTTGAATCCACTGGGAGAAAATCAAAGACTTAGACTCAATTCAAATTACATAAAATGAATTTTTTTCTTACTGCTAGCAGAAGGACGGCAGCCTTAGAGCTGATCCAGCATGCCATGTGGAAGAAGAATTAAGGTGAGGTTTTAGGGCGGACATCAGAAAGGCATTAGAACTATCCATGGAATCCACATGGGCAGGAAAATTGTTTTACTCCCTCAGTTGTTTCTTACTTTCCATCTCTCTACTAATGAAGAGACCATTTCATCCCCTTCCCATAGCAATAAGCAGGTTTTACAGAAGCAAAGGCAGCTGTTAATATCTCTGTCTTAGGGTTTTTATTGGTGTGAAGAGACACCATGACCATGGCAGCCCTTATAAAGGAAACAGTTAATTGGGGAGGCTTGTTTACGGTTTCAGAGGTTTAACCCATTATCATCACGACAGGGAGTATGGCGGCCGGCGCGCAGCCAGATGTGGTGCTGGAGGAGTAGCTGAGCATCCTAATCTTGCAGGCCACAGGAAGTCGACTGGAACACTGGATAGTATCCTGAGCACAGGAAATGTCAAAGCCTGCCCCTACAGTGACACACCTCCTCCAAAAAAAAAAAACAAAAAAAAAAAAAAAACATACCCACTGCAACAAAGCCACACCTCCTAATAGTGCCACCCCCTGTGAGCTTCTGGGGGCCAGTGACACTCAAATCACCACACCCTGACAGCCCATGATCCTACTCTTACCTCACCTGCAGGCCACTAGGCTCTCCCAGGCATTCCAGAGCCAGAGGTCAACAGCCCTTAAGGATGCCTGGCCTCATGTTGTTTCTTTAGTCATCACAGGGGACCTGAGTAAATAATTACTCAGGTCTGAGCACTCTAACGACTGGGATAGGGCAGTACTTCATTTCTGGGCAGGCAAGAGCACAGTGCCATCAGGTTAGGGCTGGCTGTCATGGCCTCACAGTGTGAACAGGTTCAAGCACTTAGGCTAATGAGTTGTTTTGCTCAATTCCAGATGGAAATCATGAAGAGAGAAGCACTAACGTCCAAACGAGGCTTTTGGGGTTTTGTATTCAAGTGTTGTGCCTGCATCCCAAGACCCCCAAGCAAGACCACCACAGAGCCAATATCCAATGCAAGCACACAGAGGTTTTTTTTAATAACAAAGCAAGCCCTGGGGCTTGGTCCATATTTCAAACACTCAACATAGCAGGTGGATGAGGATGCCCAGAGCACTCACTTTGAGGGGTTTATATCGGAAAGGTTTACATGCAGAGAGTTACATATCTTGGGACTGGACAAGGGGGCTAAGGGGGAGGTAGTTCTTTGAAGTTACTGGCTGAACTATGAGCATGAGGTTACTGATGGCTAACAGGATGCAGGGTATCTACAGAGACATAAATTTTTTACTCCCTATGTCCTGCTTTTGCTGAACCCAGGATATATACATTCAGATTTACTGTTCCAGTCCTATTTCCCCATAAGTTCAATTTCTGGTCAGTTGAGCCCATTACTCCCCATATCCTGTTTTACTAAGTCCAGGATATATAGATTTATTGTTTCAGCCTTATCTTCCCATGAGTTCAACTTCTGGTCAGTTCTAAAGCTGCTGGTGAGCAAATACCTTTAGAGGAGGGTGGGGAGTATCTCTCAAGATGACTACTGATTTTTCCCTTTCACAGGCACAAAGGAGACAGTGCAGGGAACAGGCCTCCCTGATGGGCTCCCGCAGGATGTGAAGGGCAAATCTTACACAGACAGGAAATGCATGCTGGCACAGGGGTGCGGTCAGCTGTTGCAGAAGACCCCGGGGTTTCTGCACAAGTCTCCTCAATTCTGTGCTTTTAGCGTTGAGTTTTGCAGTTGACAGGGTGATGTGCTTGCACCTGGGGGTTCTCTGTGGTTGGCTCATGAAAGATGGTGCAAGTGCCACTCCAGGAAGACCCTCACGGACCAAGTCTAGGCATATTGTACTCATGACTGCAAGAAAGCTTGAGGGAAGAGTCAGCAACTCCTGAGCCTCATAATTGGTAGAAACAATTCTTTGAAACCAGGTTGCTTTTGGTTGGCAACCCTGGATGGAGAAGTAGGACTTTCTTACCATGTCTCACCACTGCACTTCCCGGCAGAGTATCTGCTCTTATTGGCATCAGCAAAGATTATCAGGGAGCTAGTAATTCCAGTCTCACCTACCAACAACTGAATCTCCGTCCTCTGTAATTATAGAGCAGCACCAGAAGAGAGCTGGTACAGCTATCATTTGCACTATCACTTGGGGTCCTATAACATTTCCCCTCTATGGCACCAGGAGCCTAGTAAGAGTCACACTTCTGTCCTTTGCCCTTTCCTGGAGAAGTGGTGTCTGAAAAAAGCAATTAAATCAGAAGGATTATGTAGGAATTTTACAGTCTAACCCCCCCACCAACCTTCCCACTTAAAATTAAAACAATTCAACCAGGAGACTCTCAACTGGAATAAAAAAGTTGAATAATCAATATTGACACTGAAATTATACGTATGCTAGATTTTTCTGACAAGAATTCTAAGGCAGCCATAATAAAAATCCTTCAATGAAAAATTATGCCAGGCAGTGGCGGCGGCGGCGGCGGCGGCGGTGGCGCATGCCTTTAATCCCAGCACTTGGGAGGCAGAGCCAGGTGGATCTCTGTGAGTTTGAGGCCAGCCTGGTCTACAAAGCGAGTTCCAGGAAAGGCGCAAAGCTACACAGAGAAACCCTGTCTCGAAAAAAAAAAAAAAAAAAAAAAAAAAAAAAAAAAAAAAAAAAAAAAAAAAACAAAAGAAAAAAAAAAAAAAGAAAAATTGTGAGCATGGCTGGGAGAAATGAATAGAAAGCCTCAGCAAGCAAATGGAGGTAAAGGAAAATCAAATACAATTTTAGAACTTGGAATGTAACAAACTCAATGGATGTACTTAGAAAATTGTAAGAGACAGAAAAACCAAAACAAAGGAACCAAAAAGAAAGAAAGAAAGAAAGAAAGAAAAAAAAAAAGAAAAAAACCAAACAAACAAACAAAAGATTGACAGCAGAGTTCCTACCATATACCATAGAGACCTGGAGGAAGTGGTGTGGTATTATTCAAGTGCTAAAAGGAAAAAATTGTCAACCTAGAGTTCTGTCCTGAGCCAAAATGCTGTAAGGCTGGAGGGATGGTAAGGGTATTCTTTCAGGAGGGAAAACTGAGAACTATTGTCACCAGAGGGACCCTAAATGACAGATAACATGCATTCTCTAAGTAGAAAGGCTACAGGAAGAAACTTGGGATGTCAAATAGGAAGTAAGGACAAGGAAAGAATAAAAACACCTATAACTACATTTTCCTGTTCCTCTTTAGTTTTTAAACCATGTATGGTGGTTGAAACGGACAAGTGAAAAAGATTTCAATTCAAATCAACCACTCCTGTGAGAGGCATCACCACGGAGAAGCAGAGTTGATGTTAGTCTACACTGTCAGCTGCACTGGGTTTGGAATCACCCAGGAGACACACCTCTGACCATGCTTGTGTTTCCAGAGAGGACTAACTGGGAGGGCAAGACCCACCCCCAACGTGGGTGGCACCATCCCATGGCTGGGGGCCCACACTCAAGATGAAACAGAGCAGAAAGTGAGTTAGCATAGCACTCATCTCTGTGCCTCTGTGCCATTGAGGTGGCAATGTGACGGGCTGGCTCATGCTCCCGGCACCAATCCTTCCGCCATAATATACAGTAATCGTAATCCACAGTACAAACCTTTCCTCCCTCACGAGGCTTTTTGTCAGGTGTTTTCTTCACAGAAATGAGAAAAGAAACCATGGTATAAAGAGTTGGGTCATTGCTGTAAGAAACCGGAACGTATGCTTCCTGGGCCTTCTGAACTGATCTGTGGGAGGCTAATCCTCAGGAAGGTTGGCAAAAAAGAAAAATGGGGATCAGAAAGACAAGTAGGCCCAAACCTAAAATGGTAAATTTAAGTGCTAGCCTGTCATCAAGAATTACACTAAATATAAATGATCTAAATAACATCAGTTTAAAAAGCTAAGTCAAAGGGGCTGGAGGAATGGCCCAGTGGTTAGGAGCACCGGTGCTCGTCCAGGGCAGCTGGGTTCAATTCCCAGACCCCACACAGTGGCTCACAACCGTCTGCAACCCTGAGGTTTCAACGTCCTCTTCTGGCTTCCAGGGGTACTGCATGCACATGGTACATAGACCATATGCAAGCAAAACATCCACACACACAACATAACAGAATAAAGAGATGAGTGGGGGGAGATCGCAAACATGACCCAACTAAACGCTGTCCATAAGGAACTTCTCTATAGTAAGATAGGCATACTGACAGTGTGGATGAAGAGAAAGATGGAAAAAGACGTGGCACAAAAACATAAAATAGACCAAAAAAATAAAGAAAGATGGATTACATTAATATCCAATGGTACATACCAAAGTGAAGAAAATCGCTAGAGACAGAATGGAATATTGCCAAGTGATTAAAAAAAATTGATCAAGAAAACCTAAGTCCTGAGTATGTAGGTATTAAAACAACAAGAAGCTGGGAGAAATGAAAGAGAGACAGACAAATGGGTAATTATAGTGGGAAGTATTAGCATTCTTCTCTCAGTGAGTTGAATAACTAGACACAGCATGGTCAATTCTTCCTTAAACAATACAAGTTGATTGCAATTCAGTGAATAAGAAACAAGTAGTTTGAATTTGTTACTGTAATTGAAAACCACACACACAATTCTCTAGGCCCATGTGGACTTGCTGAAAATTCTGCTAAACAAATACTTAACGAAGCACTGATATACTTTTTTTTTTTTTTGAGAGAGAGAGAGAGAGAGAGAGAGAGAGAGAGAGAGAGAGAGAAAGAGAGAGAGAGAGAGACAGGGTTTCTCTGTGTACCTCTGGCTTTCCTGTGGTTGCAGGGACTCTCAGAGAGGAATAGGCAAGCCTCTTGCCTTATTAATGAGAACCCCATGAGCTCGCCAGGAGGACAGATGTGGCCATCCAAGGTCAACAGGAGGGGACCGTCTGATGATGGACAGGCTGTGTCAATACTAAGATACTGAGGTGAAACTGTGTTAGCACCTACAGACATGGCCTCTGGAGTAAGGGTGCATAACATCACTGCACATAAAGTCAGAATGACCTAGAACTAAAAACTTTATTTTTGAAAACCCTGAAATTCCAAGGCAAATTCATCTAGGGGAGATGGAACTCAGAACACAGATCTGCTGGAAGGGAGGGATTATTTTCCGGAAGATAGTGTTTTGTGTAAAGATTTCACATATAAATATATAGTTGATAAATAGGCTAGGGTAATTACATATTATGTAATATATACTTAATATTTATATCTATTTATATAGATAAATCTGTGAAGGATTTCACTGGTTTCAAAACTTGCTTTCACCTCCCTTATAAGGTCTCAAATATATGTACACCCAAGTAGCATTCTTGCTTCTTGTGTTCAAAGATGGCACAATCCCTTTTAAATGAACACTTGCTACAAGATGGTATCATAACTTATTCTGCCCACCACAAGAGAGTACCTGTGGGTTTAACAGAATTATAAACTGTAACATGAAGAATGGCAAGCCTTTTGATATTCAGAGAAGGGAAAAAAATATCTTGAGAGCATGACAAACCAATCATCCCAAGAACCTTTTGTAGCTAGGGAGTTTTCTCTCTGGGTCCTGCCAAGGCCCTGCAGTCCAACAGCCCACTTATAAAATAAACACACAGATGCTTAAATTATTTAAACTGTTTGGCCTAATGGCTCAGGCTTCTTGTTAACTGTTCTTATATCTTAAATTAACCCATTTCTATTAATCTATACTTTGCCACATGGCTCATGGCTTACCGGTACATCTTCCTTGTCATGGTGGTGGCTGGCAGTGTCTCCTGACTCAGCCTTCCTGTTCCCAGGATTCTCTTCTCTGCTTGTCCCGCCTATACTTCCTGCCTGGCTACTGGCCAATCAGCATTTTATTTATATAGAGTGATATCCACAGCAGCCTTTCACTGTGCCCCTCACTCATGGCATGGGCACAAACTGCTGTCTCCGAAGAAACATAAAAAGAACCAAGGGAGGTCATATCAGTGACAGGGAAAGGGACCTGCTGCCAGCAAGGGGGGAATAAGCCAGGATGAAGCAACTCTCT
This sequence comes from Peromyscus leucopus, assembly GCF_004664715.2. Taxonomy (NCBI): domain Eukaryota; kingdom Metazoa; phylum Chordata; class Mammalia; order Rodentia; family Cricetidae; genus Peromyscus; species Peromyscus leucopus. The sequence goes on along the minus strand of NC_051072.1, from coordinate 6,210,090 downwards.
CCATTCGGAAAACAGGGTACCAGGAAAATGAGGGTGCATCAGGATGAGCTAAGGCTCTGTTACCAAAAGGCAGCCAATATGCTGGTTACACATCAGCAGTGTGTGTCTGACCACCTCGCATTGTAAGTCTGAACCTGCTCACTCTCAGTCCACGACAATCTGCCCCGCACCCCCAAAAGGATTCCTCCCATGTCTCTCTCAGGGACCTCTCTGATATAGCAGTAATTAGTTTAAATAAAGGGCCTAACACCAAGATCAGGCAAATATGTTTAATTTTTTAAAATAACCGATGGCAAAATAAAATATTTACATCACATCATAATGTGTAAACATGTAAGGTCTCTGTACAAAGAAATATACATGCAAAAAAATAATGTAAAAATTTAACTGAAATAATAAAGGAAACAGTACACAAATAAAAGTTATGAGGTTACGGATACACATCCAGTTTTTGAATCCAATTTCTCTTAAAAAGTTTCTGTACAATTTTACAAGAAACAAACAAACGAAAACCCAACAAAAGAATAAATAAAATACATCGGAAACTGCAAAGCTTAATTATGCCAGTTTATGGCTCAAGACCCAGATGTCTGGCTGGCTGGGGAAGCAAGCTGGTCTCCTGTTTAGTGTATTTCACACAATAAAGATAAAAAGACATCCAGAAAAAATTCAAGCGTGCCAGAAACGCAACTTGCTGTGTTGAAGGACTTCCCAGGCCAGCGCCAGCTCTACCACAGTGTGACTCGGGCACTGGGTACCAGCCTCAGGGCGGCCAGTACTTAATTGGCTTTCTTACCAAAAGCTGAAAATCCAGCCAATTTTTATACAGAAAGTTGAATGTCAAAAAGTCTAAAAAGTAGTAAATGTTCAGACTGATTTTGGGAAAAAAATAATACTTTGGCATTCTGAATAATAGCATAATAAAATTTAAAACATTACCCTATTATCCAGTTTTATATTCAGAGTATGAAATCACTTTTTTACAGTCCTCAAAACTGACAAATTTCACGAAGAGTTAAGTGTCCTCGAACTGATGGCACAGGGGCTATAACCCACCCCACCCCCACACGGAACCATAAAGCTCACTTGCGAAGAATGTGCTTTTTCTATATATTTATTACAGGTACAACAGAAGTCTTCATAAATAGTTGCAGAAAATGTTAAAGCCACAACATTGCACATGATATGAAATAAAACCAAAAGACCCCCAATGAGTGCATTTACAGTATTTTCATCTGACTGTATACCGTTCAACAATCTGATGGACGGTTTGGGACGGGGTTGGGGAGGGGTGGGGGCAGTGGGGCTGGACCCAGCCCAAAGTCTTCACTGGATGGGCAGACCCTCACAGACCCCTCACAGGAAGGCCCAGGTGGTGGGTGGGAGGGGCGCGGAGGGGGGGGGAGGGGGCGGGATGCCAGACGGAAGGCAGGGTAAGTCTTATATACAAGTAAGGCCTACATTTCATCAGAGCAAAACCATTCATTCTATTTTATGCAAAAGATTGAGGTTGAATGCACGCTTCAGAAGCCAAGTCTGGTGCTTGGCAAGACGTACGCAGATGAGGCAACTGGCGAAGCTCCGTGCCAGGTGGACGCCAAGCACTGGCGGAGGCCACGGGTGTGGCTGCCACCTGGCGAGTCTTTCCCAGAAATGCACAGTACCTTTGTTTTGTGTTAACACCAGTGGTTTGAACATAGGCATGTGTTTCCTTGAATAAATCTCGAAAATGTTAAATTTGCAAAATTCTATCCATGTTCATTTAAAAAAGCATCTTTTTTATTTTTTATTTATTTATTTTTTTTTTTGCAGAAACCTGAATAAAATACTGTGAAACAGCAATGCGATCTCTGCCCTTGCAGAGTGTAATCGAAGGTCCTCCACCGCAGCGCAGCTTGCAGCTCTGAGCCCAAGCGCTGCTGAGCGCAGCTCACTTGGAATGCAATTTCACACGATGAACAGCAGGCAGCCGGTCACTTAGTTTGGTTTGGTTTTCCTCTTCAAAATTCAAATTAACAGCTGATTGGCAGGTGAAAGAGAATGAGAAAGAACTTCAAGACAGGTCAAACTCTAGGCAGAAGCCGGCTCTGTAAGAAGTTTTTAATGCTACGGATAGGTCGAACATCATTCTGGTGTTTGCGCCGCTCAATGAAGGAGGTCAGTCTGGACGTGTCGAGGACGCCCGCGCCTTTGCCGCCGCCGTTACCTGCCTGCAGCCACTGCTCCTGCAGGGCCAGTGCAGCCGAGGGACGCTTGGCCGGGTCCTCCTGGAGGAGGAAGCACACGAACTCCTTGGCCTTCTGGCTCACTCCTTTAAAGTAGTCCTCCGGGAAGCTGAAGTCCAGCCGGCAAATGTTCAGGCAGGTCTCCTCCACGCTGTCATCCAGGAAGGGAGACACGCCGCTGAGCAGCACATAGGTGAGCACTCCAACACTCCACGTGTCCGAGGTCAGGGAGACAGGGTTCCCAAGAATGATTTCTGGGGCTGCAAACTCGGGGTTCCCCAGCAACTGGTGGGTGTAGTAGGTGGTGTTGAGCTGGACAGCATCTCCAAAGTCTGTCAGTTTAATGGTGGGCTTGGCCGAACTCTGATCCACCAAGATGTTCTCAGGCTGCAACACAGGAGGAGACACGGTCACTGGCGGACATCCCTAGTCATGCTTCGTCTGACAATGTCAGGCTCCTGCGGGGAGTCAGGCAGGCAGGGCCACCTGGGGAAGCTCTCCGGGCCAGCCAGAGAACAGGCTGGGGAGGAACAGCCCCTCTCCTCAGCAGGGGGCAGCTCTTGGCCTTCCTGAACACAGCACTGTCCTTTCTCCCCAAGGCACCCTTCCCTGGGTAGATCCCATGCCAACTCAGCAGCACTGACAGGAACTTCCAAATGTCTCCTGACCCAAGAGGCTTAAGTACTGGGGCCTCCCAGCTGAGAACAGTACTGAAGGGAACTCGGGAAAAGACGAGGCATCTGTCTGCTCTAGTGTTCTCTCCCCATTTCCTCCAGACTCAGGCAGGGAGCGGGGTGTGCTCGCATCCCCGACCAGCCCTCGCCCAGCCCTGGGCCTGCCCACCTTTAGGTCCAGGTGCGCTATCCTGCAGTTGTGAAGGTATCGGACGGCTTCCAGAACTTCCCCCAGGTGCGCTCTGACCTTCCCTTCGGTGAGGCTTCCCCATCGCACCACACAGTCCAGGAGGCGACCCTGGTCAGCCCTACAGGGGAGAAGGACATTTGTCACCTTTCGACTCACAGACCGTTTCAGGGTGAAACCAACTCACACTCTCAGGACTGTACCTCCACTGCACGGCATGGTACAGGGAGGGGTTCCGGCCCCTCACGGAGAAGACCCAAGTGGGTAACGGCTGGGGGAGAGCTGCAGTCAGGAGCTGTGACCTTGCTGTGTGTTGCTAAGCAGGCTGCTGGGCAGTGCTATGGGTGTAAATAACTGCTGCAGGAAGGAAGGGGTCACCGCCTCCCTTAGCCAAACTTCCTGACATATAAAACATGCATGTGAAGATAGGATGAGACCATGTTGTAAAAAGCTACATGGTTAGTCAAAAGCTACCCTAATCTGAACTAATGTTTAACAATACAAAGTTCTGAACTAAAAGCTTAGTAGTATCTATTCACTCAACCTTCAATACCCTGAGAAGGGTGCGTCATTGCCCCATTTTAGAGATGAGGAAACAGAGGCAGGGAAGGTATAAAACTTTCCTGAGGTTCCATGGCTAGTGAACAGCCACTATTGGATGGAGGCTGCTCTGAACATTCTCTGTTTTCAAAACAGAAGTTTGTAAGAAGACCAACCACCTGTCTAGCAAGGAGTGGTCATTAGTGGGAAATTACGGCACTCAAATCGATTCTGTTAATAGTCTGATGAGGCTGCACTGTGGTGGTTATAGGAGAATGGCCTCCATATGCTCATATATTTGAATGCCGGGTTTCCAGTAGGTGGAACTGTCTGGGAAGGATTAGGAGATGTGGCCTTGTTGGAGGTGTGTCACTGAGGGTGCGCTTTGAGGTTTCAAAAGCTCACACCATTCCCAGTTAGCCCGCTTCCTCTTCCTTGTGCTTGTGGATCAGATATAAGCTCCCAGCTACTGCTTTAGCAGCCTGTCTGCCGCCATGCTTCCGGCCATGCTGGTCACGGACTCTAACCTATGGAACGATGAACTCCCAACTCAATGCTTGCTTTGTAAGTTCCCTTGGTCATGGTATTTTGTCATAGCAATAGAAAAGTAGCCAGGTAATACACCATGTAACTTTCCAGTGAAAAGATGTAGGAGCCAGAGAGGTGGGGGTGTAGGTCAGTGACCCAGTCCTTGCCAGGCACATGTGATGCCCTGGGTCCAACTCTGCACTTCGAAACAAACACACCGCTTTCAACATCCCCACCCCATGCACAGGAAATCCATAGCCGAAGGAGCTGCAACTTCAGACCAAGGCTGCGGTGATTTCGGACAAAGACCTGAGTGATTTTTCTTGTTCGGAATCCCTGTCCAAGGTGGGCAGTCACTACTGGCCATCAGGTTTACCGGAGAGCCTCCCAGGTATGGGGGCTTCCAGGGTAGCACTGGCCTTGGAAGTGGTTTTCCACACCCACTGCACCATTTCAGCTCATGACAGCTCTCCAGTAGCTGTGCTTTTAAAGACACCAAGGATGAGGTGGCTGGAGAGATGGTTCAGCAGTTGAGAGCACTGGTTACCCTTACAGAGGACCCAGGTTCAATTCCAGCACTCAAATGATTTTGCCATGAGCAGAGGCTCCAACACTGTAGTCTCTGATAATAAATCTATCTTTGTAGGAGTTCTGTGAATTCTAGAATACACAGGATAGCAAAAGTGCTGGGAGCCGAGGTATGAGGGTGGGGGTGGGGGAGGTACGCACATTTCCAAAACCAGGACGTAACTGGTGGGGGTCTCGAAGGTGTCAATAAGACCCACAAGGAGGGGGTGCTGGAGGTTCTGCAGGATGCCAAGCTCATGGGTGACCTGGTCACGCTTCATCAACTTCTTGTTCACAAACTTGGTGGCCACTGCTCGCTTGGTTCCCTTCTGATCACATTTCTTGACCACAGCAAATCTGCCCCTGTAAAATTATCAAGGAGAAAGGACATAGGACCATCTGTGTGGGACGGTGACTTGATACCTATGCACAGACCTTACTTTGCCGGGCCATGTGTGGACGGGATGTGGTGCCAAATCAGCTCTGGGACGGCCATTCCTCCTCCATTTCTCACACTGGGACCGGGCAGGCCTGGGGCTTCCTGACCACTGACTGTGGTGACCGTGACAGCTTGGGGAGCCTTGGCCTCACCACGCGCTTTCTAATGTAAGTGTCCACAGTAGCCAGCCAGCGTCCCACCCACTCCTGAGGAAAGGATCTTGTTCTGTTGCTTTAGGCTTATTTGCAGTGTAGACAAGCTGTTCCTTCAAGTGAGGGTCAAGACTCTGGTGCTATTGCCCACAAGCACACCCAGAACTCAGCTGCCCCTTGACGGTCTATGGATAAGATGACCTGGCTCTCAGGGTGAGCACATTCTGCACACCCAGGGACAATGAGGAAAGTGTGGCAGAGGCAGAGCAGGCTACGGGGTAAGTCACACCGCTTTGACACTTCTCCCACGGGAAGGTAGAGGGTCAGTGGGTACCCTGCCCAGTGACTCGTAACTGTAGAATGTGGAGGAAGTACAGTCGCCGGTTCTGACCCTGGGAGAGCTCTGCTTCTGTTCTTCTGGAATGTCTCCTCCATCATGTGAGGAAGGCTAGGGTGAATGTCTATGTAGAAAGAGTCCTACATCCATTTAAAGACTCAGACATGAGGGAGGTGTGGATGTGCCTGGGAAAGATGGCCAAAACTGCCTACCCAGTCAATCTGCAGTGTTGTGAGGACAGGCACACATCATTAAGACCAAGTGGGAGTGAGACTTGGTATTCTGCAATGTGTAAATACACCACAGGAGCCACGTGACACAGCGTGGTCACTAGAATGTAGAAGGCTGCCGATAGACTTCGTGGGAAAGCTCTCTCAACATGTCAAGTCAGCAGTCTACTTTGGCCCTCTCCTGCCTGGGGGGCACAATGACTACTGGTGGGTGAGTGCCGTGTAGTTGGGAAGGCAGCCGGAAGTTAGCAGGGGCTGTCAGTCTGTGGTATTGCTGAGCCCACCCTGGCCTTGGCAGCCTCAGTTGGAAAGAAGAAGCCTTCTTATGTTGAAGCTTCTTTGTTCAGTCAAGAGGAGCCTGACACTCCATGAGGTCATGGTGTAATCCCTTTAGATCTCCACGGACGACTGAGCCCAGAGTGCACAGTCAGCCATTCTCAACTGGTATTCTGAGAGAAGGAAGTCTACAAGGCAAGTGTGTGCCTCTTCTGTGAACTCTTCAAGGGCGGCACCTAGCTAGGGCTCTTCTAGATGCCCAGTGGGAAACTAGCCTCTTCCATCCATGGACAGCCCAGGGTATTAGGCCTTCATTCTGGGAATCCTACCTAAAATCTGTTTTGATTCCTTCCTAGGACTTAACATCTAAAGCCCATTAATCTGCCACTGTTTCCCACAGGGTCCAGTTTGTTATTCAGCTGGAGGGAGCATTCTGGGGAGGCTGTGGAACCATGAGGAGGGGGTCTAGCTGGAAGAGGTTACAGGGGTGGCCCTTAGACATTTACATATGACCCTGGGTGCTGTTTCTTTCTGCTTCTGTTCTGCCTTGATGTAAACAGCTTCTTCCACACATTCACCATGAACTCACAGATGGCATGACAGAGCATGCCATCTTTCCTGTCAGGACAGACTGAAACCCTCTAAAATCATGAGCCAGCTGTTTCTGACAGGTACTGTCAGGACAGAAGCCACGAGCACCACACACAAGGCAGTCACTTCTATTGATGGCAACACCCTCTGCTTATCAGTTTTGGGATAACGAGCAATCTTACTTCTGTAGAAAGGGCTTTGGCTTCACATCGTACCTGCCGAGCTCAGCCACTTCACTATAGAAGGAGTCAAAGTTGTCCTTCCAGGTCACCACGATCCCATCACTCCCTGGACCTGCAAGAAGAACACCATTTCCCCTGAGTGCATTTGTTTTCTTTTAACAATAGTGTCGTTCTGTGTCAACAGCCTTAAACTGGTGGTCCTCTTGCCTCTGCTTCCCAAGTGCTGGCATTACAGGAACGAGTCGCCATGCTCAGCTCCTTCCTGGGTGTACCTGAAGCAGAGCTTCTTGGTAAGAAATCACAAACCTGTACTGTCCAGTATGGCCGCCACCCATGGCCACCTAGCATCTCTGAGAGGTAGCACTCTCATGCCACAGTAAGACAGATGCACAGGACACTGGATAAAAGATTGGAAATATCTCAGGAACAATTTATAAGTATTAGTTTCACATTAGAATCAAATACTGTTGATCTATTAGATTAAGTTAAATGATAGTGAAATCAATTTGCCATTGTTTAAAAATGTAAAACTGTACTTGAGTTTTATTTCCAGTGGCTAGCACTGCTTGGAGGGGAGGACACTGGCTGTCCCTCTCGGTCACCATCTGCCTAGTCCCTATAGACGTTCTCTCACTGAGCCTGAAGCTGGCTGGCAACCCCCAGACACCTGCTTGCCTTTGCCCATCACAGGCAATCCTCATAACCATAACCATGCCTGGCTTTTATGTAGGTTCTGGGCATCTGGAGTTAGATCACCATGACTGTATACAAAGTTGCTTTTATCCCTTGGGCCTCTCCCCAGGCCCACAGAGCTGACTTATAGTAAGTCCCTCCTGTTCACCCAGACCCACAGCGTGCAGACTACACTTGTTCTCACAGCCTTCAGAAGTCGAGGGTTCGCTATGTTTTCTTAATGTTCACAGTCTTTTAGAGTATGTGCATTATAAATAGGTTGCAAACATGGGCAGTTTTATCATACATGTAGTTGGAGGTCACTTGTTAACAGTGAATGTGGTATTATATAAGCCCAAAGGAAACAAGAGGTTTTCTCAGCTCTTCTGTCCTAATGGCATTGTTATACCCATAGATCAGTGCGTCTTTCAGTATCCATTGGAGAAGCTTCTTGCAGCAGATGGCAGTCAGTACAGACTCACAAATGGACAATATACAGAGAGTGGGAGACTCTGCAACACTCAGTCCTAAATGGGATGCCTTTATCACAGCCCTCCCCTCACGGCTCAGGGGTCTGTGGAAGACAGGCTGGAAAGGCTGTAAGAGCCAGAGATGGTGGACAATTGTGAGGACAATAACGTTTTCCAGACACAACAGGTGGAAACTCACGGAGACTGTGACAGCACACACAATACCTGAACAAGCTCCAGCCAGCCAGCATCCCAGCATGGAGGGGGAGGGGCGGGCACAAAGCTCTACTCTCCAAGAAGCTACTAAAAATGGCAGCTGCTTGGAGAGAAACTCCAAAGCAAACAACAGCAAGAACAAGGAATTGTTAAGCACATGATCCCCCCCCCCCCCCCCCCGCCTCCTTGAGATAGGCTGCTCTATTGACGCCTGCAGGTCTTGAACTTGCTGCAATCCTCCTGCCTCTGCCTCCGGAGTGCTGGGATTAGAGGTACAGTGAGAGCCTGACAAGCCTGTGATTCCCATCTAGGCACACAGCTACCACGCCCACCACGCCTTCCACAGCGGCCAGCATTACGGACCCTACTAACCCGCTATTCTTTCTCCACTGTCTGCTCTAGTCCAGTCCGGCCAGAACTGGCTCACCGCCCCTCTCCCTTTGCTCTCCAAGTCATCACCAAGCACACATTCCTCAAATCACACCCAGTGATTGGTCTTTCAAGGCTTTATGGGCTGTGGTGTCTTCCTATGTGCCTGCCCTGGGTCACTAATGAGTGGACAGCATGTCCCCCATGGCAAGCAAACCCCTCCCAGCACCAAGGCGGCCACTGCTGGAGCCCTTGTGTAGGTGTGGCTGTGTAGAACCTTCTTCCAAGCTCTGCATCTCACTGACACCAGAGTACTCCAAATAGAGAGCCTTGCATCCTCACCAGAAGGGCACTCGGAGGAAGTGAGGACTCCATCTCAGGTACCGACACTGGAATGCACACTATTCACTGGTCTTTTCTGATGCCTGTGCTTTCCTATCATCCAAGTGCTTGCCGGCCTCTTTCTTCTTTGAGACAGAGTCTTACTCTGTGACTTAATTTGGCCTAGAACTCATTCTATGAGCCATGCTGGCCCTGAACTCATGGTGGTCCTCCGGCCTAAGTTTCTCAAGTGCTTTGATTATAAGCACGAGTCACCAAGACCTAGTTTTCAGTGCTTTTTGTGATGGTAAAACGAGACTTCTAGCTATGCCACTAAAGCAATGGTTTTCAACCTGTGGGTTGTGGCCCCTTTAGGGGTCAAAGGACGTTTTCACAGGGGTCACCTAAGATCACCAGAAAACAGATACTTACGCTACAATTCATAACAGTAGCAAAACTACAGTTATGAAGTAACAATGAAAATAATTTCATGGTGTGTGTGTGTGGGGGGGTCACCACAGCATGAGAAACTGTATTACAGGGTGCACTGCATTAGGAAGGTTGAGAATCACTGCAGGAAAGCATATCACCTTTAGACTGACACTTAGTCACAGCTCCTACAATCTAGAATACTTCCTGGTAGTCTTCTGAGGAAAGCGAGGTCAGTGCACCACCAATTCTGAAGCACCTACCTAACCCCATTAATAAACACTGAAGACTAGCTCTCGTAGGATCTAAGTGTGCCATGCAATCTGCTAAGGGAGAATACCAATCAACAATCCCACCCAGCTGTAAAGTCTATGTACCACAACAATGGCCAGCACAGCAAAATGCCCATAAGGGCACAACAGTAGTACTTGTATCTCGGAGTAAGCAACAGCCATCTAATTTGATCTAAGGCCTGCTCAACAGGAAGGAATTCATGCCTGGTACTGTAAACTCAGCCAACCACCTGTGGCTGAGGACCCTGAAGGAGAAACTACTAGTCTTTCTGCTTTTCTGAACCAGCACATGCCTAACTGCATTCTAAGCACTTATCCTTAGACCCACAGATAGGTGCAAGTCTCATTCCCATCAGACAAGCTTCTTGTAGCTCTTTTAGAAACCTGCAACTGGTCAAAATATAGACAACTACTGACCATGGGGTGTCCAACACCAACTGAGACATTTCCAACACCTAGGGAACATCACGGAAGAGGGGGTAAAGACTCGAAGACCTGAGGACCAGGACATCTACTGCCACACAGTTTCTACACAGGACAGGGAAGCTGCCGACGGAATCTTAACATCAGGCTGCCTAAACAAGATCTGGACAGTGACAACACGGACAGCTGACGTGCTGATGGACATGCAGGGCATTTCACAAGGGCCTACCCTACACGAAGAGCTGTCGGCCATTAATGACCCAGAGAGGGAGACCCAGTGTTCTCCAGGGATGAACCTGATAGGTTATCCAATCCCAGCTGGTCATCTCTAGGCACATAAACATACGAGCAACACTAAATGGGTACAGCAGGCTGGTGTGTGTGCATATAGCAATAATAACTGAAGAGCTCATGACTTGAGAGGGAGTATGGGCATGGAAGAAGTTGGAGTGGAGAGAGGGAGGGTGGAAATGATGTAAATATAGTATTTATGCACAAAAATTAAAAGGCTTTTAATTAAAAAAAAAGAAATACTGGATTTTCCCACACAAAAGCAATTATTTTCCCTTTAATTTTCACTAAAAAAGCTTTAAAAAAATTCCTTAAATAAATGTCTTCAAAATATTACATATACACAGAAAGCACATGAAACATAAATGGCCAGTCATGGATCCCCAAGCAGTTCAAGAAATGCCCTCACAATGAGCCAAGGCCCCTTGGCTCCTCCTGGCCACAGCTCTTCTTTCCCACTGCAGGGGGCCCTTGCTTGACCTGCCCCATCAGTGGGAGCTTGCATGTATTTCTGAGGTGGCAGAACTGACTTTAGCTTCAAGATGCAAGCATCACCAGCCACAGCGCTGACATGTCCAAAAGGGTTGGGGCTCGAGGTCAGGGGTCAGAAAGAATTGGGGCAACACTCTGGGGAGCACAAAGCAAAGGACGGCGTCCAACACAGGACAGCTGGGGGGACCACGACTGACCAGCAAACATTAAAACCACACACCACCCCGAGGCCTGCACACCAAGAGGCTTCCCACAGGGCGCCCTTTGGAAACTGTAAGAAAATCTAGTGGCCTGTCTGACGAGATGGCATTTTTCTCAAGACCTTGAATATTTTGTGACAGAAACAGCTATTCATTTTCTTTCCTGTTATTTTCCCTGCTCAGATCCCTAAGGGATGACAGCTCTGTAACCCTGAGCTGTCAGCAGTAGCTTATTAAGAACCAACCAAATCTATAATTTGTATAACTTTTGTAAGTGAGAAAAATCAATGATTATTTTAACTTCAAAATACTTGCTTTTTTAGGTCACAAGCCCATAACCATAACATGCCCTTTCTATGATTTAATAAAGTCAAAATATGAAATACAAGTTTTAAGCAGATTCGGTTTACTGTCTACACATAGGGTATTCTAGAACCCAATTTACCATTTAGTTGGGATTTTTATTTTCCCTGTTGGACACAGTTTCCCAAACCCGAAGCAGCTGAGGACAGGTGGGCACTCGTAGCTGCCTGGTGTAGTACGGTCAGCCTCAGTGGACATTGCTGGAACCAGTCCATACATGTCCTGCTCGGAACACCTACCCATGTCAAATGCCAGCACAGGAACCCACTGGGTCAGGAAGGAGTCTGCCCACAGGGCTGAGGGGCTAACTGCACAGAACACAACATCCTCCTGGGCTGTGGGGTGCCGAGGGCCCCGACAAGCAGGTCCCTGGGAACACTGTCCTAGCTGGATATTTGGGGACGTCACTGCGCTGTCACAGCGCACACCTCACTGAAGCGCTGGCTGTACAGGGGTCTAAGACAGATCTAGAGGATACCACTTCTTCCCCACTTTTCACTCACATGCTTTACGAACCGACTTAAGCTCAGCTGGAAGACTGGATCAAAGGACATGCTCTTAGGCACTGAGGACACAAAAGTCCCGCAACCCAGCTCAGACCAGTCACCAGTGACCCAAGTGCACAATGGCAGTCACAGGCCTTTATACACACCCCCACTTGAGAGTCTTGCCCTGAACTCCTTTAAGGTGCCAAATGACACTTTTCTTGTGACACTGACGGCTGTTTGAGCCTCTTCGGGACATTTAGACATGTGACCTTCTGTTCTGAACTTCATGCCACACCAAGTGTGGCGGATACACTGGACTTCAGGAGACCGCGGGCAGAGGTGCCCTGCCCCAGGAGGCTTACCTAGAACCCTCAGACTGGCCGAAGACGAGGCTGAGCCCATGTCGTTCACAGCAATGCACGTGTAGATGCCATCGTCCTCTGTGTCACACCGACGATCTTCAGAGTGGCCTCCCCAACGTCACTGAAGCACAGGTGAGAAGACACTAGGTGTCAGGAACGTTCAGCAACTCTAGGCACCAGCTTTACCTGCCTCCCCCCAAGTATGAAATGTTCCCCCCAGACTACGTGCTCAAGGTGACAAAGGAAAGAGATGATTCCAACGGTGAACAGTGCATTTCCAGTTACCGAGTAACCAGACCAACCACGCCCCGGGCCAGTGAACTGCTCCAGAGTGCTCCCTCACCTGTAGGAGATGCTGTAGTGATCGTCGTTGTTCAGAGTGTTGTGTTCAGGGCCCTTCCAGGTGATGGAGGCCTTGGGGCGGCCACAGACACGACATCTAAAAACAATGGTCTCCCCTGTCTCACACGTGACCTCACTCAATGGGATAACGAATTCTGGGGGAACTGCAAGGCAAGGGAGTTTGGTCAATGCCAGCCATCCTCAGCATCTCTCTACACCTCTCTCACGGGGCTTTACACCAGTGGAAACCCAGACCACCGCAGAATACCCCAGTGCAGAGCCGCGGTGCTCTGACAGAGACCCTGCAGGTCTGTGACCCCTCAGACTGCAGGAAGACAACAGAACTCACCGTCATAGATGTAGCTGGGGTTGAGAAGCTGAAATGGAAAAGGCAAACAGACATTAATAAAACAGGATATTTCTGGGTAGGCTATGGATCCCAGGACTACAGTCACTGGAGGAGCTTGGCTTATCCGGACCGAAGCAGAACCAATCACCCACGGCTGCTTTGTGCACTTGAACGTGCCATGTCCTATCAATTGGCTGAGTTTATCTTCTTATTCACAAACATGCTACTTAAGCTGCCCAGGGTGCAGGCAAAGGCCGACTCACTGAACCACATCCTCTGAAGCCACACGTGGACCACACAGGTGCCGTGTGCAGGTGTAAGTATATGCCTGCACAGTTCCCAACGAATGCACAGAGAGTCAGTGTAACGCTGCCCCTGCTAGAGGGAGCGCGTCCCCAAGCAAGCCCCACCTCGAGGGCCTGCGGAGGCTCACCCTCCCCAGCCGTCTTGGAGGTGACACCAGGCCCGCCCCGCCTCTCCACGCACCTTCACAGATACCTTGTGGCTGAGCCCTTCACGTGGCTTCCTGAACCCATTCTCCAACTTGCCTTCCCTTTTGCCGTCTCTCTCTTTCTTCTCAGATTTCTTCCTTAAACGGAGTGCTGTGTGCCAAGACGTCGACTTCCTGGGGAAGAAAAGAACACACTGCTCGTATCTCTCCTCCCCGTGGTCCGCAGACGGCACCGGGAAGCATCAGAGAAAGGCTTCGCAGAGGAAGTGAGGGTCTCCAGGAACAGAGATCCCATGACAACTAACTTCACAGTGATACTCAAGAAGCAGGTGCCAGAGCCAGCAATCCCTCCCTTACGCAGATTCTGAAGATTAAAATACAAAAGTAAGAGTTAAATCATGTGTTAACTTGACTGGGCCACACTGCGTGGAGACAGTCAAACATTCCCAGTGTTTCTCTGAGGGGACTTTTGGTTGGCAGGAACATCTGGACGGATGAAGCTATTTGCCCTTCCTTATCCGGTCAGTTGAGGGTATACGCAGGGAACTTGAGGGCACCAGCAGTCTGGATTTGCCTGTCTCCACAACTCTGTGAGCCAGGCTCTTGCAAGTCTACCTTCTGACCTGCTTACCCACCGTCTACCCCGGGTGGTCTGTCTCCCTGAGCAATCTAATGAGAGGCGCACAGATGTGGAAGAAACAAAAGTGTAACATGGGACGTCCATCTCTTAGACTTCTTTAAAGCCAAGGACGGCACAGAAAGCTGCAGAGCTGGAGTCCTGAACAATACACTCCCTTCTCTCTGCCCATCAGGGAGACAGGCCGAGGGGAAGGAGGCCAGTCCTAGGGAAGGAGAGATGGCCTGATGCACTGGCCCCTGGTGCCAGTACCCTCCAGGTACCTGTGCGGCCAGGCAGCACCGGCCCTTCCAGAGACAAGACTGCTCTATTCTGGGAAAGACGCGGCTAATCCCTCCCATTCCAGGGAGGTTCCAGGAAGAGAGAGTTTCAAAAACCAGTATGGACTCAGTTTCCTTTAATACAACGCTCAATGCAGCAAAGCTGGCTTCGGGTTTAAGTCACCAAGCCTCCGAGGATTAAAGGGCCGAGGGCAAAGCCATCACACAGGTCTTTCCCTGTAGCCTGTGAATGATGATCCTGTGTTCCTAGAGGTCCAACTAAGACCTTCGGGGGTGTATTTAGTGACTTGAATGAAGGAGGGATTAAAGAGAATCTGTGAGGATAAAGACAGCCCACGTTCACTGGAGATCACACACTTTGTGTACAGGCAAACATGCATGAACCAACACAGCGTTTCCTTTCTGGCTTCTTCCCTTCCGGGCCTTCAAGCACTCCCTGTAATGGCTCCTAGACCCTCAGCTGCCCATGCTCGGGCTGCCTCCCTGCTGGCACTCACTTGAGAGTCCCGTCGGGGTTCTCCATGATAACTGCACTGGTATGGCCCAGGACAAAGCCCGGAATCCAGCCCTCGGCTGCGGGGCACTGGTCAGTGGCGGCTCGGAACACCAGAAACATGTTCTGCTGGTTACTGGCCAGAATTTGAACGACCTCTCCTTGATAGACGTTTATCTCATCCTCCTTCACTGCCGTGTACTCGTGTGTCACCAGCATGGTGGAGATGTTGCTACTGCTGCTACTTTCACTCTGGAGGGAAAGATGAAGAAAACAGGGTGGACAGGGACTGAGACGAGATCTGACAGTAACAGCCAATGGCTACCGTGTGCCATGGCACTGGCCACAGAGGGCTCAGCAGACAGACAGGGAGACGTTAAACTCTTCCTCCACACTCTCTTCAGCTTAATGCCCCCCTTGGCAACAACTTGGTCAGCCATCGCGAAACAATTCCAACAGATCCACCTCAGTGCTGATGCCCCGGAAGCCTGACGGAGTTGGATCTTCATCGTGCCCTGCTCAAGCCGCTCGGTCCTCATGTCGACGTCACGTGGGGTCTTTCAGATTCAAACAAGTATTAACACTGAAGGCTGTAGAGTGGCCACTTGGCTCACTGACAGATTATAACTGAGATGTCCCCAAGTCTTCCTAATAAGACATTCACCGGAAATGTGCATTCCAGGTTACAGGTGTTGTCTGTTTAACCTACGCTTCCCCCTGCTCCCCACCGAGAGAATGTGGACCGTCTGAAAGGCCAATCATCTAACACTCTGCTCTTATGGACGGCTGCTCCTCCTCCTTTCTGCCCTCAGTGGATGCTCCTTTGACCAAGCTTGCCTCAGGGGTCTTCACGTTGCTCTTGTCAGGGGGACATATGGCAGAGCATCAGAGCTGCCTCCAAGCTTTGGGGAAGACCTTTAAGCGGCTATGGGGATCTCTTCCACTGCCCTCATCCTGAGGCCTCAGTAGCATCCAGTTGCTTTGATCAGTGGCCGATATAGATTGTAGTTGGCCTGCAACATCTGTTCATTAGCTCAGTCAATGGAACAAGACCGCAAAAGTAAAACCAAGTTGGTTTCTTAAGGCCGCCAGCCTGGGCATGCAAACTGAAAAGCACAAGACACGAATGGCAGTCGCCTGCCCATGCTCTCGTCTGACTACGGATTTATCCAGGAATGGAGAAAGGTGACATCACTGCTGATTCCTGAGCGTCATCTTGCCCAAGTCCCCTCTATCCAATTAAGATACAGGAAATGGCCTCAGGGCCCTGGTTTCTGTGAGCTTGCTCTCCAAGGCTTTTATGCTCCTGCTGCAGGGTATTTATGGAGGTCAGGATTTCAAAGTCTATGCTGTACCCTGGGACACTCTGGGGGAGGAGGAGGGGGACAGAAGCCCTGGCCCTGCTACCCTTCTCAGTCCTGGTCTTCTGAGCATGTCAGAGCGTGCCAGAGCAGAGTGCTGACCGCTGCTCAGAGACGGCTGAGAGGACCCCAGGCCCACCTGCTCTCCCCTGTGAGGCCACGCCGTGAGCAGCCAACAAGCCAGGTACTGGGAGCTGCATGGATGGGCTGTGCATGGGAGCTGCCGTGGACACAGAAGAGCTGCCTGCTTGTGTTCATGCTGAGCTGGGCTGCTCCTGTCCCCACAGTACCCACTTCCTGCCTGTGACCTTCAGCTCAAAGGGGGCCACGAGCGCTCACTTTGTACTTTGAGTAAGCACCTGAGTATTTTGCTTCACACGGCCGGCAGGAGGGCAGAGGTAAATGTGCTAGAAATGTGACCTAAACCTTTCTGTGCTCCAGCTGCCGCATCAGGGCATCACAGCAGCCTGCATCTCCTAACTGGAGGAATCTGCGGCAATCGTGGCTCCTGTCACTTCCCAACATGCCTGCGGCCAGAATAGGCACCAGGCATTCCAAATCAGTGTTCCTCAATTCCTGCAACCTTCTTGCCACAGAGCATGACCACCTCCCCTCTGAGTAGGATGACAAGTGTGCACAGGCTAGCTAGTGGCAGCGAGGCAGGGCTGGGGCTGACTCTAACGTGTGTTCCTCTGCTGCTCACCCGGTGATGGGAGGGCAAGTCGGCTACGGGCACAGAGGACAGGCTAGCGCGGTCGGTTTGGGGTCATGTATTTGCACCCCACCCATCCGGATCTCAGCAGAATTTAGCAGAAGGTGCCATCTGGAGTGGGAGGAAGGGCTCTGCTAGAGGTCAGGCGGAGCAGTCTGTCTACAATCCTAGACAGCTCCTCAGAGGCGGCCACAGGAAAGGAGGCCCTGCTCACTGGGCAGCCGCTAAGAGCTCCGATGGTCCTTGTTAGCCAGAGCCAGGAGAGGGCAGGAGGGCATTTCACATGCCCATTCTGATGCACGGCCTTCTGATTTACGACTCAGCCTTCAGTCTCCCTCTCCAAGCTGCCTTCCACAAAAGCAGCGGTAAGAGTCAGACATCCAAGACCACTTCCCCAAGGAACAGCCACTGGCCATATGTGATGGACTGTGCCTTCCGTCAGGGTGCAGCTGTGTCTCCAGCCACGCCCTTGAAGGGGCGTCCAGAGATGAGGGCCTGCCTCCTGTCCTAGGGTGGTCACTCAGAGACACACACCTGAAAGCTCTTCTCTACTTCCTGGGAATGTGTACAGGTTAGGGGGTGCAGGCCCGTTCTGTATGGGTCACAGTGCTGAGACCTGGCCCGGTACCTGAGTAGACAACTAGGTCTGGGGTTGTGACGTGTCAGTGGGCTGCCTGCCCTAGAGTTTCCAGTCTAGCTGGAGCCCTCTCCGCTCTACACAGAATGGTGAATCCACATCCGCTTAACCACTTAGTAGTTAACTCAAGAGTGAATAACAGCATCAAGACCCACTTCTTAATTTCTTCCACAATAAAGATGAAGGCCAAGTTAATCACAATATCTAAGGAAAAAGAAGGTAAGATCCAGAGTACAAATGAGGGATTAATAGAAGTCCAGAGGAAAGAGACATGCAAAAGCCAGATTTTATATATAAATATATATACAATGAGAGACACAGACCCTTTTAGGGAAATGTATTTAAAAATTTATAAAGCGATCAAACATACACTCGTTAGAACAGTTCTGTGCACTCACGCATGCCTTCAGAAGAGTGTTATGGGCCAGGTCACCTGCCCTGTAGGAAACAGCTGGAGGACAGTGAGGAGGCCACAGAGTGGGGAACCCAGCAGAGACACCCTTCAGCTTGAGAACACAATGCAAGTGACCACAAAGTGAGCTGAGTCCCCTGCAGAGGCACTTAAACTGCCCCTGGCATCCTCGCTGGAGGCATGTGGCCCAGCCACCTCTGGAGAGGCCGGGAGTCCAGGTGTGCTGGCCCAGTGTCTCTCTCCAGGAGACTTAGGGTGGAGGAAACTTTACCACTGGGTAGATTCCTGCCCCCTTATGCCATTTTATTTTGCTTTGAGTTGTTGTTGAACGTTTTCTTGAGGAAAAAAAAAATTTTTTTTTTCATCAGATGACTCAAAAGAGCTGCAATGATAACTTACGGCATAAAAGAGCAAAACTAAGCGGTGAGCCAAAAGCTTAAAGGTGTACATAATTCGTTGGAAGTAATAGAGAACAGAAAAAAAAGAGACTTCTCCAAAAAAAGAAAAAGAAAAAAGTGTGAGGAAGGCGGGGCCAAAAATGCAAGTCCCAAGATACTTTGCTGGTCAGAAACTGAAGAGACGGAAAGAAGCTGCGCGGAGGAGGAGGAGGAGGAGGTTAATGGTGCACTTTCTCTTAATAAGGAGACGACAGGAATAAAGCAAGAAGCGAGTTAGTAGAGGAGAGCAGGCGCTGTCCGCGGTCCCACAGCGGGTTAGAGGTGGCTGCATTCCCTGGGTGGCTGGGTGCCAGTGCCACGCCACGGGGCACACACACGAGTGCACACACAGAGGCCACAGACGTGTCTACTCAGACAGCGCACGCACGGGAGAACTGGAGAAGGCCGTGACTGCCGCACAGTGCTGGAGAGCTGGAGTTAGTACGGAGGTTTAGAAGAGCTGGCGGGACAGAGGCGGCGGCGGCGGCGGCGGGGTGCGCGGGCGCAGGCTCCCTGGCGCTCTTACCCCATTGCTCTGGGTGGACTGCACGGACTGCTCGCTGGCCGAGGAGCACGTGCTCATGCGGTCCGTGTCCTTGCCGGGGGCTGCAGGGCGGTGCGTCTGCCGCTGGAGGGAGTCACTGTCCCCCGGGAAGGTGAAGGAGCTTGGCCGGCTGGCAGGGGAAGCAGGAACGGAGCTCCAGAAGGAGCCCCCCTTCTGCAGGGGGCTGCTGGGAGGAAAGGCCTCCTTGCCAAAAGGAGAAGGGAACGTAGTGGAGAGAGGAGAGTTCAGCGGCGAGACGGCCCCTGGCCTAGTCTTGCCCAGAGGCAATGGGCCCAGGCTCCCCCGGGCATCCTTGGTGTTTCCGTCTTGGCTTGTACCAGAAGCATTCCCAGGGGCTTTTCTGGGGCTCTCCATCACCTTCATCTTGGGAATGGGCTCTGTTTCTCGTTCAAGACCTTCGGAGTCTCCACTCAGGGGGAGCCTGCTGGGTTGGCCAAGGCTGGCCTCAGGGGCCAGGCTGTTGCTGGGGGGAGGCAGTGAGGGGCTGGGAGCAGACATACCTGACATCTTGTCTGCCTCTGCCTGGCCTGAGGCTGCAGAGGAGACCAGCATGGGGGGGTGGTGTCTGACAGGCTGCGGGATCCTGGAGGGCCTGCTCCTGCTTGAGCTGGGGCCGCTGCCGCTGCAGCTGCTGGGGCCACTGCCGTGGCTGCCGCCGCCCCACTGGAGGCCCCGCCGCTGCCGCCGCCGCCCCCGCCCCCGCCGCTGCTGCCCCCGCTGCCACTGCCGCCGCCCCCACTGTGGTTCCTCTGGTACTCGATGGGTGACGTCAAGGCTGTAACCAAGCAATTCAACAGGAGAAAGTCAGTCAGGGTGCGGAGAAAATTCTAACTGCAGAATGTAGGAGAGAAAAAGAGGTCACACACAATCGGAAGGAAGTACTGGGCTGGAGAGTCAGTGAGCTAATCCAGGCCACTTCTTATGGCCACAGGAGCCTATGCTGGCCACAGGGGTCAATACAATGGTCAGCAGCCCGGGGCAAATACCAGGCAGATCATGACCAGGTCAACAGTGCCACCCATTGAGTGTTTCTGTTCCTGACTTTGGGATGTCCTGCCTGCAGAGGGTTTTCCTGAGACAGGAGCATTGCAACATCTCCCTGGACTGGCTTAGGCACAGAACGTGGACATGCAGAAAAGGTCACAGTGAGGACTGATTCAATAAGCATTTAGCTCCCAACTGTATTCTCCAAGTCTTTGTTATCCACCAAGCTAAAATGAGAGGGGGAGCCGGCAGCCACAGGGACTACTGCAGACAGGATGGGCAGGAAGTTGGCAGCTAACAGCTATTGGCTTCTGTAGAATCACAGGAGTTACAGACACTGGGGAGGTAAGTCCTGGTCTATCAAGCCCAGGTTGGCCTTGAATTTGCAATGCATTTGCTTTGGCCTTCCTGAGTGCTAAGGTTCTAGGTATGCATTATCACGTGCACCCATGACTTGCTCTTTAATTGGGTGTGCAATGCACTTGCCAGTGTTTCCAGCATCTCTGATCAGTTTCACATTCTCATGGCCACCTCAAGCTTCCTTTCCTTAGGATGCCATTGGAATATATAACCTATGCAGCACAGTAGAATGGAAAAGTACACTCTGAGGAGCAGACACTGAAAGCTGAGTGGCTGCTCCGAATCCTGACAGCCACCAAAACCACGCGGCATCCTCCACAAATTATCAGACCACAAGTGGACAGTAAGCTCTGCTGCGTTAACATGCATTGAGTGCTGAGAAACAGAAGCTTGTATGTTAGAGAAAGAAGACGGCACAGCCGCTAAGAGGATACGTCACCATTTAAAAAGTTGCGCTGGTTTTCTAAAATTTGGTTGATTTCATGGATCCATGTTTGCCGGACACTTGGACTAGATGAATGTAAAATGAAGGTCTCCACCATGTCACCCGTCCTTGATGTCAGAGCAAATTTACAGGGATCATTTTCCACATTTTCCTCCAGGCAAAGGCAACTCACCTTCAAAACAGGGAATTATTATACAACAGTTAAGACACGGGAGCATCCTGAATATTCGCCAGCTGAAGGATGGCTAACAAAATGTATGCCTGCTGTGGAGTATGAGCCAGCCTTAACATGAGAGGATGCTCTGATACACGCTGCAACATGGTCAGACTTTCAAAAGACCATGTCAACTTTAGTAAGCCACACACGCAGGGATAAATAGTCCAGACTCCACATACATAATCTCCTGGAAGTAGCCAAACTCTCAGAGACAGAAAGAGCATGGAGGTTGCCAAGGGTTACTAGGAGGGGACAATGGAATGTCATCTTTAATGGGTGGAGAGTTTAACTTTTGCAAGACGAAAAGAGTCCCAGAGTTTGAGTAGTGTCACAGCATAAATGTACTTAAATACCATTGAGCTGTTCCCCAAAAACAGTCAAAACGGTAAATACTATGTTATACACTTTTTACCACAAAAATGGAAAGCATGAAGTGAATTTCACCCTGCGCAGACATGGCAACAACCACTTTTTAGTTGAACTTCTGTTAGTTGAGCAGCTTCAGGGATCATTCAGGAATGAAACACTCCTAAACTGAACATCCAGAACCAATACCACACTGTAAAGCTCTTGAGTGACAGCCTGCAGGGACGACGTGGGCTCATGGGAACTGCACATACACAGTGACCACGACACACAAATGCACTTTGTGTTTAGAAGTGGGTCCCCTCCTGGGGACTGCCGAGATGGCTCCATGGGTAAAGGGCCTGCTGACCAAGCCTGGCAACCTGACTTCATCCCTGGAGTCCATAAACGTAAAAAGAGAGAACCTGTAACTCCACAGAGCTTGCATCTGGCCTCCACATGTGCAGTGTGGCACATGTGCCCGCCACACATACCACATACACAGACCCCCAAAGAAAAAGAATTGGGGACCATTGCTAAGTTGCCAATATGTATATAATAAATATTCTAAAACAGAGGAAAAAAAGCCTGGAACCAGGAAGACTTTCTGTCTGCAGCACTTCAGATAAGGAGTATTTAATCTGCATCACGAAGCTCTGCAATGCCTTTGAAAACCTTAGGGCAAGGCTATGATCACGAGCTTAATGGCTTAACTAATAACTCAAACAACTAACTAACTAGCTATGTGAGCTGGGATGATCAGTTTCCAAAATCCCTCTCCAGCCCTCATCCTTAACTTCTCTAAGAATAAAAACACATATTAAGGGGCTGGCGAGGCAGCCGAGCAGGAAAGATGCTTGCCACCACCAGGCATGGTGATGTGAATTGGATCCCAGGGACCCACCTGGTGGAAGATAACTGATTCCCATACCTGCTTCTGACCTTCTTCCACAAGCTGTGGTGCACACGTACATGCACACACATAAAAATAAACAAATGCACTAAGGAAACATTACAATTTCAAACATCAAAAAGGATGTGCAAGTGTAGGTGGCACCCGGACTAGAACACAGAAAACGACTTCACAGAAGCCACAGATACACAATGTAAGGCACCAATGGACCATCCGAGGTGCTGTAGACTTTCTGTCTACAGACTTGTGAAAAGAACGCAGAGGAATTTTAAGGGGTGGGCTGGTGTATGGGCATGGCTTCAGAGGGAGGGCCTGCAGTAGCTGGCACTGGGGTGGCCTGAGACAGAGGATTTGCATCTCAGCTTCAGGCCACAGCAGCTCTTCTTTTGCTGTCAGGCTCTGAAGCCTTTGTAGGTCCTTGTGAGTAAAGGCCCAAAGGCTGTGCCCATAGACCAGCCTCCGAGACAGCTTCCTAGAAGGGAATGCCACGTCTCACCTGCACACCATGAAGCCTACGGACTCAAAGGCTAAGAGGTTCCCTGGCCCCTCTGACGAAGACCCTAGCGTTAGGAGGCTCCCAGAGGGGAGCACGTCTCCCTTGTGAACTCAAGCCCGCACAGCTGCAGGCATGGCAGGAAGTTAGGGGCGGCATGTGTGTGCATCTTCTAGGGACTATCTGCTAGGGCTTCAGGGCCCCTTCTTCTGTCATTGATTTGAGCCCTTTACACAGGAGGATCATTTACAATTGTTTTCTGTTACCTTCCTCTGCCACCAGAGGGCAAAGTTACCCCAGAGCACTGGAAGAATCTTCAGGATCTTTCTGTTGAGTAGCGAAGGAGACACAGAGCTCGCTGTGGTCTTTGGCCCCAAGCCAATACTCTAAAGCTGCAGCTTGGAGTGTAAAAGTTTTACATGGTCTTGCAGAGGGCAGCGCTGTACACCGGCCAATGGCTACAGGCCACACAAGTGTTCCAGACAGCAACACCAGAGCACACAGCAGAAAGAGGCAGTTTTCAAAGATTCACCAGTGTACTAGAAGGTTTTATAAATATTGAATAAAGTAAGCTTTGGAAAGAGTCACCCTAACCAGAAAGTTATTAGCATGACAGATACACGCGCTGGCCCGTGAAGCTCGCACACAGGTATTACCTTGATACTGTTCTTGAACAGAAATCCTGGCATGGAAAAGCCCTTTTTTTTATCAAGTGGTTCGCTGAATATGACGATCTGTTCAAAGAGGAAAACCCGCCTCTCTTTGCATCGAGGCAGAAGTCCTGCGTCTTGGTCTGTGACCAAGAATGTGTCCTGCAAGAGCAGTTTACCCTGGGCAACAATTTTACCCTAAAAAAAACAAGAGGGGAGGAAAGGAGGGGAGAAAACATTGCATTCTCAGTGACCAATGATCTCTTTTCTTTGGTTTCCTCCCTCAGAATGACGTGTCCTTCCAGGAGCTTATAAGCTTATTCTTTTACTGTAATGAATTCTTAGCTCCAAGCAGAATAATTCTTTGTAAGTTAAAACTCTTGCCAACCCTGTGTCACCAACGGCTTCATACAGAGAGTAAGAAAGGGCTTCTTGGGGGGGGGGGTTGACAAAAGGCAGCCACCCCTCTCCCTCGGGTGTGTCAGCAGTAGGGGCCCTCCAGGGACAGACTGTGAACTTCAGTCTGAGAAACAGAAACCCAGGGCATTAAACCCTAATCCTCCAGTGAGCAGGTGTCAAGAAACACCAAAGCATCTCCTGGCTCCTTGCTCAACTGGAAGATGGATTCGGGTCTGAACTCACTTTTTTATATACAGTAAGCAGTATGTAAGAGTTGGCGTGTGCAAGTTGGGTAGACTCAAGAACCCAGCGGTCCTGGAGTCAGTCTCCCAGGGATAAGAGAAGGGCAGGAACCTTCTTCCCTAGCTCTCATGGCTTTAGATGCCTGGAGAGGATGCAGATGCTGTCAGAGACAAAGCATAGCCCTGCTTGCCTCTACTCTAACGGCTTCAGGCAGAGGAAGGTTCCTTAAAGTAAACCAAAGGCACTGCAGAGAGGTTGGAAGTCAGTCACACTGAAGGACAGTGAGAGAAGACAAAGAAAACCGAAACAGAGGGACCAGCTTTCCAGATGTGCGGAGAAATATCAGGACAAAGGAAAGGGACAGGAGGCAGGGGAGCCCTCAAAGAACAACTGCATTACGTCAAATCCTTGCAGCCTGCCAACGTTCATCATGTCGTTACAGCGCTTCGGAACTATGCACATGACTTCTACGGCTTTCTGCGGGTGGGGAGAAAGCAGAGTAAAAGGTCAGGCCTCCTCTCAGTCCTCCATCCAATTTCAGTTTCTCTCTAGAGAGGGCACAGAGATCCCATCCCCCTGATGTGACCCCTCCCAAGACCCCATGATGGTAGGCGGTTTGCATGGGTAGAGCAGGACCACAAAATACCTCTAATTCTGACGTATCCAGGCTAGCTTTCTTTGAGTACTTGAGGAAGTCCTGTGAGGGACGTGAAGAAAGAAAGGGCTGTGGTGAGTGGTGGACAGTGGCAGCTGGCCTCTGACTGCCCTTCTTCTTTCAACAGGCTCTTGGTTCAGAACATTCTTTCCTCGTCCTCATTCGTTCCTCTCAGAGCCACAGCACAAAGGTATCCTGACGGTGAAGCCAGCCTTGGCTCCTACTCTATTCCAAGACCAGCTAGCTGCGGCCTCTCTTTACACCCACACCCTAAGTTTCAGATGATGTCATCTCTGGTGGAGCTCAGTAACGCAAAGCAATTCACAGCTATTGCTAGGCCAACAGAAACAGGTATATAGGGACTCAAAGCTTAGTTTTATCAGGAATCCAAGACGAGCTGGAGAAATGGCTGAGTAGTTAAGAGCACTAGTTGCTCTTGGAGAGGACCTAGGTTTGATTCCCAGCACCCATATGATGGCTGAAAACTGTTTGTATCTGGTTCCCAGGCCTTCCCATGCCATCTGGTCTCCACGGGTACCTGGCACACACATGATGCACAGTTATGCATTTAGTTAGAATACTCATACACATAAAAAATATATATATATTTAAAATAAGGTTGATAGAGCTAAAGAAAAACCACTACCATTCCAAGGCATAGGGTAGAGACACAAAGTTTGTTTTAATTGACGCTTTGATTCAGAACTTGAGAGGAATTAAATATTAAAAAAGCTGTGCAAAGGTGTCTTACTAATGTCAAGAATTACTCAGAAACATTTAAAAGCAGAAGTAACAAGGCAGCTCTTTAAGGAGGCAGGGAGACCTTCTTCCACACCTGTGGACTGTGACCCTGTGCTTGCTCCCCCCTCACCTTCAGGAGCAGCTGGTACTTCATGATTCTCTGCACAGGTTTGATCAACAGATCCGTGAGCTGCAGGCGGTGGCCGAGGCGCTGCTTTAAGTCCTGCAGATTTGAAGGGGAAAAACAAACCACTTCAAGTGTTGTTTTTTGAAGGGTAACATTTTATTCCTTATAATTAACTATAATACCCCAATTGGTAAGGTAATGAAAAAAAGAAAGAAAGGAAGGAAGAAGGGAGAGAGGAAGGGAGAGGGAGGGAGAGAAGGAGGGAAGGGAGAAGGAAGGAAGGAGGGGAGGAAAAGAGGGAGGAAAAGAGGGAGGGAGGGAGGGAGGAAGGGAGGAAGGAAGGGAGGGAGGGAGGGAGGGAGGGAGAGAAGGAGGGAAGGGAGGAAGGAAGGAGGGGAGGAAAAGAGGGAGGAAGGGAGGGAGGGAGGGAGAGAGGAAGGAAGGAAGGAAGACAGGGAGGGAGGGAGAGAGGAAGGAAGGAAGGAAGAGAGGGAGGGAGGGAGGAAGGAAGGAAGGGAGGAAGGAAGGAAGGAAGGCAGGCAGGCAGGCAGGCAACAAGAGCTTCCGATCCGATCTCTGGGGATGCAAACATTTGGCTTGAATCTTTCTGAGTGCATTTTCAGAGACAGCTATTCATTTCAAGGCTTCTTTCTGCCCTGCCCGCCCCAGGGGAGAAGGTATGTGATACAGACTGGCCTGTGGTAGCCTTTGGAGCCTTGGATTATTAAGGCATTCTTTTCAGGTGTTTTCTTTTTCATGACATATGTCATGCTAAGGGAAGAAGTCTAGATCTGAGTGACTGAGTTTGTAATGAACTTTAAATATACAATGATTAAAAACCCTTTCTCCCAGGGCTGGAGGGAGGGCTCAGTGGTTGAGAGTGCTGGCTGTTCTCTAAGAGGACCCAGGTTCAATCCCCAGAGTCCAAGTGCCAAACTCCAGTTCCAGGAGATCCAGTGCTCTCTCTGGCTTCCACTGGATCAGGCATGAAGCAACAACAACACAAACAAAGCAAACCAAATTCCACAGCCCTTCCCACCCATCCCAGGGGACTGGACTGGGCTTCAGGCATGGCAGGAGGTTTTCTACCTCTGAGCTCTGTTCCCAGCCATTACCTAGTCCTCTGATTCATTTATTTTGAGGTATGGTTTTGTTATGTTATCCGGTGAACTTTATCTTGCTATGTAGCCCAAGTGAGCCTTAAACTTGTGATCTTTCCACCCTGTAGCTGGGATCTAGGGGATGAGCTACCACACACTGCTCAAAGCCTTTATTTTTAACCACACTGGCCTTCTGAATGGCAGGCTCTGACTACAGACTGAGTCCACACTCATTTCTTTGATTTATAGACGATAAAGCAAGCTTTACGGCACAAATCTCTTCAGGCCAGTTCTTGAGGATTCCTTTTTCCTGGGAAATCAGTGACACTTTAGCTTCTAGTAATCACGATGCAGTAAAAGATTCAGAATCCATCTGTTCCCATGTTGCGTCTTACCTCAAAAAAGGTGTCAATGTACTCGGAGACAATATGCTCAGACTTTGGCTTATTTTGACAGTAAACTATGTACATGTGCAGCCTTCTCTCCTAAGAGGAAAAAGGCAAACAGACGGTTAAACCTCTGAGAGTTCAGGGAGGCTATCAGCACATACAGAAAAGGATCTTAGAGCAAGGCCGCCACCCTTGGGAGCTCACGCCAGATTCAGGGCATTAGCCTACCCTGGCTCTGGGCTCTGAATCAGCCCACTGTTCTCATTCCTGCTACAGACCCGATCCTTCACTTTACTGTACCAGCAATACCACTGGCAGCGTGAGAATACACTTCCATTACTCCAAGGCTGCCAGCAGTCCTGGTGACCAGTCTGATTTTAGTAAGTCTTTTTTTTTTTTTTTTTTTTTTCGGTATTTCAAGACAGGGTTTCTCTGTGTAGCTTTACGCCTTTCCTGGAACTCACTCTGTAGCCCAGGCTGGCCTTGAACTCACAGAGATCCGCCTGTGCCTTCCGAGTACTGGGATTAGAGGCGTGCGGCCCCACCGCCCAGTTTTATAAGTGTTTAATCTCAAATCCCATAGCAGGGAAAAGAGGGACAGCAGGCCTCCTGTTAATTCGATGGCTTTTGAAGCTATGTATGCAGATCCCTCAGGCTCCATGGAGCCTATCTGTGCTTCCCTCAGGTCAAAAATCACTTTCAAAACACCAGTAGGCTATTGTTGGCCTTCTGTGGTGCTGATATCCATGTTGAGGCACCACAGGTCCGTAGTGTGGTAAATCACTGGCATCACAGCAAGTTTTGACACCACTGCCAATCTGCCGTGGAAAATGCCAGCTCCACTTCAGAATGCCACCGATGAAGTCATAAACGTCCTTCATCTCATTAAAACTCCAACATGGCACACACATGCTTTCAGTGTTCCCATGTCAGGATGGAGGTCTGCTTAACTCCTCTGTCTGTTCAGGAACTGCCTTAAGGAAAAGTACTCCTGACTGATTAAGTTCAACAACTGCTTTTGTTATGAACCACCAATTGAGCCTGACAGAATGATGGGCACGCACTGTAATTATTTTTACTCTGGAATCTGGTGGAAATTTTAGTGAGCACTGATGAAGTAAGCCTGTCATCTCACGGCAAGACACACAGCTGGCAGTGTGGAAGAACAGCGAAAATCCCAGAGTTCAAGAGGGAAAAAAAAGAATTCTGGAAAACATGTGCCTTGGCTTGACAATACTTTGAGACTCTCCCGAAGGACCAGCGATGACGCTAACAGTCTTGATTTGGGGTAAGGTGTGATGACCTGTACTAACACCTGAAGAACTTGCCAAGTCAGCAGCTAGCTTCCAACTTGTGTTCATGATACGCAAGACTACCTGGGGCAAAAGGCTCTGAAGGCCAGTCAGCTAAACAGATAGCACACAGTGAGGGAGAAGACCACACGCAGTCTTTTCAGAGCCTGTGGTGTGCCAGCCTTTAAGAAATTATCCTCTACCAAATTCTGGTATATGCCAGAAATAACTATCTACAATCACTTAGAAAGGATATTTAAGGTATTTATTCGTCTCTTAACTACTGTCTGTGGACTTTTTTTTTCATGTGCTTCACAGTAGCAACAATAAAATCCTACAATATATGGAGTGCGGAAGCAGATATGAAAATCTACCTTCCATTAAGCTTGATATTAAGGATAATGCAAAAATGCAAAAGCCTTATTCTCGAAAATATAGTGTTTTTTTTTTCCCCTTAAAACAACTGGCATACGTATCATTTATTTTGGATACTCACATGTATTTGGCTAGTATATTAAGCCCACTGCAAGTCTGGGCAGGACATAATTACCAAACACTTGTCTGCTTTCAGTCACCTTCAAGGTTACTGTGTCAAGCCTGTCTGGCTCTGGAGCCCTCCGACCAACCTGCATTGTTGCAGTCCAAGTATCCAGACAGGGTCAGGAGTGGGAAAGCAGGTAACTCAGAGGCAGACAAGCCACAGCGGATTAAAACTACAAATGCTGGACAGCATTCACTCCTATAAATGTCAAGTGGCCTCATCTTCAAGTCACTAAAGATGCCAATAACAGAAGAGGACATAAACAGTGCCTCTGTACTCACATGCTTTACAAAAAGAGATCCCAGTTTTTCTGGATCTTCAAGGCACTTCTCCAACTCTCCTAAAAAAAAGCTGGAGACAGAAAAATATCAGAATTCTTTGCAACTTGTCTTCTTAGCTGCAGACTCAGTCTATGCAGAGGTGGACAACTTGGAAGAGTACAATTCATACTTCACAAGTCTAAGTCAGGCAGAAAACCCTTGGTTAGAATAGAGTGTAAAAACAATGCAAAAAGCCAAGACAGAGGAGAAACTTCCCCCTCAACTTTTCTGGACTACAGTGGGTAGCCATTCCAGCCTTGGTCTGGAAGTCCCAACCCCCTTTGAGGCTTCGGTAACTGTCATGCCTACAAGGTGGGGCCGAAAGAGGGCCCTGAAGCCCTGAGACCAGGACACATGGTGCTCTCTGTTCCTGGACCCTGGACGGTGGAGGTTGACCGAGCAGAGCTCAAGAGAACACCGGTGGACTGCGATACACCTTCCCCAGACCCTGTGACCTACCTATCCCTTCATTTGTAAGTTGCGCCACTAATAAACTTTCCTTTTAACTACGTGGAGTGGCCTTAATAATTTCACAAATACTGAACAATTAATGTTTCTTGTCTCAGTTTCTTTCAAGGGCACATGCACTAACATCTGGCCAGATACTGAGTGAGAACAAATATTCCAAAGCATTGGTCCTTTCCATTTCTGAAAATTTAGTCTTCTTTCCCACGAACTTCAAGTCCATTCTATGATCATTTTTAGAGGCTCAAAGTAGGTGACAGACAAAAAATGATTTCGCCTGTGCCAGCTTTCTGAAATTTTCTCAGACATCACT
Organism: Peromyscus leucopus; assembly: GCF_004664715.2. Taxonomy (NCBI): domain Eukaryota; kingdom Metazoa; phylum Chordata; class Mammalia; order Rodentia; family Cricetidae; genus Peromyscus; species Peromyscus leucopus. The sequence continues at coordinate 6,180,104 of NC_051072.1, read as the reverse complement.
GAAATCAAGTTTAGTTAGACATTTTAGCTTCATAGAGGACCAGAGGATACTGGCGTCATAGCTGTGGCCAGCTCTTCAAGATACGCGTTGCCTTGCCACTTACATGTGCTAATATTTTGCAAGTTATGCTGAGCTTTGTAGCACTTGGGGTTTTAAAGTCTCCCTGGCTACAAACACTATGATGCATAGTATCTCTGAATCCAATGCCACTGGCCATCACAGGAATTCGCCATTTCTCCCTTCTCTGTCACAGCATTAGGAATCAGCTTTGGGAACTGAAATTAAAGTACCGAATATCTTCCCCTTTTACTTTTTATTTATTTTGTATGTGTTTGTGTGCACACTCACGTGCAATGGTATACCTGTGGAGGGCAGATTACTGCAGTGGGTTCTGGGATCAAACTCAGGTCCTCAGGCTTGGTGGCAACTGCCTTTGCCTGCTGAGCTAGTTCCCTTCCCCACGTGTCCCCTTCTGACCTGGATGCACCACACTTGTGTTATGCCCATAGTCTGTAGAGTGTATGCTGAGGTGTGTTTAAAGTTGCCCATCATTTATCTATGTGTTCTAGTGAATTAGATGCTACTGAGCTTGTGCGAATGAAAAGCTTTTCATGAGTTCAAAGGTTTTAGGCTTTATGCTCCCTTTACAGAGATAAGAGCAAGACACAAAGCATGACTTGAAATGCCCTATTTTAACACCTTCCTACACCTCTATGGTAGTTCATGGCTCAGCGGGCACAAACATTATCTGCTAGCTGGGGAAACAGAATCCGACCGGAGCAGTCAGGCCTAATGACTAAGTAAGTGGGTCTGTGGCCTCAGATTTTTTTTTTTAAATCATTTTGTTTGTGTGTGTATGCGTGTGTAAGGGTGCGAGTGCATGTTTGTGCACATGTGTGTGGAGCCCAAAGCTGACGGCAGGTTCTCTACTTTGACCCTGCCCCACCGTGACTAATGAGGCAAGGTCTCTCATGTGAAGCCAGAGCTCACTGATCTGGCTAGTCTTGCTGGCCAGCTCGCTCACCCCGGGATCCTGTCTCCACCTCCTGTGCCCTGGTACTTACTATGGGGAGGTTTCTGTGCCCCCCCGGCATTTACATGGTGCTGGGCATGGAAACTCCAGTCCTCAATGTATGCAGCACATACTTTCCTCTGGCCCCCAGCCTCAGCTTTAATGAGGGCTGGGCTGGGCAGAGGAGGAGAGCATGCTCCAGGAGGGGAGTAGCTGTGTTGACAAAGCAAGACAGCAGGAGCCTGTCCAGGTCCTGGAGATGGAGGGCTGCAGCTGGAACCCCACGGCAGTATCAGTGGCCAGCGTGAAGCAGCCCTAGACAATGAAGGGTTTTCAAATTGTAAACAAGAGGGCAGGTGTATGGTGGTAAGTTCCGTCAGGCCAAGGCAAGCTCCCACACACTGGCTGCCATACACCTCGCCTGCCTAGGATAGGTGTGAGCAAAACACGGTGACCAAAGTTTATTTTCCTGGGACATCCTGTCGACTTCTCCATTGGCACTAAGTTGGGCAAGTGAATTCTAAATGCTCTGACAGTAACGTGGACTCACAAGGCAGCTGCAGCTCGACTAGAAACAGAGTCTCACTGTACGCAGATGCTGCTGAGTGGGATGCAGCTATCAACCCGTGACTGGGTGTGAAGATGCTGCTGTGTATGTGGTGTGGATGAAGAATGGAGGCACAGAGGGGTGACAGGCTCTGCTGTGAATGCTTGATGCTCAGCTGGGCTGTCTATGTGGTGGGAGGCCACAGGAAACCAGGGGACTAGGCCATAGCTGGAGGATGGCTGCACCTCCTGCTGCTCTCTACTTCCTGTCAAAAGGGGGTGAGGAATTTCCTAAACTACACATTCCTCCTGCCACAGTGTCTTTCCCGAGTGTATGGCGACAAGTGAACATGGACCTGAAGCAGGGCAGAAAGACAGGGAAACCAAGGGACAGTTGGAGGAAAAAGTGCTTTTCATTTCCTGGTGGTCTGGTTTGTATTTCTTGCTGGCTCAGACACAAGAATTTTAGCATAACTAGCAAAACCACAGTGAGGGTTGCTTACATAGAGGCAACCTTCTCCTTCCTGAGACAGATCTCAGACAAGGCTAGCTGAGCAGGAGTGGCTGCTGGGGGGAGGGAGAGCTAGCTTTCTTGGGGGTGTGGCCTCTCCTAGGTTTCCCAGGCTCCAGTGGATGGTCTTCCACCCACGCACATATGGGCAGCGTTAACTGGACTTGGTGAGCTATAAAGAGGGAGAGAAAAAATGAGAGGCTATGAAGTCGGGAGGGGATGTACGGGGGCTGGCTAAGAGACATTATGGGGAGAGTGGGTGGAGGTGATCAAGAGATTGCATACACGTATGAAATTCTCAAAGCACGGATACATGAAAGGAGAAAAAAATTAATCCAATAAATCTAACTGGTGTGGGTGTGTGAGAAACAGCTAAGGACCTATGCAAAGGCGAGTCTAACTTCATCTGAAGGACTATCAGCACATCTTCTCATCCACACTTCCTCTTAGCACAAGGGCTGGGAAGCACCCTTCTTCCCATGTATAAACCTGCATGTTTCCGAGAAAAATCATACAGGTGGGATGAGCCATATTCACAATGAAGACATACATCTTAATCTCCTTGTGACCTATGGATAGCAAGAGTTCCTTTGGCCCTTAGCTTTGTTATCCCATCAGCATATCTTGAAATTGTTTACGGCAGTCTATGTCAAGACCCCTGCTATGCCCGAGATAAGTTCCTGGAAGCAAAAATGTAGGCAGCATGACTGGCAGCACTGGGCTGCACCTTCCACCCTGCGGCCGGAGCAAGCCCTCCGAAACTGTGAGTGAAACAAGCCTTCCACCCTGTGCAGAGGGCACTAGCCCTCCATCCCTTAGGTACATAAGGTGTTAACCCTCCATCTGCTGTGTACACTTTCTGTACACTGTGAATATGTTTGATTACCACTGGTTAATAAAGAAACTGCTTTGGCCTATAGAAAGGCAGAGTAGAGCCAGGTGGGTAATCCAAGCAGAGATACAGGGGGAAGAAGGGTGGAGCTAGGGGAAGAAGGGTGGAGTCGGGAAAAGACGCCTACCAGCTGCTGGAGGAGCAAGATGTATTAGAACACAGGTAAAGCCACGAGATACATGGCAAAACATAGGTTAATAGAAATGGGTTATTTTGTTATAAGAGCTAGTTAGTAATAAGCCTGAGCAATAGGCCAAACAAGTCTGTAATTAATATTAAGCCTCTGAATGATTATTTTAAAAGTAGCTGCAGGACTGGGCAAGACAGAAAAGCCTCAATTTAGGTATTAATCCTCCATGTATGTAAGGTATTTTGGTCACAGAAAGAAAAATCTGATTCAGAGAATCAGACCTAACAGACCTGAGCTACTGCTCTGAATAAGCCTCACCATGTAGTTCTTAGTTGTTTAGAACTGGTTTATAGGCAGAATTTGGAAATGTCTGGAGATGGTGGGCTATAGGAGCCCCAGAATGCTACACACAGAACTTAATGTGTGCTTCTGGTGGGGGAGCAGAGGAGTAGATGTCAACAGACATGTGGACAGGAAAGAATGCACTCAGGAGGTTTCAGATGGTGCAAGGACTGGACGGGGGACTGGCTTGGAGGCCCTGGATGTCACATTCTGACAGTGGTGGTAGCTACAAACATTTGTCCAGGTCAGGACACCTGGATGGCAGGGAATTTGTTTTCCTTTTGTGGTTCTGGGGATTGAACTCTACCAGGAAGCTACATCACCGTCCAAGGCTGACTGTGAAAGTAATGAACACATAAATATGGTGGAGAAGATCTCAAGAGAGCACAGCACTCAGGCTGTGGCACAGTTAACGCAGGCTGCTTTCAGCCAGGTTTTCTAGAATAGGGAGCAGGAATAGCAGAGAGATGTAAAAACTTGCAGTTTGGCTAAAAAAAAGATAGCATGTTTGAGGTACAGACATGGTCTTTAAGGAGAATGCCACTAGAAAGCCTTTCTGCACCGGGTGAATATTATGGAAAGAGGCTCTGAAGGTGTCTCAGCAATTAGCCAGATTCCAGCTATGGCAGGCTTTTAAAAGAGAGCTTCTGGGTGCTTTGCTCTTACATGACCACCTAGAAAAGTGTTTTCCTTGGGTCAGCTACCCAAGGACGTCTCGACTACCACAGCCATGCTCCAAGTGGGGCAAGAAATTGCTCAAGTTGGCAGCTGACCCTGGCAAGATTTACTGGTCAGAGAGGTTTTTACTGAGACTCCCAAATGGGAAGCCAGAGATGTGTCTTAGGGTCAGATTCCCAACAAGGAGCCTGCAGGGACCACGCAGGATGCTGTGAGAATAAAGACAAGTTACAAGGAAGAGCTCAGGTTTTTTGAGATGTCAGAAATCTGGACCCTCCACCAAGAAAGGCTACAGCAGTAAGTGAGGCCAAGAGCGCAGCTTTGTGGGCTGCAAATGTGAGGCCCACACTCTGGTGTGCTCCTGGGCTCCATATGCGATTACAGGACGTAAAGGGTTTCCACTCTGCTTTGGTCTAATTCTTCCTTGCTATTTCCTTCTTCCTCTTTCTGGAAAGGGATGTTAAACCTGTATCCCCAAGTGTTACAAATATGAAACTTCCTGATTATTTTTCTGACAAACAGGTACAGGTCAATTCACTCTGAGTCCAGAAGAGAACATGAGAACCCTTTGAGTTTCACTTAATGAGATGACCATGGACCTTCAGGCCCCATGGTCTGTCTGAATATGAAACAATCTCCATAGGCTTGCCTTTCCAGGGCTAGGTCTCCAGCTGGTGGCACCATTTGGAGATGCTGTGGAACTTGAGGAGCTAGGGACCTTCTGTAGGAAGTCCGTCACTGGGACTGGTTCTTTGGGGAATATTATCCCAGCTCCTTTCCCAGCTCATTCTCTGTTTCCTATCTAAGATAAAAGAAGAATTTCCTCAGCCAGGCTTTCTTGCCCAGAGCTCATGGTGCCGAGCCATCTGAGAAAACCCTCTGAAAATCTGAGCCAAACTCAATCTTTTCTTCCACAAAGTCGCTTCTGTTGGGTACTTTGGTTACAATGATAAAGAGCTAATTAGTGCAGAGAGGAAGAAAATGCTTAGTGGTAGGTCATGACCGCAAGCGGACGGCCTCTGTCCAGGGACCGGGCATCCTGGCAGAGGCTAGCATGGCAAACATGACTCTTTCCCTGCCGTGAAATGCCACAACAGCACAGCACTCTGTCTTTCACTCAAACTCTCCACAAAGCTACGCAGGTTACAGGACAAAATGAATTAAACATTTCCTCTAGCCCTGCCCAGGCCCGAGACAGCATCGTGCATGAGAGTGTCTGACGTACTCTCTGTGCCAGTCGTAAATCTGGTGGATGTTGCCGAACACGATCTTGTCTTTTCCCTTCATGTCGTCGGGAACACCGTCTTCTTTCATAAGCGCCATGTAGCCCTACAAAGCAATGTGTGGAAATGAGTGCATACATGAAACGTCTGCATCACATACTGGAGTAACAGTCACGCCACACGCCACAGACACACACCGCCTTGTTTAAGAACAAACCAAAAATGCCCATGGAAAGTGTCCTTACCTATTGCTCCAAATACACTGCTACAGTCACTGCTGTGATTGCTCTCTTTAACCATGTAACATTTATAAATCATGAAAACTCTCCTAAGGCACTTAGATAGCTGGAAAGATGTAAGTGGTTTCACAAAGCGAGCAATCCTGTCCGCTACTAAACAGTAGAAAGCTGCTTAGTCAGAAGTCATCCCTGATTTTAGGGTTTACATCACAAACAAAGGAACTGATTTCTGAGATTGTTACACAGCACATTGAAGGGAATTTAACAATATTCCTTCTATAAATTGTGTGTTAACACAGGTGGATTAACCATACAGCTAAAGCATGCTTTACACTCCGTCTGGCTGGATATGGTGCAGCTTGGGTAGCCAAGGCGGGAAGAGTGAGTGTGAGACCATTCCAGATTACACAGCAAGATCCTGTTTTGAAGCACAAAATAAAACTTCCATTCGATTCTAATGAGATGTAGTTTACACTGGAAACCTTATTGCTACCAATGACTGCAGGAAAACCAGGCATCCTAAACGTTTATGTCAGGGAACTGCAGTGACTATGATCACTATTGCTCTTCTGCTGTGCTGAGGATGGAACCCTGGCTGTGTGCACACTAAGCAAAGGCTAGACCACTGAGCTAATACTACAGCACAACAGCTGCTACTTTTAATGAGATGTATACCCAAAAGGTATGGTTCTGCACATACCTGCAAAGCTGAAAGAAAAATAACATTTTATACAATAAAAATTCCTCTGCTTTAGAGCCTGGGGTGGTGGCACAATCTGTAAAAACAGCACTTGGGAAGTATAGGCATGAGGGTTATGAGTTCATGACCAGCCTTAGCTAAACATCCAGGCTAAGTCTAAAAAAAACAGATCCAGGTGTGGTTGGTCATATCCATTACAACACTCAGTAGGCCGAGGCAGGAGGGCTGCCACAAGGTTGAGAAAATCCTGGGCTACACTGTGAGTTCCAAGTTAGCTGAGGCTGCCGAACATAGTATGAAACCACCTACCCACCCACCCACCCTCCCACCCCCCCACCCCCCCACCCACCCCAAAGAGGCCTTTGGATGAACTGAGCTGATGGTGATGTTCCTGTCTGTAACTGACCAGTACAGATGGCAGTGGCTTTGCTGTAGCTACAAAGAGCCCAGCAAATGCTAGTGACTGGAAATTGTGGGCCAGCTATTCTACGCACAGCTATAAATCAATGCCCTAGTAGAGGCACAGGCCAGTGGCAGCAGTATGTGGATTCAGACTGGACTGAATCTGTAGCTCAGCCATGCTGACTTTTCAACTAATATTACTATTGTTTCTGTGGGGACATCTAATCTTACAAAATAATGAAAGGTGAACTTTCAATATGATAATCACAAAACTGCTGGCCATAATAATCTAAAAAACCTAATGACATACTATATATATCAGGATATACTATGTAAAAAAATTCTTTACAATTGGATACAGATTACTAAGATAGTTAGCTATATTTCTTAAGGCTTTTGAGACAGTATCACCATTCTGCCATCTAAAACAGCACCTCTCCGATGATTCAGGTTATGAAGCTTCTGAAGATACATACCTCAACCACACAGCCAAGGTCCCGCACATAGTCTCGCTCCGTCTCCACTAATTCTTGCAAAACATAGCTAGAAAAAGAGAGATACAGAATCTGTTTTCCCGAATGAATTATCATATCAAATTTGCTTTTGTGAGAATGGATTCTTTTAGGACTGTGCAATAATGTATTAAATTTATACAAGTGAGTCCGACAGGGTAAGAGGATGACCATGAGCACTCTATCGGCCATGCACTCTGATGCACACACAGGTAGAAAGACGGCATAAAACCATGAGCACTCTATCGGCCATGCACTCTGATTCCCACACAGGTAGAAAGACGGCATAGAATGAAAATAACAAGAAGCACGGGCACAACTTTGTTATGAAGGTATGACGTTAGGGGTGCAGTTTTTTTTTTTTTTTTAATTAAGTCATTTTAGGCTTCAGTGGACATACAGAAAAAATGTTCTATTTCAGATATTTAAAGTATGTACATCACACTGAAGTGTATCTGTCTGAAATGACCAAAGGTGCTTAGATAAAAGAGAACAGTCCCCAGGCCAGCTGGCTGTCTCCAGATGTTAAAGACAAGTCTCTATTGCTGAAGCCACCATTCACTTGCAACACAGGACTTGGAGGATTTGAGCTGGATCTGACCTGAAAGCCTCTGCCTGAGGACTAGATTTCACAGTACCAAATGGCGCTATGGAAGCTGTCAAGGGAGAGACACAAGCAATAACCTTCCCAATGCTTACTGACAACAACAATGATGTTCAACATGGCAAGGTATCTCTAGAGGTGCAAAAATGACACATGGCAACCAACAGCTGTATACTTGGATTTAAGGACCACACAGGAGAAGGAAGCCATGCCTGGCACTGGAAAACTAGCCAATGGTCTGGGGCTTGGGAGGGTATGGTCTCAGGGTCTTACTGTCCCTTCACTAAACCAGTATAAGCCCTAACTGCATTCTAAACACTTAGTCTTAGGCCTACAGACAAATCTAACTCACTCCTCATCAAAAAAGCTCCTTGTTGCAGCAGATGGAGACCCTTATAGAAAGCCACAGCTGGTCAAAACGCAGAGAACATGACAGCTGTTGACAGTGCCCAGCCACAACAGATACATCTACGATACTGCCCCTATTTCCAATGCTCAGGGAACACTCCAGAAGAGGGACAGGAAGGTTATAAGAGCCAGAGGACAAGGAAGTCTCCTACCCAGTATGTTTTCCTAGAAATGTGAGGGAAGCTTCACTCCTGATACTTCAACAATAAGACCTCAACAATGATAACACCAATGAACATGTTAGTATGGGACAGGAAGACTCACGGGGCCCAATCCTAGTCAAAGGATTACAGGAAACTAAGGAGAGCTGAGAAAGGGAAACGTAGCCATCCCAAGGAACGCGGTCCCTTCAGCTGGTTAACCAATATCAAGTGGTCAACTCTGACATCATATACACAGAAGCAACACCAGCTGGACTCAGCAGGTTGTGTTTATATACTTATGTGCATATGTATGTAACAATAATAATTAAGGACAAGAGGCCATGAAATTTGGGGGGGGGTATGGGAAGGTTGATGTAATTATACTTTAAGAATTATAAAACAATTATTTGGATGCGGGAAAGAAGCAACACTACAGGAGGAAAAACCACACAAATCCCAAATTTCTCATTCATTCTCTCAGCCAACATCACCCCGGCACTTCCCATGTGCCAGTACCATTCAAGTCACTGGGACTGCCTGACTCACACCAGGTTGCTCCCCCCACCCCAAGCGTCCAGTCTTCTCTCATCCATACTAAGTTTAAGCCTTTGGTGTGAACTCTTGGGACGGTCGTCACCATAACTGGCTTTACGAGACTTGAGAAACACTGCTACCAAGTTACATTTTGAAATATTCACATTTTGATTAATTTCATGTGAGTTTAATTTTATGTTGCTTCCTTTTTTCTTCACAGCTACATAAACAATAGCAAGTATAAGAGTTTCTCACCAAAAACTACAGACGATATTCTTTTCATGAAGTGTTCTTATTTATAAACATACCAGACATGGAGAACAATAGATAGAAACTGTAGCTATGGATTACCAAATCCTTACACACACACACACACACACACACACACACACACACACACACACAAATACACATGTATATATTAACACATACACATGCACACACATAAACATACACACACAAATGCAAACACACGTGTATATATATACATACATACACACATGTGCAACCCCCCCCACATGTATGTACACACACACTTCCACATGCACACTCTCTCAGCAGGCCCCGATCTCCTCTGGCTAACTCAGAGGTGACTCCCACTCCTGGCTGGGAGGGAGGTGGAGATGGTGAGGATGCCGACGCTGCTTACTGCCTTCTCTTTAGAGAGCTGGATTTTCTTTCTTCCATTTCGTCGATGGGCGAGGAGGACGAGAGGAGGGAATTGTCTGAGGGATTGAAGGAGGGGCTGCTACTGTCTCCCTGGTCGACAAGCAGTGAGCTGGGACGATCCTCCAGCGCCTGGAAGAAGTTCAGGGCTGGTGTTAGGGTAAGACAGTCTACGTCATAAGATACAAAGGATGTGACTGGAAAATGACAGAATTTCTAGCAACAGATCAAACTGCGCTACTAAAGAAACATGGAGGGGCTGGAGAGACGCTCAACAGTTGACAGCATTCGCTGCTCTTGCAGAAGACTGTTTCTAGGCCCAGAACTCCCATGGCAGCTCTAGACAACCTCTTCTGGCCTCTGCAGGTACTGCATGCATGAGGTGCACACACATACATGCAGGTAAAAAAATGCTCATACACATAAAATAAAAACATAAATCTTCAAAACAGCAAAAGCAACAATACCTCTATTGACTCAGAGGAGGTGGGTAAAGAGGAAAATCAGAATAAAAATCAATTTGTGTGTGTGTGTGTGTGTGTGTGTGTGTAAAACACTCCTCTCAGTGGCTGCAGGAGACTGGTCATGTGCTGTTACCACTGTACCACCTCAGGCAGAGTCTGAGGTATTTAAAGGATCTTTGAGTTGAACACTGATGATTAACGTGACATTGGTTACCTACTGGTGACCTTCTAACTGGTGTTTACCAACTCTCTTTCTCCACCTGATGCACTGAATGTACCTAGGGATTCCAGCCATTTTAAAGCCTCCCAAGCTTCCAGCTAGATCTGCAGAACGGTTTAGCTGGAAAATAGATGGATTTGGACAAACAGGACCAAAGTGCAGGAGCACGTGGTATCACTGCCTTAGCTTGCTATTAGTAAAGTGATATTGCTAGTCTGTGTCCTGCTTTCTCCCTTAATGGGAACAGACTCTTCATCGTCACAGAGCTGTGAGGACACGGGTCTGTACGTGCAACCTTGTTAAAGGAAGCCCACAGAGCTGGAAAATCACATTAGCTGTGGCTCTTACTTATGAAAATCAGGACACCAAGTTAGTTAACAAATGGAACCTGATTCAAAAATTGCACTCTGATAAATAAATAGCAGTTGACCTTTACTGGAAGAACACGCTCTTCCGTAAGTGTCAGGGCTGGCGTCATACTCATGGATCAGGTGGGTGAGGACAGGAAGCCAGGACTGGGGGTGAGGGAGGACATTCCGCCCTATGCTGGCTGGACAGCTGGGGCTCATTAGACCGAACTCTGTTCATATGAACAATGAAGAAAAAGAGAAAAGAGAAATATAGGCGAGAGCAAAAAGGAGCAGTCACTGGGTTCGTGTGTGTCCACAGGGACATGTCCTTATAACTGTACCAGCTGCCTGGGCCTGAAACAACTGAGTCTCAGGCTACTTCTGGCAGCCTGTCCTCAGGTGTGATCTGCCTGACATGGCACCATGGAGGCTGCCGACATTCTGATGGAGACACAGGATCATGTGCTTCTGTGACTGTTTGGATGGTCACCCTGGCTGTGGTACCCACTAGTCCCTTACACAAATGTGTGTGTAACAAGGAAGCCCCCGGCACAAAGCCGCAGTGCTGAGACCTCAGGGATGCTGGATGCATCACTTGTGAAATCCTCTCTTACTGTTCATGTTTTATGGAAGGTCTTTGACAAGCCCTTCTTTTAAATACAATTGTATGGGGGTGGTGTGTGCTTCACAGGGCATCTCAGAGTAGATGCATGGTCAGCCATGCACGTAGCTGACCAGCATACATAACTGAGCATCCCCCAGAGTCTGGATACAGAGGCTCAAATAAACACTGCAGCTGTCAATCAATGCTCTCTGTGCTGTCCTACATAAGTGCCAAGTGTGATTTGTTCATATGAAGATGCTCAAGTGCCGGGTCCTGGAATTTTCTGGACCCTTCCCTGTGCATTCTTTTTCTTGGCCGATTTTAAGCTGGTCCTCTTATGCAATAAATTGCAACTGTTAGAGTCACAGGTGTTGTGAGGTCTGGGAGTCCTTCAGAGCCACTGATGAACCTTAGGACGACAGAGCAGACCCCTAGATTCCATCCTGGTCACATGAGAGGAGTCTGTAGCTTCAGTTCCACCGGAGAGCAATCCATGGCAAAGGCAAACCTCTGCACAGGCAGCGGTGACTTACAGACCTGATGCTTGACGGGAAGCCTTACTTACCATTTTGCTCTTCACAAGTTCCTCGATTGCACTAACAAGCTCAGCCGCACTGGGAGTCTCAGAGCTGCTGGGGCGGACAAGTAACCTCGAAGAGGCCTATGGGAGAAGTTAAGACAAAGAATGGGGAGGAGAGGTCTCCCATTAGTGACAGGACAGAGAGGAAACTCCCTCCAAACTCCAGCTTTTTTTTTTTTTTAAAGTAAGTCCAGACAAAAAGACCACAAGTTTGTCTTTGTTTGCATTTATTTAGAGTCATCCTCTTATATTTACAATATTCTGACATGAAACATTAAATAAAACCTGTCTAGGATACATGTGGGAAGCAGACAATGTCTGTTTTTAATCCACAGTCATGGAACATTGTAATGTTTTTCAGAATGGTGACTGGGCACAGGGGCATCCTAACTGTAACTCGGCAAGTGCTGGCTTAGGCTCTAGGCTACGAAGAGAGAAACAGAACCCGGTCAACGGAAGAGAAAGAGGCTTAAGGTTTAAATGGGTGAATCCCCAAATAATCAAGAAGTGGGATGGGGCTGCTAACAAAGGCTTGACTGTGTTACAGGATTATGAAAGGGAAGGGAGCCAGGGTGCAGTGACCAGATGGGGGAGGGGGACAAGCTCACCATTTCCTGTGCCATCCATTTCCCCAATGATTACTGCAGAGGACAGAAGAGCTGAAGCCTCACAAGCTACCAGATGCCACTTATGGCTAGATCGAGGGCGTCACGGGGTGACAGTGAGGGAATCTGAGGGAGGGGCTACTGAGCTGAGATTCAGTAATTAGCAAACACTGTTTGCAGATTACTTCTGCTGTGGAGTAGCTGGGGTTTGTGGGGCATAGGTAATATGAACCTTGCTTCATATTAAGGACAGCAGAGATGCATGCGACACGTGGCTGGCTGTCCAGAGATGCATTTCTCACAGCGGACAGATACAGATTTTTACAACAGGCTTTTACATGTGTGGACCAAAATATGCACTTTACAAAACAAACACTGGTTTGCTCTCATGAAATCTGGACTATGAGGTGAACAAAACAAAGGAAAAATAAACTCAAATGGAAAGGTAAGGAAACTGAGCCAAAACAGACACAGAACACAAATCAACATAATGCTGCAGTGAAAGTTTACAGAAAGAGAAAACAGAACAAAACAAAAAATTAGTGCAAGATAGTACACTGTCTGGGAGCATCACTAGACTTTTGTAAAAGAAGACTTGCTACTGATAATACCCAACCAGGTTGCATGGTAAGCAATAAATGATTCCAGGAAACAAGCTTCCATCAACTCCGTCTTTTAAGGGAGGAAAATATGCCAATAAAGCCTGCTCCCCAGTGCTTGGATTTAAGGAGTTTTATTTTTCTGCTTTGAAAGAACTATTAGTTTAGACTGTTACAAAGCCGCTTACGAGTTGTCATGACAACCACATAGCTGGTTCCCTGGCCAGTCACTACCCAAGGTGAGAGCCTTCCCTTCCTCTCTCAGACCGACCGACCGGCCGGCCGGCCTGCACATGCGATGACATTAAACTCTAAGGAGACAGCTTGAAGCTTGGCTCTGCAGCTCACAGCCAGTGTCCTCAGGACCAGCGCACCCGGGCAGTGCTCCACTGTGTGCAGCACGGGGTGGATGGGCCGTGGAGACGTGTGCCGTGACTAAGCACCGAGTGTGGTGGCCTCACTGCTGCCCATCGCTGACTGTCCTACCTCCCTGGTTGTCAAACAAAGGCTGACTGACAGATCGGTAAGGGAGTCAGGAAAGGAAAAGGGGAGAAGGGGAAGAAAAAAAAATGCTGAACGCACATCTGTTTTATTCGGAAAACTTAGTTATTGCCAAACAAAGCAAAACAAAAGATTAACAATAAAAAAACCAGCAATGACTTCCTAGCTCAATTGTTAGCACCTAAGAAATGGTGAGGGCCACGGTGGAGCCAGGGTGCAGAAAGGGTGTGTAAGCTTCATTTATTAGGTTTCCCCTTTTGATACTGTATTTTTGAGATTTTACAATCGGAGTGGATAAAATGTAATCTAAAGTGATGTAAGAACTGAAGGGAAACCTGGACTGGCATGGCTTGAGGTCCTCAAACAGCCAAGGAGGAACCTCAGGTGACTCCTACATTTGCAACAACACAGTTGCTGGGGTTCTGACCCTACCAGCACACGTGGAATGCTGGGAAAGGTAACCGGAGAGCAACACAGCCTTATTTTAACTAGAAAGCCATGTGCAAAAACACGTTATGGAGGAAACATGATTCCTACTGTGTGCTGAAAGGCAGGAGACTTTTGCTCTCTTGAGGACTCTGAGTAGTATGTTAAAAATTACTTTAACGGCAGGCAATTACTGAAGCATCATTAAATACACTGCACATATTTACATGACCACGTGACATGGGAGCAGCATATGCTGGCCTAGTGCTTGTTCTCAATGGGCTTATTATTCATATGTGTGAGATATAAACAGGCTGACTGCCGGGAAAACAGCAGGCTTCCAGCGCCTGCTCCCACATCCCTGCCCCTCCTGGCCTCTGCAATGCGCTGGCATGAAAGCCAGGCTCCGCCTCTGGCCTGGCTGAGTGTGGCCCTCCTTTACCTTGTCGTCCTGCGAGTCCGGCTGCAGGAGGCTGTGCTGCTGGATGGCCATGGGTGGGGGCAGCGGCACAGCATCAGCACCCTCCTCTCCTTCTTCTTCTCCGCAGCTCTGCATGCCCGAGGAGGAGGATTTGGACAGCGTGCCGCTGCTGAGGCCCTCGTTCCGTCCCCTCTGAAATCAAACCAACGATTGCTCCTTCACATTGGGCCATGACAACCAAGCCCGGTATACAGGTTAGACTCTGGGCCCTCAAGAGTTAATCAGAAGAGCACAGCGAGGCCAGAATTAAGCACACATTCATTTCCTCTGTTCCTACTTACATAAAAATTTGAGTTTTAGCTTTAATGACAGAACACAGATTTATAGAAATAAGAAGAAAACACATGAAGCAATGAAATGAAACAAAGTGACACTGTCTGTCACTGCCTCCCTCCCCCCTTTTCGAGCTGGTGCAGAACTTGAGCTCAAGTTAAAATCCCCACTGGCCTTGTTAGGGCCAAGGTCATCTTGGGGACATGAAGGATGATTTCTCAAAGGATAATTCAAGAGTGTCCTTGGACAAAAGGGGAAGTGAAAAAAAAAATATCCTCGATGTCCTCTGTCACTTTGGTGGCACAGGAATAGTGTGGCCAGTCCCATATGGTGGGTAAAAGCAGTTCACTGGCATTTCTAACAATGTCTTTCAGCCTGTCTGTGCACTAACAGTCCGAAAACCAGAAACCTAAAAGGGGCAATCCCACACTGTCTTCCCAAGACAGCAACTACTCTTAACTCAAAAGAAAGGAACCATTGGAAGGAGCCTTTGGACCCCCACGACATAAATGACAATAGTCACAAGCCTGTCACACAGACCCACCTCCTCGATGGTCTCATCCTGCGGGGTGGCCGCGCTGTCGTCAGAATCCTTCTGTGAGCCAGCATCCGCACTCTTCCGGACCTCCCTACTCTTCTTGTGCTTGTGGGCCAGCTTCTTCGCGTGCCCGTCGGCCTTGCCGCTGCTGAGCCGGCGCACAGGGCTTGTGAGCCACTTGCGCAGGGTGTTGCCCGGCCGCTTGGGACCTGGTGAGCTCTGTGCTCCGATCATGTGGGGCTGAAGGGAAGCCACAGAGGCCGGTGGGCTGGCATCATTACTGGAGACAGAGAGTGAGTCTGACGGGATGAGAAGAAAAAAGAAGGCGTTCACTGAACATGACAAAGTTCCCCAGCACTGGGGTCAAGTCCGTGCCACGTAAGTCACCATGCTTATTCCCCAGCTCGACAGAATCTCAGGTGAGCTGCTGGGGACGTAGACGCGTCTTTACCTCCATGTAGAAACAGAGGAGAGGGCTGATACTGCTCTCTTCTAGGATGGTTATCAAGCTGGATTTCTGTATCGTGTTACAGATTTCTGCTACAGACGATCTTTCCCAAGATGCACTGCCCTTTTCCAAAAGTAACTCATGTCACCAAGTCCAGTGTGACCACTCTACAGACCCAATCATGTTAATCTGTTTTTGTCTCTGAGATGGAGTCTCACGTAGATCAGGCTGGCCTCGAGCCTGCTAGATAAGCTGAGGATGACCTTGCATTCCTGACTCTCCCCCTCTACCTCCCAAGTGCCAGGATCACAAAACTATGTGCTACCACAACTCAAATGCTTAGACTTAAAATGTCATAATGGAGGCTGGAGAGATGGCTCAGCAGTTGAGAGCACCAGATGCTCTTCTAGAGGACTGGAGTTTGGTTCCCAGCACTCACATGGCAGCTCACAACCAACTCCATTCCCAAGAGATCTGACACCCTCCTCTGGCCTCCACAAGTACCAGGAATAACCATGGGGCACAGATTTACAAGCAGGCAAAACAACCACACACATCCATTAAAATAAAGTCATTAACTACTTAAATTATAAGACACTGGAAGATATAATTTAAAATTATTTCTAAGCATTTGCTAGATTAATAAAATCAGGAAATAATTTAGAGAAAAAATTCTAAAGCACTAGTTATATAAATTATCATGAACTAGTCAAAGAAATATTTAGTTTGACAGTAATATATTTGGCAGACACATATTTTAGTTTGACAGATATTACCAGAAAATATTGACCTGTCTGTCTATTTTCCTTCCATTCACTTGTCCCACCCACCGAAAGAAAGAGGTGAGACTCTCTGACACTAGTACCCATCTGTCAAGGCTGTCACCCAGGACCAATTGGATGCAGAAAAGAGCAAGGCTAGTGGGCAGCCTGGAAGGCCACAGCCACTTGCTCATAGATAATATAGACAAAGACAGACAAATTTCTTTGTTGGCAACTTAACAATGTTATCTCATATGCTTGAGTACATACTAGCAATCACACCAAAGACAATCCAGTTTTTAAATCTAAGGGCAACAGAAAGCCTTTTCAGCTAACCAAAATGCTCTACAGAAAGCGTGTCCATGGCCAGCTTCTCACTGGGTTTCAAAACGAAACAGTTAAGTCAGGGCTGACAAACTTTCAAGAGGACAATGACTAAAGAATCCAGAGTTAGGTGGAATGTCTCTGTAAACCTGAAAGCAGCAACCAGAAACTGAGTGGTCACTTTCCAAGCACCTGATATGAGGGTTCTGTCAAAATGACACAGAATTGAATGATTTCTTTTAGGAGACGTAATCATAAAGATGACCACTGGCCATGCGTTTATTTTCTTAGACCCTTTGAAATCTTAAAAATGTATGACAATTACTCTTTGAAAGCACTCTTTCCCACACATACCTGTCTGTACAGGCTCTTTGCCTTACGGCACCAGAGACCACTGTGTGCAGGAGATAACACAGCTGGAGTGTTAAGCCCAGAGGCCTGGGACTACATGTAGCACCACCAGCAACTCCCATGAGGGCTTGAGACATGACATGAGACAGCTGATGCTCATCTAATTGCTAACTCAGTGTTTCTCTGCCCAAGACACAGGCTGGAGGAGGATATGACCATGCATCATTCTTGTTTAAAAATCTGTACTTTTCTTCCAGAGGCAAACTGGTTCAAAACTAATCAATGATTGCTAAGAAATAACTCTTTTGTCCGTGCATGTAACATACAGTATGTATATGCATACCTGTGCATGTATTCACTATTTTATTTATTTTTGTTTGTTTGTTTATTTATTTATTTTTTTATTATTTTTTAAAGACAGGGTTTCTCTGTGTAACAGTCCTGGCTGTCCTGGGACTCACTCAGTAAACCAGGCTGACCTCGAACTCACAGAGATCTGCCTGTCTCTGCCTCCCAATTTGCTGGGATGAAAGGCTTGCGCCACCACTACTCGACCATTTATTTTGTTTTTAGTGAGAGTTGTTGTGCTGTGTTCATACCAGGCCATTGTCAGACACAACCCAGAAGAGTCAGGAGAAGATGAAAGCTCCAGGTCAACCTCCTTCCCTGCATCCAGGAGCACAGACGCCAGCATCCTCAGCTCAGGCCTCTTGGTACAGTGACCATATCAAGGACAGAGAGGTGGAGGGTTTGGTAACCCATATTTTTTTTCCCTGACAAGGTCTTGCTTACGGTTCAGACTGGCCTCAGTCTCTCATATGTACTGGTATTACAAGTACACACCACTATGCCTGATTCAATTAAACGTCTTTAAAGTCTCTAACAGTGTGTGGTCAGCAGGTGGACACAAGGATTTGACACGGTGACTGTAAAGGGACACCTTTCTCCTGAGCTCTGCTGCACCAGGTCACTAGGTGACTGTACTTTACTTCACTGGGGAAAACAATATCACCAGTGCGGGCAGCCATTACGGATTTAGAAGCAAACTGGGCTGAACTTTTCATTTTACTTTGAAAAGTGTTTTCATTTCAGAAGTCTGAAGATGCAGAGGGAAAATAGATTCTGTCTTTAAGGTTAGCAGATGTCCTATTGTAGTTAATGTAAATCTGGCAAGTCAGTCAGAATTTGGGTTATTAGCAATGGGAAAAATAAACAGATAAATAATTCTTCCTTCCAGTTCATAAGCATAAAGTCAAATTCCTCACGCTTTTGAAATTTTGCAACAACACAGTGTGTATATTATGTATATGTATATATACACACAAATATATATATGTATATGTTTTAAACTACCAAAATTCTCTGCCTGAGTCTGTAGATCCTAACAGCCCACATACCTGCTCTGTGCTAGGCTGTGACACAATGCATAAATCAGAAGTTTAAAAAGCTTCAGAAGTACCTGAACCCAGCAGGATCAGTAACAGAACGTGGTAAAGTATCTGCTGCTGTCCTGGTTACCTGAATAACTGGTTCTGTCCAGAAGCCCAGCCACACTGGTACATTTTCAATGCCATCATAGGCCTGCTGCATCCCTCTAGTGGATGCGTAGCCACCAGTGTCCCTGGGCACAGAGTGGGCAACAGTTCCACACCCAGCACAGAGCTCACAGGGCAGTCCCTCTGGAAAGACCCACTTACTGGTCAGCACACTGGTCTTTCTCGGAAGGCTCTGGAGGCCACTGCAGCCGGTGGACTGCCAGGAGCCAACCAAACCCGGACCCTGAGTGCCTGCTGCCCGAGAGCAGCCCAGCAGCCCCTGTGTGGCCCACGTGTTCCTTTCCCGGGTACCCTGACCCGACTGTGCAGGATCTGTGTGGACTGCCAGGCTCAGAAAGAGAGTCCTCAGGAGGAGAGTCCCCTTGGTGGACAACCAGTCCACTGAGGCAAACACTGTGGGCAGGAGCCTAACTGCCCACAGGCTGCTCGGTACATCCTGGGCTTAGTAAGTAGATATGGAGTAAAGGGTGAGCAAATGAACTGGATACAGGCTAGCCTTGTGTTTGTTTGCCCACCCCAAGGACACTGATGGATAATGTAAGCCTATCACTGCGGACAGTGAGAGCCTGAGTGTGGCAGATGGTGATCAGTTCTGTGATAAATACAGGTGCTCTCTCCCTTTGGTGAAGTACACACAGTTGTGAATTTCCACTTATATGGACACCAGATCAGCAGACACCTCTCTTGTGGCCCCTGTCTCTCTCCCTCTGATGCCACACAAGGCTTTTTCTTAGGGCAGAGTCCAGGTTTGGTGCCTGTGAACAGCATTGACCAAGGTAAACACCGCACAGGGCAGAGAGACGGCTCAGGACTGAGATGGCCCCGCAGCTCTGACAGACAGGTCTCTTCACATTTTCACGTCCTCCCCCATGCTCTCAGCTCTGCTCCTCACCCCAACGCCACCTTTCCTAGACTGCAGGAAAGCCGTTAGCTCCTGCGTGGTTTGGAGGCAGGCTTTCCTCTCTCAACTGAAAAGAATCCTGTTCCTCCGGGCACAGAAGGAGGACCTAAGACGGGTGTCACAGAACGCCTGTGTTGCTAGGGCCTCTCAGAGGCGATCCAGGCAGACTCGTGTACCCAGGTTGCCACACCTTACAGGGTCCCAATGGGACTTGAAGAAACAATAGGAGTAGAATGAAGCAGCTTTATAAACCGTAGTAAGCACCTGGACTCCCTGGTGCTACAGAATGAATACGTTGTGTTTATACAAACAGCAAGTGTCCCGACAATACCCAGAACTCATGGGCACTATGAGTTAATAGCGATATGAGCTTAGCACAGTGTCTAGGAAATACTAAAAACCCATGGCTGAAACGACCTAGATCGTGACTTCATTCTACTTCTATTTAGAAAGAAATCTGTCCTTCATTAAAAAGGATAAATTTCAGGATAAAGGGATTCTAGCAAGCTTAAAAATCCATGCAGGTGTGCACACAGGAAAGATACCATTATCTGCTGGGGCCCATTTGGGGAGGAATTCTCAGGTATGGGGCGTCTTTGCCAAGGTTGAGGTCACACAATGGTTATAGTGGATTCCTTTTAAAATGGAAACAGACCAAAAAAAAAAAAAAAAAAAAAAAAAAAAAAAAAAAAAAAAAAAAAAGCCAAAGAGGAAAGATTTTCACATGCGCACAGCGGGGGTGGGGTGGGGTGGGGAGATCTTTCTACTCTCAGTCTGTAAATCTGAACATCTGTGATTAATAAAAGCACTTAAAAATGTAAGAAAAAAAAAGAGGGATCATATCCTGCTAGCTGCAGACTAAGGAAGCTGGAGGGTTTTTCATTTGTTTGCTTTTTCCAGCTTTCTCCCCACTTTCACAAAGGGAGAAAGTCCCAGAGAGTCCGCTATGTTCTGCAGCAAGGCTTGGAGTGCTGAGGAGTTTTAGCAAACTTTTAGAATTAAATACTGCATACTCTGAGCTTGAAAATGACTCACCCAAACCTACATTTCTTTGGTTTCAAATGTCTCCACAGGGGAGGGATGTGCCCCTGAGTGCAGGCAGTGGACCTGGGGGCTGGGGCCTGACTGGCACGCGCAGGGGTCCTGCAACTCTTTGCTGAGGGGATTGCTGGCAGACAAAGGGAGGCAGGCTGAGGGTGGAGCTGCAGCCTTGCCTGTCACCTGCAGGGTGTAAGCATCTTTAAAGCCCATGGCCTTCTTCTGCGTTAGTCTCTTGAGGTGTAAAATGGTTATGATTTTCCTTCTGCTGGGTGGGGACATTATAAAAAAGGCTATTTTAAACATAACCTAACAGACAGTAGGCAATATTCATGTTTTTGCATAGAAAAAAAAAAAGAAACTTCAAACATCAAGGATGCAGGGATGCAGGGAAATGGAGCAAGATGATCTACTTCAAGGCTTGCAGTGGGGAGAGCAGCTGGGACTACATGGGCCTTGTCCCCTCGGTCCTCTGCCTCTGCTGTTCAGGCTTCCCTCACCCATATCACATCAACCAAGCACACATGGGACAATTGCTGACAGCCGAGACATGGATGAGAAGGCATGGCCACTACAAGATACATGTACTCAACACTGGGAGACTTTCCAGTAAACATTTGTCTCACATTTCAAATTCTCTTGCAGTATCCCCAAATGAATGAAAGAGAGAGAGAGAGAGAGAGAGAGAGAGAGAGAGAGAGAGAGAGAGAGAGAGAGAGAGAGATAGTGCGCGCATGCTCACGCGCGAGCATGCGTGCTGGGGCAGATACCCAAGTCTCACATTCCTAGACTGACACTGCATCACTGAATGGAAGCTGCAGATCCTGGTTAATGGTCATTATTCTATCTTGGTGTCCACTGTGGGTGTGTTGAAGAACATGCGTCAGATGAACTATGCCACGATGTCTTTAATCTTTAGTCAGGGTAAGCATAACTCAAAAGAAATTTCTAAAACAAAGCACTCATTTCCAGTTCATGTAGGCGAGTTTATCTCATCCCTACTATTTAAGAAAGACAACCCTGGAACTGCGCTTCTAAAGCTTGAGACCAGCTGGGCAGGCTTTAACGGTCTGTACCAAACTTATCAAGAGTTGAATGCAGATGAGCTTTTGTTGAGAAAGCCATACTAGGGAGCCAGCACTGGACACACTGAACTAGAGATGCACACTATTCAGTAAGCAAAGAACAAACAGGCTGCTAGCTCGACAGGGACTGAACTGTCTAGAACATTCCACAGCATCTCTACATTCTTCAAATGCGATTTAAAGTCTCTGTTTTTAGAACCAAGGTATCTTTTTTTCTTATTAGAAAAGAGAGAGAGATGCTACAGTGCCCTAGAGATTCTCAAGACGACATAAAAAGTAAGCCAATCTGTAAGCTACTCCTCCGGATGCAGCATTCAGGGACCATGTCTTGTCTTACATGACGATTACAATGGTCTGAAGTCCACAAATACTGGAGATGATGGTGGGTAATTCATCTGGGGAGTCAGCTGAGGGACTCGGGAAGAGACACCGGCCTGCTTTGTGACATGGTACAGCACTGGCGGCTAAGGACAGATGTGTTTTCACAGTCATTTTCCAAGTCAGAATCCAGCTTCTGATTGTGAGCGAGATCTGAAATCTTTCCTTGCCTGCCTTCTATTTCCTATTCCAGTTTCCTTGCTCTGACACAGGTTCAGTCTCTTCTGTCCAGTGACCCCACTGAGTCCTAATTTGTCCCCTGGCACTGAGGCTCCATCAGTGTGGTAGTGATGACTGGTCGGTCACTGGGTGCCAGAATTCTATGCCTTTCCTGCACACTGCCAGGCTGCAGCTGTCACACGGATGCCACGCTAGCACGGGAAGTAATCCTTCTAGAGGTAGGAGCCATGGAGAAGCACTGAGTCTGGAGAAGGGCGATGAGTTAAAATGTGGAAAAAGAACACCAAGTTCATTTTACACACTTTATAGTGTGGTGCCGAGAGGGTCCTTGGTGCAAAAAATGCAAACTTTGTGTCTGCATCAAATATGAAGTGAGTACAGAAGACACAAGGGAGAAAAGATAAATTTCTTTGCCTTAAAAAAAAATAAATAAAAGCCCAGATTGCACTAGAGGCCCCAGCACAGCACTGCCACGGATCATGTTGTAATGAGGAACACATGTCTCTGCAGCCTGAGAAAATGCACACCAACGACCAACAGATGCAGCTCCTCTCCAGCGGCACCCTCCCACACACTCACCGGGGAGCGTACGGCAGTGCCCCCTCCCCAACTCTCACGACCCCTGAGTCCCAAATCACAAAACAGTCATGGGCATCAATTAAAACCAACCCAAGAGGAACTGCTACGGCCTGTTCTTCATGATGGCCGAGAGCCAGAACCACGCATAGGGACTTGAGCATGTCTGCACACAGGCACGGGAACACGTAAGCATTCGAACATATATGAACCTGGTTTGTGCTCTAGTCTCAGTTTTACCAGGTCATGCGGTGTCTGCCCCCTTAATACCCAAGCCAAGCCGGGTGAGCTGGGGTCTGTGGACCTCTAGAAAACTCTCAATAGGACTGGTCTTAAGTTTTCTTCCTGACACACTTGAATATTATACTAACATCAGGAAGCATGGCTCTAGGATTTATCCTGGAAGAGGGAGGCTAGATGTCAGAATTTCTAGTCTGGAGGCCATTTCATTTCAAAGGTCCTTTTAAATGCCGTCACTAAAGTCTCAGATAAAGAGACACAAAGAACAAACAGCACAATCCTGTAGTTGGCGAGTCAGACACACAGGGTCTCATTCATGTCTTAAACGTCGCCCAAACAGACGTTCAAAAATACACCAGAGGTGAGACAATGCAGAGGCATCATGGAAGGATAGGTTGAGCTGGCCTGGGTGTCAGGAACTCTACCCAATCGAGGGATGGTGGAGCCGGACTCTCCAAGTATGAGGATCTGCAGCAGGTGAATGGCTGATGGCCAGGCTGTCTGCTTCCAGGCAAAGGGAGCCTTATAAATCAGGGCTCTGAAGAGGGTAACCATGGCGACAAGAGAACAAGATGAACACAGCAACAACCAGCTCCTCCCTGGCACTTTCTGGGCTCCTTGTATACACCCCGCTTAGGAGAGGCAGAGAGAGGAGGTGACCCCTTCTTCCTAGGGGCCTCTCGAGAGGTCCTGCCCACCTTTCTTGTTTCCATCCAGCAGTGGCACAGGAGAGCCAGGCATCCCTGTAGCCGCCTACAGGTCAGCTGGTGGACACACAGCTGCTGCCTAACACTCACACCATTGTTAAAAAGAGCGCCGTGCTGTGAAAGATGGCTTTCCCCCACCCCCCTTCCGCTACTGATCCCCCCATCAAGTTAGAGCTCACTTCTAAAGGCAATCTTTCTCTGCTCTGGATGAACACTGACTTGGAGGAATTTTCTAGTCCTCGTTTCTGGCATCTAGAATGACCAGGCTGTTTCCAGTGCTTTTTATGTGCGTCAGGCTCATGTACTTTGGTGGGAGATGAGCAGCAGGATTTTCTGCAAACATCTGAACTGTCAGAGAGGAGAAAAGGTCCCCGCTGAACTATTTTGCCAACGATGAATGGTAGGGTCTTAAGATTCAAGGTCAAAAGCAGACTGTTTCAGATAGCAGTGCTACACACACACACACACACACACACACACACACACACACACACACACACACACACACAATTTCTTAAAAATAGAAACAAACAAAAACTGAGGCCAGAAAGACATGTATGAACCCCACAAACTATCAGCTTTCTCTCACCCTCCAACCCAGCCCAGTCTTCCTTCATGGTGTGAGTAGGGCTGGAAGGAGGCACAATGTCTCTGCAGGAGCCCTCACGGATGCTCTCTGGTCAGCACGCAGCCGGGTGATGTCCACACTGAGCTGTGTGCCACACTGCTCCTGGGAACCGTGAGTAGGAGAGGGACCTACAGCAGCCCTGGGAGGTCGGAGACTGAGCTCTCACTGAGGCTCCAGGCTGGAGGAGACCCCACCTTCACCCAGGCACCAGAGGCAGAGTGATACCCTACAGAACGAGGACATTATCTGGTCTACGCAGCTCCAAAGCAGGGGCCCTTCTGAGTGCTTGGTGGTGCATCAAGCTTTTCTGTTTGGCCGAGATCCTCTGTGGCACCCCAAACTCAAACTGTGTCCCTTAAAGAAGAGTTACTAAAAACAAACAAAAACCCAGGGGCCAGAGGGATAAGGAGGCTTTCTATTTTGTGAAGTAACAATGCCTCAGTTCTTCATTTCTGTTTGTGGAGTCATTTCCAGAGCACTGCAGTGTTTACTGTTGCCTGAACAGACACACAGCTCATCATTTACAGGAACACACAGTTAATTTGGGGGATAACAGGCAGTCACATGACGCCCACACACCATTCTGCTTTCACAGCCTCTAATGATGTTAGGAATCCTGGATACTTAACTCATGGTCACAATGGTCTCTGAAACTCAACACAAAGTGATAGGAACAGAAATATCTAATCTTATCTATAGAACATCTACATCTGGAACACTTTCCACAAAGAACATTTATACTTTCAGTTACTGTCTTCTTCTTACATGTTAAAAAAATGAAGTCACTTGGCTTGCCTTGTTAAAGGGGAAATCTACAATTTGGGTGGAAGGCAGATGCTTTTAAAAGCTAAAACCTGTCTTCCCGTGAAGCAGGGGACACATAAAGACCTTGCAATATAACATGGTTTAAAAGAGCATTCTACAGTTAAACTATGTGGTTTAGTTGAAATGGTGATAAGACTATGCTTTGTTCATGTATAAATTTATTATTATTCTTTTAAAATTAAAACCAGATCCAGAATGTCAACACAGGGAAGTGTTTCACTGCCTCAAAAATGTCTGAATTGCATTAGCAAACACATAATTGAGCCAGCTCTGACCCGTGCAAACTTATAAAAGTTGTCACGGAGCCCACACCGATATGCTCATTTTTATACGGCATCACGAGGCAGCGGGGAGGCCCTGGAACATTCTGCAGCGAGTCTGCCAAGTGTTATCGCGCTCCACATCCTCCACGGGGTGGGTTAGCTGTGGCTGCACTCTCAAGGGATGGACTATTAGTTTAGAAGAGTTATAGCTGTGTAGAGGGAGGAAGCAGATCACTCTCTCCCAAACCACAAAGCAAATATCCAGCACATATTCTGGAGTTCCTGGTTTAGTTCAAAAACAAAGAGACAAAAGAGTCCTAACCCATTAGGAATTCCTTCCAGATTGTATTTTAGTAACGCTAACAAAAGCAAAATGGTGCTGCAGCTGAAGCTTAGAGCATGTGACCAAACGCGGATACAACTGATGCCCACAGACGCCTGTGGACGTGCACATCGCCACCGTCCACCCCTTGCTTCCCACCTCCCTCATAGGCCCAAATGACATGCTTCTCTTTAGTCATCATTTAGTGGCTTTTAAAGTATTGTTCCCCTCTTTTTTGGAGTGATCACACACTAAAACAACACAAACCAAAGAGTGAAAAGAAGGCTGGGGTGCCTGTCTTTGGAGGGAGCTGACAGTCCTTCCCGTCCCCCTCAGGAAAAGGCCGGCAGCTTTCTAAGGGTCGACTCTTGTTAACAGAGTCCTGCTACAAGAACTCTTCCCTCTGTGTTATTCAAGCCACTGACTGGTAACTGTGAGGAGGATGGAGGGAGAGGGCCTGGAGTTATTCCAGGAAGAAACAAAGCAGGCTTGGAGACAAAGGGGATGAAAAGAGCTACCGCCTCTGCGAGGAACACCAATTAAAGCAGGATCCTGTCCTTGGCTTTAATCAGTGTCCCTGTGATAAAGTGGCGCTGCCACCTCCAGGAAGCAAGCAACCACAGGAAGCAGTCAAACAGCTTCTGCGTGGGGCCGGGGCGGAACGCGGCTGGGGCAGGCGCTGTGTGCTGTTTTTCTTTTTAGTTGAAGAGAGACAAAGGGAAAACACTCAGTTCTCAGTTCCTGTGTTACCAGAGCACAGCACATTCCCTCTGCCATGACGGAGCCTGAGATTCACGTTCCGTGCCACTGGGCTCCATCAGCTTAGAGAGAGAAAAGAGAAAGAAAGGGGGCTGCCTTAGAGCTCATATTCTTGCATCTCAAGCTTGACGCCTGGCCCTTCTTCTTCCAGGTGACAGTCATGAGTTCATTTGCACCCCAGGACTGCGAGTTAACCGTAAGAGCTAACACAGAAAGCATTTTCAGTTGTGCGTCTGTGGAAAAAGGATGGCCAACTATTAAAAGTGTCAACAAGAGAGACATTGGTTTGCACACAGAGAGACGAGGGGAGACACATCCAAACACTCTCCGTGGTGGCCCATGGGGACTCTTCCCCGCTGCTCCCACGCTTGTGAGTTTTCTGGTTGTTACAGTTAAGGATCCTGATCTGGTCCCTCAGATTTTCACGGTCTTAGGAGAGAACCGCAAAAAAAAAAAAAAAAAAAAAAAATGAAGCAGAGCATCTGGTGTGTGGCTGCCCAGCCCCCACCCCCATTCCTGCAGGCGGGAAGAGGAAATCGAGGCTCCCTGGACAAATTCCAAGGCTCATTATTCCAACCTCCCTGTGTTTATGGACTTGCTCACTCACCCTAGAGGCCAACTCAGAGCACCTGGAGGAAATTCTTCCGAATGAAAAGCCATAAATCTGTGTTCTCCCTGAAGCCTAGCTGCTGCGGCATACTTAGAAAGATAGACCAGCAAAGATAGAGACTGCAGCTCACCAGCAAGATGCTGGCCCCATCTAGCAAAGTCAATTCCAGACCAGAAAGTCATTTTTGCCCAACAGCCGGACTTTGGCATGGCTAAGGCTACTTGCAAGGAAGGGAGCTCCACTGCTATTACTAGTATCTACGTGTATCTCAAAATTCCACATTCACTAGAAAATCAGCGGGAACATGAGCCAAAATTTCACATTTTCCCCTGGATTATTATCCATGCAGCATGTAAAACCTTTTCTATAAAAGTGAGAACAAAATTATTTTATGAATGAACTTTGCTTTAAAAAAATACAATAAACAAATGTGAATGAGGATTCTGAAGCACACAATAGGCAACAGTGCAGGTGTGTGTGTGAGGGGTGGGAGTGTGAGGGGTGGGGGTGCGATGACGTCACTGCAGGCCCGTGCACTAACACACTTATCCGAAGTCACCTGGGTGGAGTGAGGGACGAAGTACTGGTTCCGGTTTCTGCAGTACTGTGTGTGCTATTCCCTGGGGTCCCGTGCAATGCATACAGCATACTGTAAACTTTGAATGATTTAGGCTTTTCGAGACAGGAGTTCTCTGTGTAGTCCTGGCTGTTCTGGAACTCACTCTGTAGACCAAGCTGGCCTTGAACTCACAGAGATTCACCTGCATCTACCTTCCCGAGTGCTGGGATGAAAGGCGTGCCCCCCCCAACCCCCACCCCACTGAGTTAGCGGTGTTCAAGTGGAGGTGCAGTGGAGATAGAATTTAGACTGCTCCATGGTTTATATGAGACAGCCAGTCTTCACAGCCAAAACAATCCTCTGAGGAGGCTACTATCTTTGTTTATTCACACTGAGGTGAACAGTCTATGTGCTCCCATCCTCCAGGAAAGGTTAGGAAAGACTTGAATCAAAATCGGAATTCCAAACCACACAGTGCTTTGTATGGGAATCTGTTCACTGTTATGGAGGATTCTTCCAGAGTCTAATGCAGGAGATATGCACAGTGCTGGACTGGATCCTGCATGGTTGTGGCTACTTCAGAATGAACTACTCAACAGCTTCACCATCTCATTATACAACTGGGTGCTCTCACTGGAGTTACCTATAAGACAATTTACAGTTTTTTAAAAAAAAATATTTATTTATTTAAGACAGTGCCTAGCAAAGCCGCAGCACAGAGAGGAGAAGTGGGAACTAAGTCTCACTCCTAGCCAAGATGCTCTTCACAACTGATGGCTACAGGTACAACCAGTTTTCTTCAATGGAGTGTTACTGGGCATATCAATCACACATATATGGGTTTTTATTCTGTTTTATTTGTGATAGAAAGAACATGAAATTGGGTGGATAGGGAGGTCTGGGAAAAGCCAGGGGGAGGAGAGAAATATGACCAAAATATACTGTATGAAATTCTCAAAGAAAAAAAAAAAAAAAGACAGTATAAAAGCTATGTAGCCCAGGCTGGCCTGGGACTCAAGACTCCTGGTCTTAGCCTCTTGAATGCTGGGATTCCAGGTGTGTGCCAGCACCACACTGACAGTCCTGAACTTTACCTTCTCTTTTTTTTTTTTAATTTCCTAACAGTTGTTTAAATCTTCTGCCTAAGGCTATCAACATCACAAGTGAACTGAGCTTCCAGGTAGAAACTCCAAGCAGAACAGACTCCCTTGCAGCAGGTACCACCCCACTCACTGTACAGGAAGCAGATGCAGGCCTTTCCCCAGAGGTCAATGCCCACATCATTTACAAGTGCACAAAACGGCCTGTGACCACTTTGGAAATCTTGACAAGCATAAAGAAATCTACTTTGGAATTTATTTCCTGGCTATGAGTCAGAATCTTCTTTTCTGTTCAAGTCTGATGGACATATAACCTTCCATAATTGATGTAGAAATAGGATCAGTGAATATTTAAAATATAACTCTGATACAATGTTGGGGAAGGTGCCTTAAATTACTGTAGAATTTTGAAAATGATGAATAGCCAGCCATCTTCCTGAGAGTAGTGGAAGGGATACGCTGCTGGACTTTCATTTCCCTCCATCCATCCTTTAGTGTGAAACAGCATTTTCTCTTCTTTTTAAATGTGGGTCAACATAAAAACAATCTGTGGTACCAACTTTAATAATATCTCTTAAGACTTTCTTAATAATTTAATAATTATCAGAACAAAAATATGTATAGGAAATATCATAGCATAATCATCCTCCATTATGAAAAAGTCTAATAATATCCTATAGTAAGAAATCCTAAAGTATTAAATACTTCTAGGACTCAAAGGCCCCTCTACAGAAAAGAAGATGCTATGTCTCAAGAGCCATTAAATGCCTGGGCACTCAATGACCCCCCAGGAGGGATGCTCTATCTGGAGTCTCGCTTTTCGGGGAGAGATGATCAAGTTCATGCAGATGAGGTAATCTGCACATATGCCAGAGCTCCCTAGTGGTCCAGACTCTGCATCAGACGTTGACATTACCAATTGTTTTTTCTGCATCAGTTATTTTTAATCAAGTGAGCTCATGCCTCATCTACTTTCATCTTCCCACCGCAGGAATGCCTACTGGCCAGCATCCCTAACTGGGTAGATCCAGGTCATGAACCTTCACATAGTAGGGCATCAGCTCTCAAGAAAAAAACCACTTTGGGACAGTGTAATCAACACAAATATGATAAAAACCATCGTCACCACCTGCCAGTGACTGAAAATACTGATAGCTTTGTGAATGAAACCTATGAAGAAATATCATAGAAAACCATGTTTCCAGAAGCAAAATGAACACTCACAGGGTCGATATTTACTTCCTTAAGGGTCTATAAATCAAACACAAATCTGTTGTTTCCCTCTGACCTCCCAAGGACACCACCCAGAGGTAAGCAGTACCACTTCGTCGCAAGTGCTGAATGCCTATTCAGTGCCCCCTTTACCCATGATATGTCTCCTTTACTGGGGACCCTCCACCCCAACTAATCCTTAGTCAGTCAAGTTAACAGTGAACGAGAAGTGCCTGGAGAGTCTCAGCAGCTCCCTCTGGCTCTACATCATGCTGCCCACTTTGAAGTGTGTATGTGGACAGTGGTTAGAAGCATGTAAGAGCAGATACTGAAAGAGAACCAGGCCAGGATGAGAGTTCTGGCAGAAACCACCCCTGGGAAGTAGGAAGTAGGTGGTAGCTCCTGAGAAATCATTTTGCTGGTTGCATGTGGTGCCAGATGCCAGAGGTGATGGACAGAAAGCCGGCCAGCCCTGGGATGGAGAAGGCGAGTGCCATAGGCATTGGGCAGATCTAAGTCTTCCCTCACTTGGGCTTTCTGTATCCTTTATCCTCCTCAAACTGGAGTGTCTCTCAAGAGACATTTGTAGGGTCCCCTTTTCTTTATTTCTCTATCTGATGGACAAAGCCAGACCCTAGCACCCAGACTCCCTTAATGCAGACTGGAGAGGCTGGAGAGTGCATCTCTCCCATCTGACTTTGTCTTACATGCCACAGTTCTTAAAAGAAACACAGAGTCTAGACACCAGTGCTACAACACTGTTATTCTTTCAACTACTCTGAAAACTCCCAGAACACATTAAAGCGGAGACAGCTAAGTCATGAGAAGGCACGCTGGAGCACAGATCACACTAGGCTGTTCATATGCCATTTCAGAGAAAAGAGAGCATCCGCTGCAGTGCCCAGGCTTTAGAGATGCCCCACGGCACCAATGCCTGAGCACAGCCCTGGTCTTGGTTCCTGGCCACATTTCCAGGGTCCCCCACAAGCCATTCCCACCCAGCCCTTTACAAGGCAGTGAGCATCGGTACATGAGACATTTCTGTTTCCAAACACACATCAAGAGCTGAAGCAGCTGGTGGGAAGGAAGCAGGGGAGAAAGAAGTGCAGAATGAGCATCCGGAGAAGCGGCATACCTAGGTCGAGGATCCAGTACTTGCAGGTGCCTGGCTGTCTGCCGCTGCAGTAGGCTGAGCCGACAGAAGAAAGAGGGTCCAACGTGTTCGCTGGCTTAATGCCGTTAGGCATGGTGAGTGGGGATCTAACGGTCCAGAGCCCCCGACCCTACCTCTCCTCACACGACAGCCAGGGCCCTCACTCAGCGGCGGAGATGGAGGCTCTGCAGCTCTGAGAGCGGCAGCCCATGGCCTGGGCTGATTGCAGCTCTCCTCTGCTCTCGGCTGGCTTCGGAGCACTGCCTAGCAGTTGGGGCTCACATGTGGAATAGCCAGGCACAGACTGCATTCTACCACACTGACTCTAATTGGAGCTCAAGGAAATTCTTCAGGCACCCTGGGAACCAGATGTCTCTCTTCTCCTGCACTGTCCAGCACTGGATTTCCTTTCTCGGTGAGATGTAAAGGGACAGATGTCCTCCCAGCCCTGGCTGTCTGGACAGCTTCACTGACTCGGGCTTTGTGCACATCTGGAGGGAGGTCCTCTCAGAGACCTCTAACAAACAGGGCCTCCTGATGAGACTTGATAAAAAGAGACGTAATGCGGTCTGAGAGCCAGCTGGTTACATCACTGGGCAGTGCTGTACTCCACAGTCCAGGAAGCAGCCAGACAAGAGAAAATAAATACCCTTATATGTGATGTGTAAGGGCGTGTTTATGAAAGCACATCTTGGGCTCTCATTTCTGTCTCCTGAGGAAGCTAGGTATTTTCCCTAGCCTGTACAGCTGCCACTAACAGTCCCCATGTGTCCTCACCCCTGTCTCTCACACACAACGGTTCAAAGGGGACTGTCCCCCTTTGAATCATATTGGACCCTGCTTCTCATGGCAAGTGTGGGCCCTCCAGACTATGAGGGCCTGCTCTGGCTTTGGAAACACCCAGAGTATTCTCTATGTTCATGTCTGGTGTGCAGGACTTATTAGTGTTGTTTTGTCTTCCTAAGACTTTGCTGCATTTGTTGCAAAATAAACTTATAAAAATTCTCCAAGAAAGAAAACATGGGAACGGCACAGACTTCTGTAAAACATTACACGGCACATTCATAGTTTGCAAAGAAAATGGTTTCAGAGGCCAATGTCTGAACACAAGCTGCCACAAAATGGGGCCTTTTGTATGTTTTTCACATTTTAGTTTTATGGCTAGGATTTGGCATTTATAGCCTTACAATGAGCCTCATATTCTCACAGAGCAAAAGCAAGGCACGAGGCTTGTTCTCCCCATAACGGTCCTGTGTGTGATGGATCCAGATGGAATGCTTATTGCAGAACCAAGGGAGAGGTGTAACCCACACAGAGCACTTTTTATACAAGAAAAGGAAACTTTATTACCAAATAAATAACCCTGTTTGTTGGCAAAATAAGCACTAAAAATTGCAATCTACAGAAATCAAGTTATTTGACATTCTCAAGTTTCACCTATCAACTTTATTACATGGTTTACCTTTTCCCTGTCTAAAAATATCAACTGCCAAAGACAGGCTATTAATTAAAAACTAGAGAAGGAGTTGTCAGGGCAATGAATGACCTCATGTGCAAAGCAAGTTCTCTGTGAAGGAAGAAGGGGCTGAGGCTTGAAAGCGAGTCTAGTAATTTTGGCTGCAGATGTATGGGAAATTTCCCCAGAGACCAATCTCTCCAAATCTCTAGCTCACATATGCCAGGAAGCTACAGTACAGCAAGAAAAAGGGGTGCCAGGAGCAGGGAGCTTCTCCTCCATTTTCCTGCTCTTCATGGAAGCGTGGGGCCGGACTGTTCCGTGTGTACATGGGCCCTTTACCCAGTTACGTGAGCATAAGGTGTACCAGGCAGAGGTTCCACTGACCTGGAATCCTTTGTATGGGGAAGTGGGCCAGCAGAAATGTGGAGGTCAGCAAACAGAAGGCATGGAGAACTAAGTGAGGGTTAAGTTCTAACCAATGGCCCAAACACGTAGAAACAATACCCGAACTCTTATTTCTTCCTATTTCAGGGTCACGAAGGGAGGACCACACTTCTGTTGTGATAACTGGAATATATAGGACTCGGCCTTGTTAGCAGGGGGAGAGGGAGAGGGATAGAAAGAAGGAGAGGGACAGAGAGAACGTGTACGCAGATCGGGTGACTTGAGAGACGAGAATTAAGTTTCAGAGGTGGCAATGTGGGGTGAAGAGAAAGGAAACTGGAGGACATTAAGCCCTGGGAATGGGCAGGAACTACAGTGTTGAGTCCATTCTCGCTGTGTGATGGTGTGTATTCAAGAGCCTGTCTGCAGTGGGACATTTTCCAGCCACAGAGTAAGGACAACCGGTTGGGTTTTGGATGACCTGGGGCTACCGAAGGGTTGGGATGCAGAACCACTTTAGAACTGATGGAAAGGGTCTACAAAGAAATAAAGCTAACTGAGTTGTTTTAGTCTTATGTCTTTGCAGAAATAAGTGAGTTGGGTTAGGCAAAGAGTTCAGGCACTGGGCAGAGAAACAGGTATGTTATGTAGAAATAAAAAGGGAAGTTTCACAGGAAGAAAAATGTTTTGGGGTTATTTTTCATGTTTTTGACATTTTAATTTTATGGCTAGGCATATAATTTAGTATGTCACAAAGAAAACAGAAGATTAGTCTAAGATAGTGTGATAAAGACATAATGTTTGTTCATGAGTTCCAAATGCAAGGCATGCTGGGAAGATACAAATGATGGATATAAATACAAAGGGTCCCTGACTTAGAACATTATGTAAGTTGGGATTTGGGGACTGAATTTACGATGGTCTGAAAACACACGTGGTAACACTTGTGCTTTTCCTTACAGCTCAGCATTCAGTGAATTACATAAGACATAAAACAGCCACATGATTAGGCTAACTGCAGACCAATGGAAGCGTTCTGAGCGTGTTTAAGGCAGGCTGTGGTAAATGAGATGTTCAGGAGGCTAGGTATATTAAATGCACTTTCAACTTCCAGTATTTTCAACTTGCAATGAGTTTACTGGGACATGCTATTCATACATTTACTAGTCATTGGGTCATAAATGTCATAATATGAGTAGCATATTTAAGAAAATCGAGTTTTAGCTCTTGGACTCATGGTTATATTTCACATATACCCCAAATAAATATTCATGAACTACAAGGACTGAGAAAGTTATAGGCTAACCTGTGTCCCTCTAAATTTACACAATGGAGTCTTGACCTCCAGTGCCCTTGAATAGGACTGTGTTTTTAGACAGAGTTCAAAAAGGCAATTGAGTTAAGATGGAGGATCTGCACATGATGGCTCATGCCTGTAATCCTGCACTTGGGAGGCTGAGATAGAAAGAATGCCATGAAGTCAAGGCCAGCCTGGACTACATAGTGTGTTTCAGGATAGCCTGAGCTACTATAGGTAAGACCCTAGCTTAATAAACAGACAGACAAGAACAAACAGGAGTCATTAGGGTGAACTTGCAGCCGATGGACTGGCTTTTCTATAGAAAGGAGATGAGGAACAGAGAGAAACAGGGTCAAGTCAGGTGCTCACTAACAGTCACCACAGGCGATGGCCAGTGGCAGGCCTAGGAAGACACCAACCCTGTGAATACCTATCCCTAAGTTTTAGCCTCCAGAAATACATTTCTGTGACAAAATACACTTCTGTCATTTATGTACATCAGCTGGAGTGTGGTACTTCGTCACAGTCCTAGCAAACTAACAAGGAGGTGAGGTGTGTGGGCCTATGTGCTCAGAGTGGAGCCGAGACGTGACACATGAACCAGCACACGGGAGCAGAAGGGGACGGATGGAACAGGGATGGAACAGCAAACCAGCCCTGTAAACACATCCTATCTGCACACGAGAACCCAGACCAAGGGGAGTGCAAGGGAGGCTGCTTCTCACAGGAAGGTGGGTTAGTCTTTCTAAAATGGCTGGTGAGGTGCAGGGTGAATACTCTAGCTAGGGAAATAGTCTACCCGGAGACAACACAGTTAACTATGGGTGAACAAATGTGGATGATGGTACCCAGGCATTTTACTGTCAAAGAGAGAAGACACGCACAGGGAGAGGGAGCGGCCCGGCGGCGGCGCAGTGACTTTAATATGGGTCGAACACAGACGCAGAGGGGAAGGAGAGGGAAGGGAACAACCAAGGGAGGAAATCAGCCTCCCTTCACCTCTGCTGAGAGGGCCGCGCAGAAATGGCCCCATCTTGCCGGTCTTGGGGTCTAAGCCCTTTCTCCTTGTGGAAAGGGGTGATTTCAAGATGGTAGCCTCACAAACACAGACTTCTCACCAGCAGGTGAGGCCATGCCCATGACATGACAGGAACCCGGGAGCAGTTCCCAGGGGGCTCCTAATGACCAATGCTAGAACTCGTGCTGACTGAGGTAGGATACCAGACAACTGCATAGTAGATGACTAAATAAATAAAGGAATGTCACAAACGGATAGCTTAGCCTTCCAGAAAAACCCCATTTCATAAATTTACAAGGAACGAGAAAAACAGATACTACGACTGGCTGGCAGTTCATGAATGATGGCTGCAGGCGGAACTACTGACAGCCGAGGAAACAAAACAAAACAAAACACCAGCAGAAAAGCAGGAGACAAAGAATATTCGCATACTTTATAAAAACACATCATCACATGGCATTGACTAATCACTACCAGAAAACCAGGAAGCAGGGTGGGGAGGTGTCACAGCTGTGATGAAGGCCAGCGCCCAGGGCACAGCAGGCCTCCCCCGTGGTCCTTTTTAGTGCCATTCCTGCCAAAGTGACCCAGATACATGAACTCTGACAAAAAAAAAAAAAAAAAACAAAAAACAAAAAAAACCAGCGAATGAATTCAAAGCGGGAGCATCCTAAACATAAAGAGCCAGTAAGCCTCGGCGGCCACTTCTGAGGGAGGATGCGGGTTATGTTTTGTGTTGCACCCTGTTACGAGGGATGCTAATTTGAGGGGAGGGACACCCAGAAAACAGAATTCTATTTCTGCAGCTTTCCTGAAAGACCCACACTATTTCAAGGAAACATTAAAAACAAGTACATTATGGTATTGCCAATAGCTAACAAGATCGAAACATGGAAAACTTATCAAAAGAGGCAGGCGAGGTCACAGTCTGGCTATCTCCAGGGGTCCCAGAGCCCTAACCAGGAGCACATGGTGCTGAGACTGCGCGTGCTGGGTCTCTGGAATGACACCCTTCATTTCCCTCTGCCGCTTGTCTGTCTCTATGGCCCTGTTCTCTCCCCGGGCTTCCGCTCTGCACAATCTGCCCCCAGTGCCGCCCTCAAGCACAGCTGTGCCGCGCCTCCATGCTGTCTCTCAGGTTCCACACACAAAGATACTCCTGTCCTGAGGAGCCTGCTCCGGTTTCTTTACCCCAAGATAATACCTCCTGCCCTGGGGGCTGGGGGGAAGGACAGAACCCCTGCTTCTTAGGGCCCCATTCACACGCGGGTTCCCACTGCTTCTGCGCAGTGTTAGCCCACAAAAGCACCTTTATGGGGCA
The DNA here is from genome assembly GCF_004664715.2 of Peromyscus leucopus. NCBI lineage: Eukaryota > Metazoa > Chordata > Mammalia > Rodentia > Cricetidae > Peromyscus > Peromyscus leucopus. The sequence goes on along the minus strand of NC_051072.1, from coordinate 6,143,463 downwards.
TTCAAACCCTGCAGCAGAGAGCCAAAACCCGGACAGGCTCCTTTTCATTGCTTTATTTACTATCTTCTCAGAAGCGATTTAAGTTTTCCTTTCTTCAACAGAATGTTCAGATGCTTCTTTTTATGTTAAGCCATTCTCTGATGCCTCAGCATAGTGTGTTATTTGCAGAACTGCAAGATGACAGGTAGACTCTCAAAAAAAAGGCACCCCCCCCCCAAAAAAAAAAAATTCAGAGCAATGTAGCTAGCCCTGGACAGCCAACTGGTGCTGCTGATGCCTCCATTCTATGACATTTCAGAATTCAAGGTGTAAGTCACACATTCACAGGGACGGGACCGGAAACTGAATTCTCTAGCTCTTTCAAAAGGAAGGGAGACCATGTGGTATTGTTTCAGAACAGGGCAGGCCCTCTAACTCCTGCTAGAAGGCTGCAGACACATAAGGAAAGCAATCTTCACCCACGCAAGAGTGGCCTGTGAGTAGATTCTGTGACTAACTAGGGTAGGACAGGAAAGACGAGGCACAAGAGACTCATTCCCTGCAAGGGGCTGCTTTAGGTAGTGTCTGGCTTTTAGAGTGGTCAAGCCATAATTCAAGTAACTGATCATTCTGGGAGGCTGTGGGAGGGCCTAACCTTTTAAGAGTGCAAAGTCAATGGGGGGTGTGTGTGTGCTGTGGGATGTCTTTCTGTATGTTATGAATATGTGTTGCTCTGATTGGTTGATAAATAAAGCAGCGGGAAATTTCAAGAGAGAGAGTGAGAGAAGAAAGGTGAGTGGGGGGAGACGTGAGCTCGCCATCCAAGACACCAGCAGACTGGTAACACCACGGCTACGTGGCAACATATAGATTAGTAGAAATGTGTTGAGTTAAGTTATAAGAGCTAGCTAACAAGAAGCCTGAGGTATTAGGCCATATAATTTGCAATATTATTAAGCCTCTGAGTGATTATTTTATAAGCAGCTGCAGCCTGGGCAGGACTGGAGAAACTCCGGGCTACAGTGTGGGAGCAGTCTTGGGTATAGCAGACCTTACAAGCCAGCTTTGAAATCAACTTTGGGCAACTGACTTTGCCTCTGAAAGCTTCGGCTGCCTCCTTAGATTAAAGCTTCATCACCTCCTTCATTAAAGCTCTGTCAAAGAGATGTCTCCTGCTCCTAAAAACCCATTTTCTACCAAAGACTAAGCTTGTTTACATTAGTTAATTTCTCTGTGCTTCCATTTCATACATCTCACACACATCTCAGTCTCTCTCATACACATATACCACACACACACACACACACACACACACCCTCTTAAATCAAGAACTAAGCTTGTTTACCTTAGTTAACTTCTCTATGCTCTCTCTCTCTCTCTCTCTCTCTCTCTCTCTCTCTCTCACACACACACACGCACACACACACACACACACACACACACACACACACACACACACATTCATACACACCCTCTCGAGCCACAGAGAGGTTATTCTTGAGGATGGAATGTATAAAAAGCTGTGCAATGCCTGGCACTTTAAATCCTCAGTTTGTCCTCTCTAGCTGCTTTTCCTGTGAATTTTTTAAGGCTCCAATAGCCCACCTCTCGCAGACTGAAAGGTGTCTCTCAAATTCTTCTGTTCAAGTTATAAACAGCATATCTAAGAATGAGACACAGTCTCCAAGGTGATCAAAACAAGGCCTGTATGTAGGACGGCTCACATCTCGTCTGATAGCATTCTAACACAAACATTTAGATACAGATATGGCAGGTGAGTGAGGTCGCTTGAGGCGTCAGAGGGCATCAGCCTGTTGACGCCTTATCTTAGACTCTGGCCTCTAGAGCTGGCTTTCTAGGGAAGAGACTTCTGTCAGAGCCACTGGCCTGGGGCTCTGTAATAGCAGCTTAATGGATGAAGATATTTTTTTTTTTCTTCTGACGTGTGTGCTCCATAACAGACATGTTCTGCTCCTTCTGGAGCAGATCTGGTGTAGGCACAGGCGTCTCCCTAGTCTCAGAAAAACCTTACATACAGTTTCAGTGACCCCCCCCCCCCCCAACACACACACACACACACACTATTCTAGAGAGAATAAAGAACATTGTAAGACAACTCTTTCCTTTTAGATATTAAACATTTCAGAAATAAAACACAACAAAGCATAAATTCAGTCAATTTCTCTAGTACTACTTGTCACATATAGATAAACCTTTTTTTCTTTTAACTTACACTCCTAGTGCTTTTCAGCAAATACAAATGGATTTGTATCTATCCCCTGGGCCGACTCCTCTGCAGCTTGACTCTATGTTGCTGTCATACAGAAACTTGCTCCTGTCTTTCCTGTGTGTGTAATGTTCCAAGTGCACAAGAAGCCAAGTTTACCGAATACTATGGCACACAGGGACCTTGAGGCATGGGTAATTCAGCATGTGGACCACTGGACTCATGGGAACATATATTTATAGAATTATTGAAATATAATTGATGGACTAAAGGGAAAATAAAATTCTGGAGAAAGGCAAAATATGTGAGCAAGTCGTAAGTTAATCAGACAAGTAAAAATCTCAGTAAAACTTGCCATGCAGTGATGTTTGCTTAGGTATAATTTTTATTTCCATAAAATCCATAAGATTTGATATGTACTAAGCCCTTTGAATTCTCTTAATTCCATTTTACCCACCTGATGTGTGGGGGAATAATTCCTTAAACTCATTCATATAGATTGATTCATGACTCTGTCCCCGTGTTTGCCTATCAGGTGGGCTTTTGATAGATTACCCTATGGACCAGGCATCTGTACGGAAACATTTCTTAATCTCTCCAAAATGTTTACATCTTCATTACAGATATAATGGAAGAGCTGCAGATTAGGAGTCTCCCATGCAGAATAAGTGTCAGTAGTTCTCAAAGCATGCAGAAAGGCAGCTTCTTGGCTCTCCTCCTCTAAACTGTACAAAGTTAAGAATCTTCCTAAGTGATGAAGCTTATGAATCAAACCACCTTTCACACACAAGGAACTTGTCAGACGGCTCTTCCACGTCTCTCCTCCAGAGTCTCAGCTTTCTTAGGATTCTGTTCCTCACACCTAACACTGCACAATGAATTTTGAAGTTACAATGTAACCCCCTGCCCCATGTACACCTTTTGTTTCTACTGATGGATTCTGGAGGGAACATGAGAGGTATGGAAGGTTGGCTTCCAAGTGCAGATCTCTGCCCTCTGCTCCTCCTCTGTTCTGTATGGGCTCCAGCGGAACTGTGTGGGAGTCTACTGAGGTCTTTTCTGAGCATAGCATCACACTGGGGCAGACCAGTCATGCCGTGTGCTGAGAGGCCAGTGTGGGCCGATCAACAGATTCGGAACACTCCAGAAAGCATGATCATTCCACACTGCTACTCAAGGTCATGGTTTCCCCAAAACTCTGAAGCGAAGCATGGGACAAGGACAGGGGTGGCTGTTATTTGAAGGGCTTTTCCGATGGGCTCCTTTCCCCCGCCTGCACTGTGAGCCAGCTCTGGCATTCTTTATTCCGAGCTGTCTGGAAAGTAGACCTGTGCTTGCTTGCTCCTGTGCTTTCCTATGAATGCAGAACTTTGAATTTACTAGGAACAGATACGGTTTTGTTCTCAGATGTGGGCTTGTTTTCTAACAGTTCAAAAACAATCGGATGGTTTCAGCTGCCTTGTCCCGTCTCTGTGTACTCGGCTTAGAAGTGCGCGTCTACAGCCAAAGCTACTGGAATTCTGTTTGTAGGGAAGCTGCTCTAGGACTCAGACCAAAGTGTCCCCTCACACCTCCCTGAACACAGGGACAGAGTCTAGTCTGCAGACCCACCCCTAAAGCCTGAGTGTAGTCTATCAGGTACCTTCAGAGCCGCGGGCGTTAAGCTGCACCAGGAACCAAGGCCAAGCTCATGGACACGGGCAGTGGGCACGCTCCATGCAGCTGCACACCTGCTGCAACCTGAAGACACAGCTGAGTGTGGAAGTTCTCATCAATTGCATCCTCTAAGTTTCGACAGCTTTAAGTGCTAGGATGCACACATTTAAGAGGAACCCCTCATTTGACTAGTTAACCGTACTCTGACATCTATGCAATGTCAGAAATGAAGGGTTTTTTTTTTTTTTTTTTTTTTTTAAAGTCTTTCTTCTAGAGATTGAGAGGTGGGGGTAGGTCCCAAAGGCCCAGTACCTGCCATATCCCTGATGGCCTGTTTCACATTCCCTGCCACGCTTGCCCACCACGGTTTCTATTTGTTTTCATAATTTCAGCACCTCAGCTTTTTATTTTATTTTATTTTAAAGACACAGTATTGTTAGGTAGACCAGGCTGGCCTTGAACTCACAATCCTCCTATCTCTGCTTCCTGGGTGCTGGGATTACAGGTGTGCATCAATGTGCCCAGCAAGCCATGGCCATTTAAAGCAGGTGTGGGAAGATGGTTTCTCACTGTTTATGCCCTGGCAATATCTATAATTTTGTGGTGACCTAATATGGATACTGTCAATGCCTGCTCATGTATTGTTCCTGTTTTGAGAAGAACTTAAATGTAAAGTTGGAATGGGAAAATGCTCCCAGTATGAAGCACTCTGCAGAATAATAGCCGCTTGTGTGGCTCCGTAATTATATGCTCTGCAGAAAGCACTCCTTAATCACAGGTCTGGGATTGATTACTCAGTCTTGGATATGCAGTGCTCAGGGACAATGTTTTTAATTCTTAGTGCGACTCCATGTTCTTCAGTTTTTCTTCCCACAGGGATTTACATTAGCAGCTGTTCAAACAGAATAAAATGGCTCTTTCCAAGTGAATTAAAAAGCTGCACACAGATCTCCCATTATATGTATTTTTAAGAATATGTGGGCAGGTATGGGTTTGAAATGCCTATGTATTAGTGAACCTGGGGTGTTCTCTGATGGCAGTGATCACGTGGTATGACGCAAATACATGAACACACCAGAATCACTTGTTAATGTCACTAAAAACTTTGATACCCTACACTTTTTGGAACAATTTTAGGTCATTTAAAAGTCACAAGTTATTTCAGTCTCATCTGAGATAGAAAGCTTATAAGTCACCTTCTGGGCGAGTGAATGGAAGCAAATCATGGAGATGCCTGTGAGGAACTGCTTGAGGATCAGGCTTGGGGGTGTTGATGACCACATGGACCCATCCTCTCTTGAGGGGCTACTCCCAGGATGAAGAAGTTTGGACTTGGGGCTGTGTCATCCTTAGGCCAGAGGAGGCGCCAGAAATGGATCTGAGTTTGGTGTCCATGGTGCAGCCTGGACTGACCATGCGTTAGAGGTCCTTGGTGCTGGACAAGCACATCTTAAAGCTACCGTCCAGGGGGTGGGAGAGAGCAAGGCCTGAGCTCTGGGGTGGGGAGGGGGGGCGCGGCAGGCGTTCCTCTGCCATCTATGCTGTGACCAGAAGGTTTGAGGCTGTCCTGAGGACTGGGAATGTGGTTTGGATGGGTTCAGAAGTCTTTGCTGCTGCTTGTTCTCCAAGGGAAAAACATTGTGGCATGCCCTCTGTTTTAGGGTCAGCTGGGAATGCAGAATGCCTGGGTGTGGCTTCCTGAGTGTAGACACACCTGGTGACCTTATGAAGTTCCCATCCCCCACTGGTAGACCTCAGGGAAGGTCTTGTCCCTTGGTCTCATCTCTACAACACGGGTTGAGGGTAGGGCACGGGAATGAAGGGGAGACTTGGCCTCATCCTAATTCCACAAGTCCTTAGGCACAGCATGACCTCACCTGTCCAGACATCAGGGAGGCCGTGGACAGGGGTGACTTGAGGGGAGTAGCCATGGAGGGAGGAACGGCCCTCAGACACACTGTAATTTGCACCTCATGGAAACACACCCTTATTTCATACTGACATAGTGGTTATACATGTGGGCATGATCAGAATCAGTTGTGGAACTCACAGGCCCCGCATCAAGCCTCAGCCATCCACCTCAAGGAATTATAAGTCGTTTCAGGAGTAGCCCATGGCCAAACAGCATCTATTTTTTTGAATTTCAAATGATGGCCTTAGTAAACAATACATTTTTAAAGAATATAGTGTTAAAGTTAAAAAAAAAAAAAAGAACAGAACTCGACAAGTGGAATTAAAAAGACGTTACTTGTTGTCTTCTGTTGAGTGTGTATCTCAGTTGGGGAGTCCCTAGAGCAGAGGCCTCTGTGACTCGCCTTACAATGTGTCCATTTTCTTTGTTTATGGCTACCTTTCAGCGCTGGATGCACAGTGAGCTTTTCTGCTAATGATCACTCCACTGTTTATTTGTAGTTCTGTCTGCTATAATGTTTATAAACTTAGCTTGATACCCACAGCCATCACTCGCTAAAATCTGTTTGAAGATCTTCCAATGACTTCTAATAGTTTCTCTGTCTTTGGTCATCATCAGAGCTTTGTAAACTAGAGTTGATCCTTGCAGGTTGCCCCAAGGTGGTGAAACTCTTGTGAATTAGATCAAGATTAATTCTGTCGGGCCTCCCTCCCACACCATCGCTGGACCAATGGCTTTCTCCCTTAGGCTTTCCCAGAGGATGTTTTGACTGGTGGAATGAGACAGGAAGTGACGTTTGAGGCTGAGACAGCAGGAGAAGGCTCTCTTCGCTTATCTGATACACTGCCTCAGGGGGACAGGGTCTGTGGGTGAACACAGTGATGATGTTGGAAATAAAAGGTTTTGGGGGATATGTTAGGGGGCGGGAAAAACGGGATTTTATTCTAGGTCAACAGAGAGCTACTGATATTTCAACAAGATCTGGGCCATGGGATCTGTGCGCAAGGTGCAAGAGGAGTGGGCAAGGAGCAGGGCTGGGGGGCAGGTGCCAGGAGGTAATGGCAGAAATGGGAAGAGACCGAATTTGAAATATATTGTTGACACAAAACCAGTAAGACAGAGATGACATTCTCAAAGTTAAATGTGGGATTAATGCATCTCTTTATTTATACCTGCAGCTGCAACCAAGTATCTTAAAATGGGGTTACTTCAAGACAGCACAAGTCCATGATCAAGGTGCTGGAAGACTCAGTATTTGGTGAGTCTGTTCCTCAGATGATGCCTCTGCTCTCATTTGATGGATGGGCAAAAGGGCTCCTTCAATAGGACACTGATTCTGCTCACAAGAGCCCTGCCCTGGTGCCCCACCTATTGAGACCAATACACTGGGAATTAGACTTCAACATGTGCCTTGTGGAAAGACCCTGTTCAGCAGCATGCGGTCCAGTAATTCCACCTCTTACTGCACACCCACAATCCCCACAGCAGGGACTCAAGCGGGTATCTAGATGCCCTTGTGGACAGCAAGTGCCCATCAAAGTGATGCACGCAGGCAGAGTAGAGATCAGCTGTAAGGAAGGATATAGAAGCGTGATGCAACAGGACCAACCTTGAAGGCATTATACTAAATAAAGTAAGCCAGTCCCCAAAGGATAGAAAGTAACAGGTGGTTGCCGGGATCTGGGAGAAGAAAAAATGGTTGGGGGTACTGGAAGGTTACAAAGAATCAGATTTGTAAGATGAAGGGGGTGGGGAGTGGGGTGGGGTGGGGTGGTGGTGGTGGTGGTGATGGTGGTGGTGGTAATGCATGGATATTGGCAAAGGCACAGGGCTGTGAAGGCACTTTTGAACAGAACTGTAAACTTGAAAATGACTGCAGGGTAATATCAACATTACATGCTGTTAAGACAGATCACGCAGGACATGATGAAGACAGCTGCAGCTATGTGGCCAGGTTACTAGCTGGCAAACGTAGTTTAGATGTGAACAGACTGGTAGGGCAAACAATAAAGAAGTGAAATTATTGATGAAGATGGGGTGGACAAGAAAACCTCAGCTAGACGTTGGAGAGAGGAGAGAATGTGGACCAGGTCGAGCTCAGAGGAAAAACTACATTTCAGGTAACTTCAAATAAAAGGAGACTTCCTGACTTTCAATCTGGATTAAAGAAAAGGCTGCCTGATACTGATGGCCGCCACATGTCACTGTTTTTAGATGAGGATACTGTGCTTTCTCGCCAATGTGGACCTACGTGCGTCTCCACAGGTTCTGTGGTTAAGCCAAAAGCCACAGACAGTTGCTTTTGATACCTGATTTGCTGTGGTAAAGGGTAGATACTGAGTTTAGAGCCTCAGACACCAGACAAGGGCGTTGGTTTCTCATTTGTGTTCCTTATTTTTCTCAGCCAAAGGAGAAAATAAATGTTATAATTATAAACACCTTAAGAGATGTAGCTGATTTTTCTAAGTAGATGTTTTGTTTCTTTTTTTCTAAACACATCAAAGCGCTAGCAGAAAGCCCACATTTCATCTCATTATGGGTTGGCATAAGGAGAAGTTGTAGGCTTTGAACTGGCTTTATTCAGAAAAGCTTTCTAAGAAACATAAACTTCTGATGGCAGAGGGGGCAAGGATGGTAAGACCGAGGTGTCAGAATCCAGGGCGCCAAAGGCAGGAGGCACCTGTGAGCACTCCCCACCAAAGCTAGATCCACAGGGCCACTCAGTGCCAAGGGGTCTTCTACCAAAGCCCCACTTTTGGTGACACAGTTGTGTGGGGGCTGAGGGAACTTCCAAGTTCAGCTTATTCTAACACGCTGTGTGGCAGTGGGCTGTGGGGAAGGCAGGATATGAGGGTTCACGTCGGCATGCAGGCTGTCCAGGTGGTCTTCCAGATGAAGAGAACCTGTGAGCGCCATGAAAGGACTTCCCCAGAGGATTCTGATACAAATTCATATTTTATGAGGATACAACCATAAAACTAACACTACTAACAGACTTACACTCTGTACTGCCGATATGCAGCCTATAGGAAGTCAGTGATAATAACTTGCCTTACTGAGGGACATAGACAACACCATGTTTTCCTGAACATCCTCAATTTTCTGACCCTCACCCTGGGGTACTGCGGCCACTGAGTGGTCCTCTCACAGTGGTGGAATGCACCAGAACCTTCTTGGTTATGAAAACACAAAGTGCTTCTGGGGTTGGGGTCCAGGCCTGTCATACCTGGTACTGTATAGGCTGAGGCAGGAGGATGGCCTGCCTGGGTTACAGAGTAAAGCCGAGTAACTTGAGAGACCAAGGGGTGAAGAGATAGAGAGAGAAAGGATCTGTTCCCTGTCTCAAAATAAAAAGTCAAGCAGTAGACTGGGGTACAGCCCCGAATTCAATTCTAATGCCACATGGAATGAGTGAATGAGTGAATGAATGAGTGAGTAAATACAAGAACAGCTCGGGTGGAGCTATCACAAGGCAAAGAGGACATTCTGAGATGGTCTCCTAGGAAATACAGACATTTCTGATGTTCCTGTTTACTCCTGTGACCACGTAAATAGAAGCTTTACAAGTTGAGACCCTGGGAAGGAAAGGTCACGTGGCTTTCTTTACTGGAGTTTGCCAGAGTTACCTGACTCTTTACTGGAGTTTACCAGAGTTAGCTGACACCCACTGCCAGCTAGTCAAAGCCTGTTCCCAAGGGAATAGTCACTGGTGGTTCTCAGTGGGTGATTCTCAGTGGGGCATGCTGGAACAAAGGCAGGACCCTCCGCACAAGGCCAGCCCCAGATTCTCAAGTCACAGCAGACGGCACAGACCACAGACAGATAAGGCTGGCCAAGCATGGATTTGCTGAAGCCACATTCTATTTTAGTACATGCACTGTCTGCTGAGTTGGTGACTAAGATGCTGTGAGGAAGAAGAATGGCAGCCAGACCAGGGCAATGTCAACACCCCAGGCCATCTGTCTGTCTGCAGAGGACAGCAGAAATGCAATTTTCCAAAATAATCTTCCCACACACAGGGGAAAGCTCTCTCCATGGAGTAATGCTCACAGTTGGGTCTAGTTTCAGAGTCAAAAACATTTTCTTACAACGTAAACTGTGCGACTCAGTTTCTTTTTAAGTTGGTTTTATGCAGGCTGCATCTTTATCCTCCTGAAATCACCATAGAGATACACAATGTCTTGAGAAGGTCACCTGGCTCTCACGAATACCAAGCCTTCTCCCTGGCCAACACAGTTCCAGGGCTAGGCAAGCTTCAGGGCCACCAAGAGAGCCCTGGTTCCACTCACAGTGAGCGGGGAGACCTCCCAGATGATACGGACCCTCACAGGGAACCTTTAAGCAGCTTATTCTTCACAAGCAACTGAACAGCTAACTTCAATGGTCATAGATTTATACTTGTAAAGTGTATGGAAATTTAAGCTGTTTCGACATGGAGTTATGAAATAAAAAGCTGCTAAGACCAGGACTAGAGAGCAACGTACTTCTTCATTCTGCCTGGAAGGGCAGAGTGCTAAGACTCAGACTGCTAAAAACTATCTTTAGGAATTACTGAAAGGGATATAGATACATAATAGTGGTGTCTTCAAGCCGAGGAGTTTGTGGGGTGGAACACACAAGCCAGCTTGCTTATGTGACATCCCTAAAGGCATCCGATCCAGCCATAGAATGATGCCATTGAGTCTTGTGAGAAGCCCTGGCTCTCGGCTTCCCTCCATCACTGCGGCATCCTCCCAGCCCAGAGTTCGAGGCTCCACACCAGGCACCGGGGGACCAGCACAGCCCGCACCAACACCCCGCACACACCAACATTTCACCACCTGCAGTGGCGTGCACCACACGGCAGACAGGAGGATGGGCTGTGGGCTGGTCAGAGGCAAGTCAAGATCCTGTGCTTCCCAGATGGCAGACGCCTCTGAAGACTATGTCTCCTTTCTGGGTTACAGTCTCACTGGACTTCAGGACAGTGGCCTCCGGTCTGCTAGACAAAGGCTCTGGTCAAGGCTACCCTTCCTGGGCCCGACCTCCACAAGATTCTCCGTCAGAGGCCCGCGGAAGCTGGAGGAGAGTTTCTTCCCCTGACCTACTGCACTGTTGCTGCCCAAGTCCTGATAGCGAGGGAGCAGCCAGCCGGCCTTCAGTTTCCTTCTGAGAAAATTAAAACAAACCAGGACGAGGAGAAAACTGGAGACCTGAGCCCTTAACCACCCACTGTGCTCACAACAGCAGGCACAGCTGTAAGAATGGGGTGCTAGAGGCCTGTGAGTGGAGGGGTGATGTTTCAGAGACTGGACATCACAGAACGCACGCATTCAGGCAGAAAAACAAAATGGCCACTTAAGAACCAGCAAAACCCCACATTCACTGCAGGGTTTCAAGACACAGTCAAGTGTGCTGAGGACGCAGGAGTTCTTTGCCTCAGCTAAGCTGCAGCTGTGGACACCGGGAAGTAAAGAGCACACACGCAGGAGAGGCACAGCAAACGCAGTCTTTCATACAAGAGCTGTATGTGGTGTGTTCACCAGGTTCACCAGGGCTCCTCAGGAGGATACCAAACCTTATTTCCAGTCCAAACTCAAGGACTAACACGGATCAGGTGAGCCTGAGTCGGCCGTGGGCTAGGAAGAGTGCAGTTTAGTGCCGGAGGACTTCTCCCTGGATTCCAGCTCCGAGTCACAGAAAGGTCTACACTACTCTAAACCCGCAGTTCCCAGAGATGAAAAATGACACTCGGCTTTTCTGAGTCTCATTCATCCTGTGTCTCACTATGTGATGGTGAGTTCACAGGCAGGGCCTGGGGCCCCCAGCCTGGCTATGATGAATGAGATGCGCTAACTGGAGGCTGCGTCCTGGGCAGCTTCCTTCAGCTCAAAGGAATTACACATGGCGGCTCGAGGACAGCACCCGGACTGTCAGGATGAGCGCGAGGGTGGAGGGGAGTGGAGGAGAAGGTGAATGGCAGAGGGAGCGACGTTCGCGCAGATAAAGCCAGCTGTGCTCCCCAAAGCCAGCAGGACCACCCACTTTCCAGAACTGTACAGCAGGCTGAAAGGGCCGCGCTGCCCACTGCACCCTCAGACCAGCGGAGAACACCGCTTCCTCCAGGGCAGAAACTTCTCACCAAGATGAATGAGTAAGCCAGGCCCACTCAACAGGCACACAGCACAAGCTGTGTCTGTCCACCCATATGGAAAAAAATAAAAAGAAACGCTAATTTCAACAACACAGTTTGTTTACCACCTCTATGGAATGTCATTTCAACACATAGAGTCTTTTCCAGAAAACTCTGCATCCCTTCCCATCTGCAGCACACCTCCGTCAGGACAGGCCACTCTTACATGCTCAGCAGCCTTCAGCCCCGAGGCCTCCCTCCGTGGTGGCCGTTTGTAAAGACTTTCATGGTCTTCACAGGAACTAAGACACCCACACTCCAGCAGTTCGGCTCTGACAAGGTAATCTGGAGGAGCTGCCTGGGAATGCGACATGCTTTGCAAATGTTAAAGCAGGTCTCCAAAAGGCACGTCTTTGCAGGCACACAGAAGGCTTTCACCTCTCAGGGTCAGCTCCATTCTCCCCATGCATGCTCCCGTGGAGCTTGAGAAAGCCCCAGACTCTTCCTCTACACAGCTATAAAATGGGAGTGGCTAAATAAATCTCAGGCCCAAATTTGGTCTCCAGGAATTTAGTGACAGCCCAGAAAGGTTGTGTGAACATCTGTTTCAAAAGAGGCGGGGTTCGGTCCCACCCCCTTACCTGCCAACTTCAAGCAAACTGGAAGAAAATTAGGAACGGCACTGGCCCTCAGCAGAGCCAGCATCCCCTCCCCCCAGTGCCCCTCTGAAGCTGACGTCCTGCCTCACTCCACCTCGTGAAAGGAGAACACAGTTTGAGTCAAGGCAGGATCGCACTTCCATCACAGAGCCTTGTAGACAGTGATAAGGCATTGTCCTGAAGGGGTACTAACAGGAGGGTCCTGTGTGCGGACCTGCCGCGCAGACAAGGCCTCCCTGGGGCTTACCTTTGTGGTTGAAGATTCCCTCCATCTCCATGCTGCTTCGGGAGTGGGCGATGCACAGTGAGCCGCAGGGTACGAGGCCTTCTGCGGCGGGGGACCGGTCAGTGGTGCGCACCAGACACCAGTCAGGCTTGTCGTGAGGCCGCTCCAGGACCTCCACCGTCTGGCCACGCCGAATGGTCAGCTCGTTGCTGTTGCAAGCCGTGAAGTCATGGATCACAACGGTCAGCTCACAGCCGCCAGAAAGCTGAGAGGGACGGACAAAGAGGGACAGGTCAGCAAGCAAAAGCACTGGACCCAACAGGGCTGCCAACTCGTCCAGGTATGCCAGCTTCTGCCTGAAATTGCGCAGTAGGGTTAAAGGCACCCCCGGAACGGGGCTAAGGGATGTCCCGCCACTGCCCTTTGGAGTCACCAGCTGTCACGCTCTTTCTCTCCTCCTCCACGCGGGGAGTTTGCTAATGAGTTCACCGTCAGTCCACTGTGATTTCTCATGCACTTCCAAATCTCTTTGTACCTCAGACACTCTAGCTCCCTTTAAAAATGCCATGTACTCATCGTTAAGCTTAGAACAAAGTAATAAAAACTGCTTAAAGATTGCTGAGGGACTAATCGTGAAATAGACTGTGAAGTGAGATGAAGTTCTCCAGGCTTTCACAGTGCTGAGGGAACACTCCCCACCGTAAAGCACACAGGCTCTGCGAGCATCCCTCGGGTCAGGAAGGGAACAGGGCCGGAGGGACACTGAAAGGCCGCCAGGCACTGGCCCTGGACCGCTTCTCCCCAGGACTCTCCGAGGACTTGGCTCCCTTCCTGTTCCTAGGTTTCATCCCACTTATCCCTAAGGAATCTTTATGTAGTTTTATTAGTTTTCTGTAAATTCAACTGTGAGCACGCAGCACTTGAAGATGGAGAATAAATGTCTTGGGTGGATATCTAGAACTCATGAAAGTCACTGCAGATTCTTACAGCGCCTTCTCGACGTGCCCTCTTGGCCCTCCGCCCCTGACTCCAACCTCAGATGTGGCCTTTCCACACCAGCTTGTGCTAATCCTGCAAGCCCTAGCTTCCTTCTTTCTGCTCACTATGCTCACTCCCACCCCACCCCACCCTGACTCGTGAAGACACACACATGACCTGTGTTTGGAAAACACGAATACAATCCTCCCACTACTGCTGGCCCTTGAATGGCTCGTTTACTGGTAGGTCGGCCCTTTGGACCGTTAGCTCCTTGGGGACAGGGTGATCAGCTCTTACATAAGAATCCTGTGACTGGCTTTCCCTCCTCAGGATATCCCCAGGTTCCATCTCTCCTGTTCTTCCCCAACCCCGTTGGGATTCTCTAGCCTCACCCTCATGCTGGCATTCCCAAAGACCCAGCAGCTGATGACCCCATGCTGCTGATTCTTCATCCCACCAGGGAAGCCGGGACATGATTCATAATGCCCCCACTTGTGTTTCTCTTCCGGTGTTCCTTTCCGGAAGATGCTATCACCAGCAAATCACCCAACTTAAATAAATCTCCCTCTTCTTCCAGGAGTTCTCAAGAGGACTCCAGGGTGGCTTTCCAATGACGTTCTTCCCCTGCAAACCTACACTGGTTACTTTACTTGAGTTTCTGCAGTGATCCTAGTGGTCCCCTGTGTATTCCCAGCTCCCTGTTCTGCCCATCGAATAATGCTGTCAGGATGACCTTTTAGAGGCATGGATGCCCCGCTTCAAAACCTTAGGCACTTTCTTTTCGATACGGGGCTTGACCCTCCATCTGCCTTGCCAGGCTTATGTGTTGACAGTCACCTCTGAGATGGGCCCTGTGCATCCTGGGTCCAGACCACCATCCCTGTGGTGAGAGCTCCTAGCATCCATTTTCCTCATCCACTATCTCTGGGAAGCTGTTCCCATGTCTGCCACCCTTAGGGCCTTTTCCTAAAACAACTTATACTTCAGTTTTGAAATGAATGGTGCTTGCGTGCGTGTGTGTGCACACACACACACGCACATGTACATTTGTCTACCCTGCTCCGCAGGAAGCAGGTGTGTGCCACTCTCCTGTGAACTCTGTGTCAGGGCCGAGGGCAGAGACAGGGCTGGACACCAACACTGCTGCCAGAGCAGGGCCTGCAGATTACTGCAAGATTTGTGCACCCGTGGGGTGCAAGGCCACAGAGAATGTAGGAAGAGCTCTCCTACACACTGCTCCACCCTCTTCCCAAGCAGCCTGTCTCTTAGGAGAAAGTCTGGGGATTCAGAGTTAAAGTCATGTCTACCACCCACAGGACAGAAACAACACAGCTCTTCCCACCATGAAGCACCAATCCAGACACAATGAGCATCTTTACCAGGTCTCAAGGGAAATTCATGATTGTTTAAGCCCCCTTCAAAATTTTTACAAACTCCTTTGTGGGAAAGCCACGATAAAATTTACATTAGTCCCTGAACAGATAAAAAAAACGCCATTAAAATGCCAAATGTAGAGACCCAGCCTGGGAAAGAATTTCCCTCACAGAACCCCACGATATGGAAGTAGTTAACTCCTCAACAAAGAGGAGGAATGCTTCCTTTCCAGTGAAAGCAGAGCCAGCCAATGATGCTGGACAATCAAGAGTCTGACTTGCCACAGCCCAAGCCGGAGCCCTGCCCTCTGCCGGCCTTGGTGGCCCAGCCCTCCTGCCCCCATGACTGCTGGCAGCCAGCCCCGTTAGGGAACCGGTCAGAGCTCCAGGCTTTCCCCAGAGGCCCTTGTTGCTGCTCTGGGAAGGACACGCTGCACCCCAGCCTGAGCTGGCCGCTTCCTCTTCCAGAGTCTCATTAACTTGTCAGGCTGCTCAGGCAAGGGTGGTGATGGGGTGGGGGGCAGCCAAGGAAGGGGAGTGAAGCTAGACTATATTTTTGGCACTTGTTTTTTTTTTTTCTTTTTTTTTTCTAAAAGACCCTTCCAGAGTAACCAAAAAGGATTAGAAACATCTGTGTACTTGACAGAGCATAAGAAATAAAAATCAACCCTGTCCTGAGAAAGAATCATAAACCATGTTAAAGACATGCAAAGGCTTTCCAGAACTTAAGAAAACAGAGTGCCAGAATAATATTTCAAAAAGTACTAAAATTATCACCCCCACATTTTCACATCCCTCAGTCAGTTGGCTTTGCCCATCAGAAGAGATAAGAACCTACAATTAAGGTGAAGAATTAAATAAATGTTTCCCTGAAAAGAAGTGTCCTGTAGACTTCTGCTTCAAGCTTTCCAATTAAGAATTTAAATTTTAGTCCAATGAGACAGCTGCTGGTTACCCCACAAGAAAACACCACAGGGCACCATTGGAGAGATCCTGCTGGGCCGGTCACTGTCATGGTTCTAGACTTTACAACTGGGGAGGATTACTGATAGCTTTTTCCCTTGGCAGTTTGCATAGCCTCTCCCTATACTGTGAGAGAGCCTGTCCTAGGGGAAGAGGCTTCCAGGTCAGTTCCAGATCAATTCCTCCAAGTCGGTGTCCAAACTACATGATGTCTTCAGCAATAGGGCCTTCCTTAGCTTCAAGTTCTGGAGTATGACAAAGGGCAATGGCAATGTCCTATATTGTTTATTTGAGGGGGTCTCTTGGACCCACAAAAAAGGAGGTTTCTCATGCCTGACACTGGGGTTGTGTTATATGGCCTGTTCTTGGGAGGAGCATTATCATCCCATGTGGTGTGACTCCACATAAACCATATGCACACACACATATTTTATACCTGTATTTTTATTTTATGTGTCTGAGTGTTTTGCTTTTATGTATTGTCTGTGCACCAGGTGCATGTTGTGGCCACACAGGCCAGGACAGGGCATTGGGTCCCCTTAGGACTGGAATTACATTTGTGAGCTACCATGTGGGTGTCAAGAGTCGAACCCAGGTCTCCTAGAAGAGCAGCCATTGCTCTTAACTGCTAAGCCACCTCTCCAGCCTCTGATTTATATATTTTTAAGTAACTTATAAAATGATGTTTCCCTGTGGCTTCTTCAAATATCCACAGCATTATTCATCTCTCTTTCCTTCCTTAAACTGAGCTGCAAAACATCTCTTTAAAACAAAACTTGTGAAGTTTTGAGAAAGACATGCTTTTGTTGTTGCAGACATTTGTGATGATTTCTTGACTGATATTCAGACTTAAATTCCTAACCAGGAGCTTAGGTAACTGTGTGAAGTCTGCAGGGCTCTCGCCCGCTCCCGAGACCTGACCTGAGGATGCTGACTATGACAACAGTACCACCATTCCCATCTCATCCACCTGGCTTCACCACGATCTCTTCTTTGCCAGCCACTTTCTGTGGAGTCTCCACAGCCTTCTCTTCACCTCACACATTTTACAGACTTCTAGCATGGGCTCCCTGGCAGATTTCCTTAGTTCAGGAATGCCACTTATCCCACGACTCACATTAGCCCTTGTGAAAGTCACTTTGAAAGACAGAAAGGCACATTTTAAAAGCCTCTTCAATTTTTCACCACTGTGGTAACCAGTAAGTGTGGAGAAAACAGCTGACTTTCAATGGACCACAGCCACAGAAGTCACCAAGAACGTTCCGCCCTCCTAAAGCCACTGCTCTCTGAGAGGGCCACCAGGCAAGCCCTGATGACCTAGACCAAGGACATGAGCAACTCAAAGCAGGCATCCTTTCCCTGAACTCTCTCCAGCACAATGGAAAGTAAACATCGTGGTGTTTCCATCCTTCATCTTTTGGGCAAAGCCTTGTGAAGCTTCAACAATCTTTGTAGAATTGTTATCTTTTATGTCATGTTGCTGCCTTGTCTCAACCCATGGCTGCGACGCTCATACAGTGAATTTGGTCATGGGCTCCTTTACATCCTCACACCCACCCTGCACACTATATAACAAGGCAGTTACATGTTATAAGAACACAGAGTTTTAAAAGGACAATAGCCAACAAACCTGGTCTGAATCACCAAGCTCAGCATTCTGAGCAAGCTGTGCTGAATAGGGCTAGAGAGAAATGGTGTGGGGGATGATGCTGTCCTCTCCCAAGTGATTCTGTTTCCAGAACCCAAGGCCCAATGTGTTGGAGATCAATTGCAGTGAATATCTGGCCAATTTTGCAGGAGCAATTCAAAAGGAAAGGCGGGGGTGGGGGGTGTGAGGGTGTGGTCTAATAAAGACCATTCCTCCTGGAGAACAAAGTGGATCAAGTGTTCCCCCACAGTCCCCTACAGTCAGTCGTTCAGAAACTCTACAAAAGAGTCCTGTGGCTTCATGCGGGCTTCACACAGAGCAGACCAAACAAGGGTTGCTTGGTTTCAGGGGATTAACAGAGTACAGCTCCACTGTAGGCCATGGACACAAAGCAAAGGCAGCCACGGGCAGCCAGAACATACCCGGAATAAGGAATAAATGCCATCATGCCGCGGGTTCTCACTGCTGCTGGGCTGCTTTATGGAGGCTGGCAGATCCGCCCCCACCTTAACAGTATGAAGGACAGCCTCCCAGGCTCACACTAACTTGGAAGCCAACTTCCTTAAGGCCAAGGTCAAGGAGATGTGTTCCTGAAAGCCCTCTGCTTAGGGTTTAAAAACAGGATCTGCTATGGAGGGTACTCACGGACACATGTGAAAGACCACAAATGGTTAAAATACTAGATTCTGGGGTGTGGCTTTTTAACCATAGTTTTTTAAAAAGCAAGAAAGTAAATCAATGATACACATCTTCAAGACCAGCAGCCACTGCTCTCCATATCTATCCTTCCTTTGTTCTTTACTTGCACGATCACACAGGGCTTCTCTGATGTGACTAGAAATTGTGGAAGGCTCCCTTGAGTGAGCTGAGTGTATGGACTGCAATGGAATATTAGTTGTAAAAGGATGCATTTAGAAGCTACAGCTAAAAAAGCAAACTGACTATAAAACAAAACAAACAAACAAACAAACACCATCAGAGGGGAGGCCGCTGTGAGGTGGGCTTCCAGATGCTGTCAACAGGACCTGGTCAAGGCTGCCTTTCCTGTGCGTCTCATGCATCAGAAGATATGGGAGCATGCTGAACAGGCCTGAGAAGCCACAGCAGCATGCAAGTCAAAGCTGTGTGTGTGTGTGTGTGTGTGTGTGTGTGTGTGTGTGTGTGTGTGTGTGTGGTGTGTGGTGGTGGTGGGTGTGGGGGAGGGGAGGATGAGGGCAGAGGAGCCCAGGAAACCTTCCATTGACAATCCTATCTGAAGACATCTGCTGGATTTCCTCTCTTCATCTTTAAGGAGAGGCACCAATCTAATTAACAGATTTGAATCCAAGAAGCTTTTTCACTCAACTGTGTCCCTCTTTCGGACGGAAGAGCCTCTAGTCTGAATTTAAGGCTTACTATCATGGTCAATAGTAACTACGGCCATGCCATGTAAAATTTACACGAAAACATACTTTTTGGTCATCTCTTTTCTCTCTAGTCAAATGTATGTCCTCACTATGTCAGAACACTTGACAAACTGGACATAAGGAGGAAAGGGTTAATCCTGGCTCACACTGGGAGGTGACACAAAGCTGGGGAGGTGTGACATCACAGTTCAACCTGGCTTGGTCACACTGTGGCCAGTCAGGAGGCAAAGAAATGGGCACTTGTGCTGTGGCTTCCTCTGCTTCTCCTTTAAGTCTGGGGTGCCAGGCTACAGGGTGGCACCACCTACACTCAGGGTTGATCCACCCTACTCCTTTAAAGCTCTCTGGAGCATCTGACGGCTATGTTCAGAACTGTGCCTCCTAGGTGATTCCAAACACGTTGACCATGCAGACCAACAGCGCACTAAATTTAATTTAAAAAACAGACAAACCCCTGCCTTTTCTTAGAACTTAGGCTTTCGAGTACAGGAGTTTTTATTTTCTTATTTCATTTTACGAGAGCCTTTAAAAGGTCATCTGAAAAATACATCTGAAAAGTACTACAAAAATGGCAGTCACTTAGGAAGTAGAAGAACCGTCAGGAAGAAGGAAACACATTGCACAAGGAAGCCCACAACAGGTGATCACGAGTAGCTGTGAGTGCATGGATGTACTGTGTGAACATTGTATGTTTAGTGTATGTGTGCACTGCCACAACACAGCTAATCCAGGAAGAAGGGAGAATGCTAGCTAGGAAACCAGACTGAACAAGAGATTCTCTCTTCTGCAGTAGCTGTGCCCATTCAATCTGTATTATGCTGCAGGGGGGCGACCGAAGTGCATAAGCCAGGCACTCAACTGCAAGACTGACTACAGCCCCTAAAGAACAGTTCTTGTCTTCATCCACTGTGCCTGGTGTCCAGCCAGGACAGCGAAGCTGACGGACAGTTAACCTGCGCTGGCAGTGATGGAAGCCAACGGTACCACTGGCGGGGAGCAGGAGGCCCATCCTATTGCAGAGACAGAGAGCACTAATATTCACTCAGGGCCCCTTGAACACTGGGTGTGTTGTAAAGGCAGGGTGCAGTTCCAAGGCTCACACACTACAAGAGGGGCAGCACTAGCCCCATGAACACTGGGTAGAGAGCAGTCATGGAACATGCCCAAGTTTGGTGAGGAGGAAAAGGCTAAGGATGAGCATGTCCTCATCCTTGAGGGCTTGCACTTGGACGTGCGCCATGCCCTTCAGTATTTTTATGTATACTCTGAATAGAGGAAGACCCAGTGAGGTCCCCGAGTCCCCCTGAGGATCCTGTGGAAGACTCAATGACCCAATTCTATTATGTGTGGAAAATCCAGCCCAGCTCCAGGAAATGCGACATTCTGAGCAGGTTGGGTGGGCATGTGCCTTCTCTGAGCAGGGCTGGGGAGCCCTGACTGCAGGCTGCGGCTATGCAGACACATACTGAGTACAGTCTTCCTCAGCAACCAGACGCAGCTCCTCTTGTAAGATTGTCAGGGAAGTCGTATTTTAAACTGTTCTGCCTTTAGCTACTTTTCAGACTACCCTGACAATAACTACAGAAGCCCAAAAAAGTTCTTGTACTGTAGGGTCACGTGACAGAAAACCCAGCTTTAAAACTGCACAGAAAGTAATATCCCTGACACGGGGCTTCAGCTTCATTAAGAGAACTGTCACTACATACTTTTTAAAGTATATGCATCCACCAGTGGCGGAGTCGGATGTCTTTATCGCAGCACTTGGGAGGCAGAGGCAGGCGAATCTCTGTGATTTCAAGGCCAGCCTGATCTACAGAGCGAGAGCCAGGACAGGCACCAAAACTACACAGAGAAACCCTGTCTTGAAAAACCAAAAAAAGAGTGCATCCATAAAAATAAGATATGTGGATTCATAATTCCTGTTATATGCTTACGTTCCTGCAGAGAACCCATTTCAGGGGAATCATGCACTCCTTATAAAGAACAGCATCCCGAGGGTCTCGGGACCGTCTACGAGCTGGCCTGGGTGGGTTCTTCCAGATACCTCACTCTTACTTTGGCCATTTTGTTCCATACCCACACTTCTCTCTCTCTGTCTCACAAGACAGATTTTGTTTAAATGCTAAGAATCGCAGACTAATGTGGTGGAGTGAGGAGATAATCCAAGAGGCCTCTTTAGTGCCCTCCAAACACTCAGCTCCACAGTCAGCCCTGCTGTAAAAGAATAAGGTCTGGAAGACACCAGATGATTCAATCCACATTCTGTTTCTGGCTCTGCTGCTTCATCTGGCCTCATCTCCTGGGGCAGGGGTCAGCATGCTTTTTTTCTTCATCTGGCCTCATCTCCTCAGGGTCCAGGGCTGGGTCAGCACCAGGTCAGCATCCCCTCCCTACCTCAGGAGATGCGCCCAGGGCAGTGAGGTAAGATTCTGGAAAGCATTTGGTTGGTTTTGGAACTCAAATTACATTTTCATAAGATCATTTTATCAGCCTAAGTACCATGAATATCAGCAAGAATTGGTGTTAAACTCACATCTGGAACAAAAAAAAAAAATGACATATTTGAAAAGTGATGTTCTCCGAATAGGAGATGGGCTTGTGGGACAGGGTTTGTGTCCTGATCAGCCTAATGGAGCTGTGCCCTGGAGAGAGGGTGTCTCCAGAGCCCCTCCTCAGCTGACTGCTGTCCTAAACCTCTGGTGCCTTGTCTGAGGATTACTAACAGCTCTGGCAGACAACTTCCCCTCAGAATTCTCTAAGAAGCTAAGCACAAAGCATACCCCCACCCCATTTCTGAACTGGAACCAAATTCCATGACAGCAACTAACTCAAAACAGACATGATAAATTGAGTCAAATAGGCAGAATATCTTAAGTTATTTCCTTGCCAGGAGCACTGGTCTGCATCATCAGAGGCTGCTTACATATGCAGTATGTAGGGTGGGGAGAACCTTGAGAGCCGTAAGAAGCTGTCGTCCCTAGAGACCAGGAGGTGCTGGGGAAGCAGAGCTTATACCTTCTGCCTCAGGAGATGCAGCTCCTCACCTTCAAAATGTGTTCTTTTGAATCATCTACAGACGCTGACATCTGTGACTAGAGAGCCCAAGTGGAATGACTAAAGACAGAGCAGAGAACCCTCAAACACAAGCACGGGGTGTGTGGGTGTGTGCGTGTGTGTGTGTGTGTGTGTGTGTGCGCGCGCGCAAACACTCCTGCCTTCTTACTGACTAGTGAGTGTGTCCGCTCTGAATGACCTGTCCTGTGTGGTCATTCTAATCCCTAGCACAGGACCCGAAGTGAAGACTACTCAGTTCTAACAGCAGAGGTACGCTATGAAGGACGCTGGTCTCACCCAGAGGCACTCAAGGAAAAAGTGTCACATTTGTAAGGAAGGACTCAGCGTGCCACCACTTCAGGATGGTGAGGGTTACGGGGTCAATGACTGGTGCTTTGAGTCCCACTAACTTCAACCACTTCCCAAACTGGGCAGGGGCGGCCCTGTGGCACAACCCTTCCCGGACTGCGGAGCTCTGGAACAAACTTCAGTGATAAAGTGATGGCTTTAGTGACGTCACCACTGGACGAAGAAAATGGAAATTGGTTCACTATCCTCACTGATAAAACAGGTAAAGGGGAGTTCATGTAAATTCCAGTGTCCTGGCAGACCCTCAAGGCAAAACAAGCAATTACATTAAACCTACTCTTCGGTAATAACTATTCTTCTTCACACATCGAGTAAAAACAGAATCTTCTTTACTCCAAGTTCACATAATCCCTATGATGTTATAGCAGACGTGCCTCAGGGGACCAGGGCTGTGCTGGGGTGGGGCAGTGTGCAAACGTATCACTGAACGAAGAGCCTGTTCTGGGATAGGGAAGGCATTTCTATATTCACACCCCCCATTTACCTGTTAAGTACCTAAAAACACAACTGATCTTGCTTCCTGGGCCAACCTCCAGAAAAGCCTTTACCAGCCCTCCAGAAGGAAACATTACATTCCTCTCTTTGGCAATTTCATTCCAAAGATTTATTTCTCGTGAACTTAAAGCTGGTATCTACAGGAAATCTAGAGTGGATCCATGAGAGTACATCTTGGAAGAATGTAAACTTGGTGCTTAGGGGCAATTCTCGAAGGGCCAGTAAGGCTGTCTGGATGAAAATGCCTATCCTCGTCATACTTGGCAACTGTTCAGTTTGTCTTTTCTTCTAGGTGACAGTCCCATAAACACTGACAAGCTAACTCCTTCAGTTATCAAAAAGCTAAAAGCAAAATTCTCAAACAATTGGTATTTTCTAATAGATTGTTTCCAAATGCAAACTGTAGTTTTCTAAACAAAATTTCTAAACAAGTTCTTCATCACCAAATGGCTGCCCATGCCACCTACCTTATTTCCTACTGCCGCCACAGTGGCTAAATGTCTGCCGAGGTGACTGAGATGCCAGCCCTGAACACAACAAAGGACCCATTTCTGTCCCCTAGTCCTGCCACGTGAGGTACTTAAGTGTTAGGACTTGCCATTTGGTAGATTCAAAATGCAGAATGAAAAAAACCCAATGACTCACACTGGAAAGGCTTTGGAAATGGGTCACTCAGCAGAGAAGTATTTAAAATCTATTTCCTTCTGGCCTGGAAGCTACAATGTGAAGCCTCAAATCCAAGTAAGACATTCCCAACGTCTGTTTACTGCACTACGGGAAACCTCGGAATACAAGGAAGGGGCCTTCGAGAATCCAAGTCTCACGGTCACCACACAGCAACGCACCAGCTTGTACTGGGGAGGGAGAAGCTGTAAATTCTGAGCTGACACAGCTGAAAGGAAAAGGCTTATGTATTTACTGCCTTCTTTTTTAAGAATCTGGTCGAGCATCTTAGAGCTAGAACAGATGCCCATCTCGGTAGGAACAGAACATTCATCAGACACATGTCTACTGGCGCTGACGCAGAACTTTCTTATCTTCTGTCTACCACATGAACCCAGACTCCCAAGCTGTACTGACTGTCAGTTTATTCTGCAGGTCTTTGGATTCCACAAGAAGTATCCTGTGGTGGTTTGAAGGAAAATGGTCCCCGTGGGGAGTGGCACTATTAGATGTGGCCTTGCTGGAGCGGGTATGGCCTTGTGGAAGGAAGGGTGTCAGTCTGAGGGTGGGCTTTCAGGTCTCCTGTGCTCAAGCTACACACCCGATGTGGCACACAGTTGCTTCCGCTGCCTTACAGAACAAGATGTAGAACTCTCAGCTACCATGACAACAAGGAACTAAACCTCTGAACTGTAAGCAAGCCCTAATTACATGCTTTCCTGTGTAAGTGTTGCTGTGGTCCTGGTTTTCCTTCACAGCCATACAAACCCTGAGACATTTGAGGACATTTTTTAAAGAGACACACCTGCATAAATGCCTTAGACAAAAGCCAGATCTCTCCTTCAGTGGTCATGACTGTCAAAGGCCCAGTCTAGTGTTCTAGAACTTTCTGTGTTCTGTGTACCCCAAATCTAAAGGGAAGCCTCAGGGGCCCATGGAGGATGTTAGCGCTCATGCCTCAGACAAAGCTCTACATTTACAAATGGGGTTCTGGGTAGAATTTTATTTTAAATAATAGATTCGTTGGCTTACGAATAAAATGTAAAGGCTTAAGTAAGGCCAACTGTCTTCGAAGACTCTGACGTCAAATCATGTGATTGGCTGAGGGGTGGACAGGAAGAGTGGAAAGATTTCTTCCGAGTCCTCAGCATTGGTCTCACTTTAACCTCCAAGCCTCGGCCCTGCCGTGGAAGCCTGACCCCACTCCTAGACCCCAGCTCTTGTCTTTAAAACGCCAAAGCACCATACTGTGACCAAAAGGGCGGTGCTGGCGGCGGCTCACCTTATCACTGTCCAGTGTGTTCTGAGAGGTCCGGGAGGCGATGGAAATGGTATCAGGCTGGCTGCTGCCATCCCCTTGGCTGTCCAGGTCCTCTCCATCCCTAGGGGAACACAGAAACACTCAGCTCCCAACACTGAGCTGGTAGGGGCCATCTCCCAGCTGAAAGAAACCCACGTTAGACTACAGCCTTTCCTACAAACTACAACCCTTCCTGCAACCAGCTCCTACAGATGCTGGCAAGCCATTCTGCTGGCTTGGTTTCAGAGTTGTGTATTCTGAGTAGGAGTCCTGTGCCTGCATGTACATATGTATACCATATGCGTGCCTGGTGCCCACAGAGATCAGAAGGTTGGGAGCCACCATGTGAACACCTGGGAACAGAAACCAGGTCCTCGGCAAGAGCAATAAGTGCTCTTAACCACCTCTGTGGTCTCATGCCATCCTGTGTTGAGTGCACCTTTGGGCTTGCCAGTATGGTAAGTGCCTAACATATCTTCTCACTGAATTCTCAACATAGTGAGCTCCCCCAACGCAGGTTCATTTCCACTTGAGAAATGAAAAAAACAACTGTTTCCATGCCTTGGGTAGGATGGGGAAAAGAAGAGGATTTGTACATGGCCTTTTGTTTGCTTCCAGCCAAGGGAGCCTCTTGTCTTGACAAAGCAGTTCATCTACACCACATGTGCTCCAAGTGTTTAAGAAAAATGGTGGTGACGGACCTTGCTCCCTCCCCGGCAGGTAAGCACTCCCATGAGAGGCACCCACTCACCTCCTCCCCTTCTGTCTCGCTGCTGGTGCGGTTTTGGGGATGTGGATGGGTTCCTTCAGGGCTCCTCTCAGGTGCACAGTCCGCTCCTGTATCACCTCCCGGATGTGCTTTATCCAGTCCTGCTTGTTCTCGATACTGGATGCCTGTGCAGGGGGAAAGCCGTCAGGGGACAGTGTCCTTCCCCAGCCTGAGCCCACCACATGCAGCTTTCCTGCTCCCCAACTTTCCAAAGACCTTCTCACAGAAGAGCAAACACAACTCAGTTTAATTTACTATCAAGCAAATGACTCTAATTTTACATAGTTTCATTAAAATCGTTTTTTCTTTTATAAATGACTGCGATTACAGATCTCACTGTTCTAGTAATCCATCATCATTCTTCAGTTCCAAGACATGTTCGAGGCCCTGGGGGACTATAAAAACAGATCCACTTCTAATCTGAAACCTCAACGAGGCCACTGAAACATAAGCTTTGTTCTGGTCAGTGTCCAGGAACCATCACAGCAGGGATGTGACGGAGCCCCCTGATCCTGCTGCTTGTCCCTGGACTGCGGGGGTGACTTGCACTGGCCTCCTCCACGGTCAGCTGAGGCACCCCAGAATATATAACCTACTCACCCCACCGGACCTCTGCAAAGGAGCTGTGCAGGGGTGGGCACACTGGCAATGTGCCCAAGGCCACAGAGTCACGCACGGCCAGTCACTTGTGGGCCTACCACAGCCCCTAACGATTTCATAAAGGTATTTCCTGGAGATGACGTAACAGACGAGTGCTCAGACAGCAGGAGCCCTATGAATGCATGGAGCAGCCCTCTGTTGGCATTATAACAGGTTCCTAATTTCTGTCTGAAAAACATTCACCTCCTCTGACATAAACATAACCGTCCCGAGTGATCACAGCACCTGCCAGTGCGGCACAGATAAGATCCTGAGGGAAGGCAGTGCTGGACTTCCCACCCAGAAGCTTGCTTTTGGAAACATAAAACTAAAGTCCACACTGAGGAGAAACTGAACATGGCCACTCTCTTTCTACATAAACCGTGTTTACTGTCCTTCAGTCACTTAGAGTGCTAAACAAATAAAAGCTGGAGGGGACTTTGAAAACTCCAGATCTGTTGGAATGGACATGGCTGACAAAAACGTGTGGAGACTGAACAAAACAGGACTGGAGAAGAACATTCGGTACAGTTTGGAGACAAGTGAGGAAAGCTGTAACTGTGTTTCAGAAATAAAGAAAACACCCCTGAAAATGAATTATTACATCAAGGGAGAGTAACTAAAATTTACGGAAATAGTGTCAAACAAGTGGGACCTTTCAGTTAAGAAAAGGGGTAACTCACATCATACTTAGCACAACCTCAAACTGTGTAAGGACCCAGGGGTACCAATTTCTTTCTTGACTATGCAAATAAAGACTGTCATTCTGCGTTAGAACCACTAGGTCTAACATGTGATAACCACCATTGTTATCACCTCCATGGCCATCACCATTAAGTACCTTATGGACTTGCGTCTATAACCTCAGCATCTACACTACCGCCAAGACCCTCACTGTAATAGACACCTCTGTCTCCATCTTTATTGTCACTGCATCATCATCGTCATCTCCATCCTCACTACTTTACCACCTACACCATCATCTTTACTATCAACATCATCGTCATCTACGTCCTCAACACTTCACCATCCACACCATCATCTTTACTATCAACATCAGCATCATCTACGTCCTCAACACTTCACCATCCACACCATCATCTTTACTATCAACATCATCATCATCATCATCATCATCTACGTCCTCAACGCTTCACCATCCACACCATCATCTTTACTATCAATGGCATCATCACCGAGATCAACACCACCACTTCCATCTCCATCCTCACTGCGATACCACTTCTAATCCAAAATCAAAGCACATGCCACTTCTGTTTGGCCCTCCTAGGAAGGCAAAAGGTATTATCCAAACTTCTCTAAAAATCTTTGAAAATTTTAGCCTGGAATATATTTTAACAAGTTTAAACTACAGAAAAAATAGAGTTATCTAAAATTCATTTGTTGGTGCACTTTATATTTTATGGGGCTTTATGTCAGCACTAACTAAAAACAGTCCACCAAGCGGGTCACATACAGCCACTGACAACAACCCACTGTGAACATGTAAATAAAGGTCTTAGAAATACAATGGTTTCCACAGTGGTCAATAGAATGAGCTGAGGAGGAGTGGATAAACAACTCGGCTTCTAGAAATACCAGATCCAGATTTTAAAACATGCAAGAGATGTAGTAACTTAAAAGCCAGATATACGCCAGTGTCTCACTCTGGCTCCTCTCAACAGTCTCAAATTGTGAGCTACATTCCCCAAAGCATCCCAAAATCACTTATGGCATTTCCAGACAGATCAAGATGGTAATTACATCTGTATTTTCTAAAATATAGATGGGGTTAGCACATGAGATAGCTTTAGAGTTCTTTGCAACTCCTAGGAAAAGTTAGTACACTCAAACTAACAGAGTTTAAGTCAAAGCTGGCTGTGTGAGTATGTGTATGTATGTGTGCGCGCAGTGTGAGTGAGTGAGTGTGTGTGTGTGTGTGTGTGTGTGTGTGAGAGAGAGAGAGAGAGAGAGAGAGAGAGAGAGAGAGAGAGAGAGAGAGAGGGAGAGAGAGAGAGAGGGAGAGAGAGAGAGAGAGAGGGAGAGAGAGGCTGACATTGGGTATCTTTACTCAAGTCTCTTCCTTACTTTCTGAGTCAGGGTCGCTCACTGAACTGGCACTCATGAATTTGCCCAGAGTAGTTGGTCATCAACCCCAGTAGGTGGTCTCGGTCTCCCCAGCACTGGTATTATAGGTACATGCCACAGAGACCAGCATTTTATGTGGGTGCTGGGGATCTGAATTTGGCTCTTATGATTATGTGGCAAGCAGTTTATGGACTGAGCCATCTCCCCATCCCCTTAAATTGAAATTTTAAAGATATTTTGATCCCCCTAAAACTATATACCCCACACTCCTGCCTTCTTGTTTTTGAGATTAAACAACAGTATCTGCTGCAAGCCATATTTTTCCCATCATTCTTTGGGCACAATTTTCCCTCTACTAAAGGAATATTTAGATAACCTGAGCAGTAACACAGCCAGGATCCCTAACTTCAGGCCTTTCTGTAATTATTATCATTAGCAGCATCCGGCCAGGACCATCCCCGGAGGGACGAAAGTATCTTATCAGAGATACCTCTATACTCTCTAAGAACAGACTTAAGCATCCAGACTACCTGTTTGAGAAGGCCTGGTGGACGTGCTAATTAAGCTTAACTTTCTCCTTTCCAAAGTCTTATCTTTAGTTTTAGATCCATCCTTAACAATTTACTCAGAACTAAAGGGTTCCTACTTACAGGTACATCCAGCTGTGATGGAAGTTGCCTAGTGACAGAGCACACTCGCCAGAAACAACAGGAGCAGAGATAGCTTGGAGAGATAAGGGTCAAGGGGTAAAAGGGCAGTTTTATTTTCAGAGAGGGGCCTGACGGAGAAGAAAAAAGAGAATGGAAGAACTAGATGGGTAAGAACTAGATGAGAAGAACCTAGATGAGGCAGAATTAAGATAGGACAGCAGATAAAGGTAGAGAGAAATCAGGCAAGAAAGGAGCTAGGCATGAGAGCAGAATAGAAGCTGTGTAGAGAGAACTGACTGAGAAGAATAAAGTGTATGGACTAAAGAGTACCGTGTATGTAGATTCATTTCCCATTGTCAAAGATTAAATTATCAGCTGGTTGTAGATTCTTCCCGGACCCTGGGAGAGGACTATCGAGGGGCTGGACCCCACTGTCCCCATTAAGTATCAAACTAAAAAAGATAGAAGGCCAATGATGTGCAGACTCTTGGCACATGTGACCTCAACTTCCGGTCCAGGGTCACACAGGTACACAGGTCCTCCCTCCCTTTGCAGACTCAAGGTCAAGCCCATGTGAGAGCTGTTATCTTGTATCTCATCCTCCTACACGTCACGTTTCCACATCTCTTCACAATCACCTGACTGTGCATGGGATGGAGGGACAGGAGGCTTGAGGGGGATCTCCTTCCCTTGCTCTCCTAGATCAAATGGTTAGCGTCATCACCAGCATACCAATCCGTACTGGGTGTGTGTGTGTGTGTGTGTGTGTGTGTGTGTGTGTGTGTGTGTGTATTTGGGTTTCACCAATCCTATCAGAGTGCAAAAAAGTCACATAAAATGACAGGGAATCTGTACATTTCCACAAGAAAACAGCACACAGCTCTCAGTTAACATACCTTGAGGACAATTTTATTGTCTGAAGTCGGTGTCCTACCCACCCACAGTGCAAATTTGCAAGGGTCTCCTTCAACGTGCTCCGTGACACCCAACTCTGAGGTCTGGAGAGAAAGACATCAGATCATCAGACAAGAGCACAATCCGGGTAGGATGAGAACACAGAAAACCAACAGCCTTTGGTTGCTCATGGCCACAACAACCCCTTAGTTCAGTGGTTCTCAACTTGTGGGTTGTGACCCCCCACCCCTTGGGGGTAGAATGTCCCTTTCACAGGGGTCACCAAAGATCACTGGAAAACATATACTTACATTATGATTTATAACAGTAGCAAAAATACAGTTATGAAGTAGCCCCGAAAATCATTTTATGGTTGGAGTCACCACAGCATGTGGAACTGTACTAAAGGGCCATAGCGTCAGGAAGGCCGAGAACCACTGCCTTAGGTGGCAGGAGGAAAGCTGCCTGTTTTTGCCTCTGACTGCCTTTGAGCTTCTGGAGACTGCAATGGAGCTTAACAAGCTTAATCAGCAGAACATGCTGAAGAAACAGGCATGAAACAAGCTTAGAAACAAGCAAGGCCTTTTCCTAGCTCAAAGGGTCTCCCATGATCCCTATGACCAGTGTCACAGCTTGACAGGTGGCAAAAAGGGCTACAATTTTCAGATTTCATCTGCAAAGTTAACTTTTAGTATTTTATCATGTACTGTAATACCAGGAGACAATCTCCTGTCTGGGGACACATGCAGAACACAGCATCCTCCCCCACGATTGAATCCACCCAATCTTTCCCTCCAGCAAGGGAAGTGACTCATAGGCTGGCGCTCCAAAGGCGGCCTCTGCAGGAATCTTAATTTTTAAAATATAAATTAGGCTAAGATGTATCAATTTCTAAAACACACAAGTTTGCCTCCAAGGGCAGATTCAAGCCAGCAGTAAAATTACTATCCGGCAAGAATGCACTTTTTAATTTCCAGCTGGAGTGTGACCTAACTGATGTAAGGCCACAGTGAGATCCAAATGATAATCAGGGTACCAGCCAAAGACAGTGGAATGAAACCCATTAGTAGGAATTTGCAGATTCCAAATTATTATTAAGAACATTTCCACACTTGGAGTCCTGTTCTTCCGGGAATATGCCGGATCTACAGAAAGCACCAAAATTTGTAACGTCAGGTCATTCAGATGTTCGATGTCTGTAAACATTTGAAAGAGCTCTGACATGAAGACAACTGGATGGCCTCTGGTTCCTTTCTAGATGGTAAGCTCACCTTTACTTCACCTCATTCCCTGTCTAGCAATTCTGTGTAGGCAGCCCTCTGAGCAGTGACCTTGAGAAAGCTCAAAGTGCAGGGAACCAGAGTCTGTCCTGGCTTGAGCCTTCCAGGGAGCAGGCATTCAGTTGTACACAGCCATGGGGTGGCTAGTATGGAATGGTAACACAATGGTTCCATGCTCCCTTCCCCAGAAACACACTGATATTGGGTAAGAACCAAAATGTATTATGGGAACTCTATAGGTGTCTACATGGGTAGGGCTGGGGAATCTTTCAAACATTATTTTGATCACATATTTTTTTTCTCTAATAATATACTTTGCCATTATAAAAATTTCAAATTTATTCACACATTTACTCTTCATAAATTAATTTCTATTGGAAAAGGAAATCAATCTTCATTATTATGAATTTGTAGTGAGCCCACCCAGCAAGGCTGCCTGCATACATTTTGATGTTCATGGATTTTAAAAAAATAATTAAAATGATATGAATGCTTGCTTAGGGCACCCAGACAAAACAAGACTTCATCTACTCCTACAGTGTTTCTTCATCCTGCAGTTGGAAGCTATGGGCCTCAGGAAGAGAACGCTCAAGGCCACAGAATACCAGTGTGCCCTCTAGTGGACTCAGGATGCAGAGAACATAACTGGAGAAGATAAAAACTTCACAATTCAGATTCACATTTTAGAGTAGCTTGGGAGGCAGCTAAAGGCAACAAACAAACAGGAATTCTCTCTCCCCACAAGAAGATCGCGGTCGCCCTACTTGGAGACGCGAACTCTGGATGCCTATACTTACAAACAACTTGCTTTTGTAGAGGTACTTGCTCCTCCCACTGGAGTCTTTCACTTCTTTACTAAACACTAAGGACATTTCAAAAAGGAAGAGATGTCGTTCTCGACCCTTTCGAATTAAGGTTTTCGGGTCCCACACTTGGAAGGATTCCTGCAGGATGAGCTCTCCCTGAGACTCAATGTTTTCATCAAAACCTATAACATGAAACAAAAGCAGGCAGATCAGTTCACAGGGAAAGATGCATGACTCAGAAGGGAGCATCTCTATTTCATCTGAAAAACGCCTTCACTTAGTTTTCAGTCTTGCTCCCTGACTCCAGGACAAAGGACAATTCTTCCTAAAATACTGCTTTGTCTGTATGATCCCAAGTTCAGAAACCTTCAGGGGATCCTCATAGCTGTATTCTTTACTTTCCACTCCTTTCTGTTGGCTTACATCACCTGAGAGCTGGTCTAACTCCCAGCTCCTTGCCCCTCACTCACAGACTCATTACTGCCCACATTCCAGCCTGATCTTTCCTCTTCACCCCGAATGCCCCTCTGAGACCCTCTGCTCAGGTTCTAATCTGGTGGAGACAAAGTCACTAACTCATCTTCCGTGAGTCTGGAATATGCTGCACACGAATCAGCCTGGACCTGGCCACACGGCAAACTCCCCGGCTACTCTTCAGTCACAAATGTGCCACGAGGACTTAGCAAAGCAGCCCCTGGGACAGAAGCTGTTCACTACCTCCATTTCTGTTTTTTCTTTAGAGCAGACTCCCACTCAGGAGAGTTCTTCACTTGCCATTTCCTTCACAGTTAGATAGAGCTAAGCATCCCAACTCTGGGCAAGTGAGAAAAAAAAATGTATACTGCTGGTAGGGGTTCCCTATCCACATGCTTCTCCACTTCCTGTGAGGTGGAATGTTTATGTGGTCCTGCAGCTTACTGGGGCAATTACAGAATACACAGGATGGAGAGAAATGGGCCAGAACACAATCCTTCCCTTTGATGACATCATGAAGAACAGCTTTTCCATCATATATTTTATATCAGAGGGAGAAATATCAGTGTTGCTTGATCAATGAGTTTCTACTACAAGGTGGCACTTGTGTTCTAATTAATAAATTTCTTGAGGCTACCAATGTAATGGCATAAACTAGCACAAGCATTTGGGACAGGCCCTTTGCAATGCTAACCTTGACAACACAGCTTTATTAAACAGAAGCATCCATGCAAATTGGAGTTGCTATGATACCTGTTGGACACACTTGTCTAATTTCTGTTCACCACGTTACACACTAAATCCAATCACTTCACCAGACATCTGCTTTGTATAAACATCTAGCAGCAGATATGGAAACAGGGAAGTAACAAGATCTTCTATAACCTTGGGTCTCAATGTCTCTGCTCATCACTTACACCGTCATTAGCAGGAAAGCCAGGGAGCACTAGATAAGAGGTGGGTGATACAAAGCACTACTGGAGTGCAGAATGGTACGGCTGTTACCACGTCAAGAATGAAGACGATTCATTTACACACAGCATCAGTGGAGATGATGCAGTCGTTCGTTAGGGATGTGGTGCATCCTGTTACCTTCCAGCATGCTGAGGTGCATGGCATCATTGGCTCGCTTTGGCACACTGAGCATCACCTCTAGGCCGTCTTTAATCTCCCCCTTTCCTTCCTCACAGCATGTGAGCAGCTCCTGAGGAAGATCAACACCGTGAACTAGCAAAGGACTGCAAAAATGCTCTGCCAGCAACATTTAGCAGATATCAGAAATCTGTGAAAACTCAGAGCGTTCAAGAAATAAACAAACTGGCCACCTGGGAGTTTTTCTTATAAAAAAGTGAATTACTCAGCAGGCAACAGGCTTTGTTCTACTTGAATGTGGACAATGGAGGAAGACTGATCTAGTCACCGTGAGTCAGGACAAAGCTGGTGACGTGGTCAACCAACACATCTTCAAAATGAGAAAATCACATGTTACCAGTTTGTAAGGACTAAGCAGTGCCGGGGACAGCTGAGAGCCATGCTGGCGTCCAGCTGCCCTGCGGACTGCACAACCCCACGATGTCAACGTCTAGCTGGCCCCTGCATCAGAACAGCAGCACCCCACGGACTTCCTTTCCTCCGAGCAGGGTGCTAGGGAGGCTGCAGAAGACAAACCACACCTCTTGGAGGGATCTATGTGTGTGATTCCGCTTCCTGACTATCTGGAAGACCATCCGTCACCATGTCAGCAGGACAGTGGGACAAGCA
Organism: Peromyscus leucopus; assembly: GCF_004664715.2. Lineage (NCBI taxonomy): Eukaryota > Metazoa > Chordata > Mammalia > Rodentia > Cricetidae > Peromyscus > Peromyscus leucopus. Next base: position 6,109,082 of record NC_051072.1, on the reverse strand, counting down.
AACTTAGATCCTGACAGGTCCGAGGTATTCCTCTGTGGGGTGTCAGGATGATCACTGGTCACAGTGACAACAATCTTGTGCACGCTACGCACAAGACGGACACAGCAGTGTGGTCAGTAGTAAGCTTGGAGGGGCTAGAGCAGTGGTTCTCAACCTCTGGGTCGAGACCCCTTTGGTAACCCTCCCATCTCCCAAAATATTTACATTATGATTCATAACAGTAGCAGAATTACAGTTAAGAAGTAGCAATGAAATAACTTTATGGTTGGGGTCACCACAACATGGGGAGCTGTATTAAAAGGTTGTAGCATTAGGAAGGTTGAGAATCACTGAGCTGGTGGAACTGCCAGCTGCCTTCATTTGTGGTCAGATATTTATGCTTCTGAGGTGCTGGACAGAAACTGCCTTAGAGCACAGTGGGCCTCATCTCCTGCCTGTGCAGACAGCCTTCCCCTCCTGGGAGGTCGGATGGAGTTTACTACTGTTCCCCAGCAGAACTTGTTGGGAAAACGAGGAAAGACTTAGAAATAGCACAATGTTAGTGGAAGCCTAGGCTAAGAACAAGAGATAACTTACAGGCAAGGCACTTTTAGAGACTTAGGATGCAAAGGGGAAATTACTCGGATGTAAACAAAGTAAACTTAGCCTTCTGGCATACTTCATGCTCACAGCAGCTACAGACTTCTGTAGTGATGGTCATCAAGCCACTTAGTAAGATTTCAAGTACAGAAGTACACAGGAGAGGGGATGGGGTGTGGCTTGGTGGCAGAGCACTCGACTCTCATGTGTGAGGTCCTCGGTTTGGAACCTGGCACTGCATCGTGTGTTGGGGGTTGGAGATTGGGGGTTGAGGGTCTGTTGTACAGAGGAATTTTTCCAATAGAAATGTCCCATAATGGTATTACTTGTATAAAAAACACAGCCACTTTTTACGGTTTCTAGTTTTTTTGACTGAGAGAACTTGAGGCGTCCTTAGCTTCAGTCTCCCCTGTGGCACCCAGAACAGCAGCTGACATAGTTGGGATTAGTGGACAGTCTACATACTAAAGTTTCATACACTCCACCAGCAAAGGAAACATAATACTTTTGCCAGACAAAAGTTGTAGAACTTTCAATGCAGCAAGAAAACATGCATTAATGACATAATGCATCTGTGATGCTTGTTCAACTTTTTATTATTGAAACTAATCATAATTAAAACTTTGTAAGGGCGATTTGGGGTATACTTATTTATAACAAAAAGCCGAGACCAGTCTGACAGAGCCCTTGGGATCGGTATGAGCACGTTCTGTAAAACGTGTGACGAACACCTAACAGTTACAGCAAGCAGCAAGAGGGCAGGGTGCTGTGGCCTCAAGGGAAAACCTGGCATCAGCCAGATCTGGGCTCAAAGCTGGCAGATATCAGGAATGGTTCCGGGCGTTTTCCCGACCCTGGGCAGCTAGTCTCCATACCTGCAGGTCAGCACTGCTGCAGGTTAAATATCTACAGGATGCGGAGTGCGGTGCCTGGCCTACAGTCAGCACTGGAGTCTAAGGATGCGCAAGGACCGAGAGCTGACAACTCATTTCTCAGTCAAAGGCCACTGCATGTGACAGGCAGGTGCCAACCATACCTCGGGGTGCAACGAGGGAATATGATCTTATGTAACTGCTTCAGTAAGAAACTAGTTAGGTCAAGAAATGCCAGTAAAGAAAACCACACACACATATACACAGAGAACAGACGTCAAAACAGTGATGTGTAACTTAGGAGACTGTAAACTGAGGAGGCTTCATACGTACTTTTAAAAGGAGCTGATACTTTGTTATTCGCTGAACAGGTTTAATCAGGTAGGAAGAGATGGAGTTGGCTAGCCCGTGCCGCTGCTGGATCTCCTATGTTTAAATAAAGTGAGAGAGGGAAAGCTTCATCATAGGGTCATACTATTAAACATGGCTGTAATACCACACCAGTGACAAGAGCTTGATCTACATCCATGACAAGTGTCTGATCTTGCTGACATGATAAACTCCTTTTGCTTAAAGGGCTGTCAAAATACCAGCACAGACTTCTCCAGGTCTACAGCTTTCCTCTGCATGGCAGGATGGCAGACCACCGAGCAGGAAGGGGACGCAGAGTATTGATGGCCAGGATGTCTACGTGGACCTTTCTACTGTGCATCTTGTAACCAAGGTGCTTACAAATCTGAGGCTACTGTGCTGGCTTCTTCCCAGGAAGGCAGGAATGCAGTTCAGCACTCCACACACTCATCAGTTAACTGGTAAAGCATATGTTGGGTATTCTGCAATGCTTGTTGATGGGGAAAAGAATAACTGAAGGGCGTAAGATGCCCAGAGAATGGAGGACTACAAGCAAAACCTCTTTCAAAGTCAAAAGTAAGCCTGCAATGGACACCAAAGGCGTGTATCTGTCAGGCCGGTATAACTGCCTTTATTTTTTAATGCTTAAGCACACAGGGGGTTCAAAAGTTATATTTTATCTATTTGGGGGCAAACACATGCCATGGCACCTGTGCGGAGGCCAGAGAACAACTCATGGGATTGGTTTTCTCCCTCCACCATGTGGCCAGGTGGCAAGTGCCTTTACCTGTGAGCCATCTTGTTAGCCCAACAGTGTTTGTTTGTTTGTTCTGTTTTAAAGTTTTGGCTATGCACACGCTCCTGCTGCTTAGGTTTTTTATACTGTGGTCTGCATGGAGCTCTGGTACTGAGTGCCATCTAATCATGAAGCTGCAGGGGCATGTGGAATACTACAAAGGAAAGACAGCATCAGGCTGGGCAAGGCATCACTGTACACTTAGTCCCCCACCAGCACACAGCTCTAACAGGGCATCCACAGCAGGCCCCGTCAAAACAGAAAAGGTAAGGTTCAGACCTTCCTGTGAAAGATTCCCTTGCTACTCCCTGGCCTTGCGCACCAAGGGTGCTCAGCACTCAGCAGTACCTTCTGCCGGGCACCATCCGCCGCCACATATCTGACTAGTTCTGAAACCCCAAATACATTTGGCAATATTGTGTCCCTCCCCTTTTACACAAACAACTTCCCTGCAGGATTTCTGAAAAGGAGAGGACCCATACTAAGTCTACTCAAGCATACAGCTGACGGGCGTCTCCTTGACCTGGTAGTCAGATCGCTAGGACTCGACTGGTAGGTCACTTTGGGAACTGCACGAGATTAGTAAGTTTCTATCTTTTATGTCTAATCTTGTATATAAGGCTAATGACTACATGTAAGGAATAGTTACAAGTGTATCTATATTAAAGACTTAAGTGTCTTATACGTATATGACTTCTAATGCTTATAGCAGAGGCATTTGAGGAAGAAGCACATATAAGAACATCCTAAAATAGGGGTTGGTGAGATGGCTCAGTGGGTAAAGGCACCTGCTACAGGGCCTGATGATCCAAACACATGTAAGCTCATGCACGCGTGCATACACACGCACACATACACACACACACACACACACACACACACACACACACACACACGTGTACACACACATACACACATGTATACACACACGTACACATACACACACATACACACATACACACACATGTATACACACACGTGTACACATACACACGCACACATACACACACGCATGTGCGCGCACACACATACACACATGTATACACACGCACATGTACACATACACACATATACACACACAACACACACGCACACACATGTACACACATACACATACATGTATACACACACACGTGTACACATACACACGCACACATACACACACACACATGTACACACATACCAACACACACACACACACACACACACACACACACACACACACAGTAATAAAACCCAAAATACCCCACTATAAATAGGAGAGAAGGAAATAAAATATTATCCTGGCAGTGTGGTAAAGTGTGAGTGTGGCGGCATGTTCTCTGTACTAAATTCGGTCTGGACGCTCTCGTTAGGGCTCTGTCACTTACGTCAAAATACGACCCTGCATGCTCTAGTATCAGCTGGGTGGAATCAGGCTTGTTTTTGCAGTATGTGACATACATCTGGAACTTGTCTGCCTATAGCAAAAAAATAAAAAATAAAAAAAAAAATAAAAATAAAATAAAAAAAGAGAGAAACAAGAACATTTTATTTAGATACCTTTTCTCAACCACAAGTCACCATCTAAAAACCTTTGATGTGGGAAGTAAGTTCTCTAGAACAAGGAAACATGAGCCTCAATAAGAGAAACTGTCGTAAGAGGAAAGCTCGGCACCCCAAGAGGCATGGCCTGGGGAAGAGCCTCTTCCTTGAGTGGGACTGGGCCCTCATCCAGGACAAACCCAGCCTCAGGCAGAGGCTCAGCTTGCTGAATGTTCTGGAAAGCCATCAGTACAATCCATAAGAATGCATCCCAGTGGCCCCGAGGGAGCGTCACTCTTTGTGGTAAGGTGTGTTTTTCCAGGTGCAGAGGAATCAGAAGACAGCAACCCGAAGAAACGTGCGGCGCCCTCCCTGCTTCCTTCCGCCACGTGAGAGAGAACAGGGAGCTGGGGGGGGGGGGACGTGGGGGGGGGACGGGGGGGGGGGGCGGTGCTCCTTACCCAGGTGACAAAGCAGTGTCCCACATCCTCTGGCAGCTGCTCGTACTTCTCCAGCTCCTTTAGGAAGATGCTGCAGAGGAGAAAAAGATTATTGTTACAAAGGTGCTGAGAACATTTTACTAGTAAGATATGCCAGAAATGGAAACCGTCTCTGTCCGCTACATTTTAAGGTGTAACAAAATCTGGAGCTCTTGACTAGGCTAAGTTACTGTCACTTTCAAGCAGGCAGTTTGGTCTTCAAATCCCTTCTAACAGAAACTTCAAACTAGCCGCCTCCTCTGGGAAGATACCAGTGTGGGGTAGCTGGAAAGAAAATACTCATGATCTCACTTATAAGCAGAACACAGGAATCTAGAGTAGACCGTGGTTACTAGGGGCTGGGAGAGTCAGGAGGGGGCGTGGAGAGAGGCTGGACAACAGACATGTGCTTCTGCTCCACAGAGTACCTTCTGCTCTACACTTCAGAGATGCGAAACAACGACCACCACCACATTCCGTATTTCAAAGTAGAAGAGGAAATTTAAATATGCCCAGCTGCCTGGCTCTAGCCAAACTTCAACAAAACCACTGAACTCTGCTAAATTCAGCTGTACATCTTTTGTCATAACGGAGCGTCATCCCAGTGCCTGGGTTTTAATAAGCCACTCCCCAGAGGTAAAACTACTCACTTGTTGTGAAACTCGTAGATTTCCTGCATGTTCCCAAAGATGATGAGCTCTTTGTTGACGATCCCTGGTGGGATCTCCTCCACCCCACTGGTCATCTCCCACAGGTAGGTCTGGCCAGGAAGGAAGCAAAGTGATTAAAAAAAAAAAAATCAACCCAAACTTTCAAGCAGCAGCCACTCCGAAGGCCTCTAAACAGGGAATGGGAGCTTATGAATAAATGCAGAGTGTATGTAAGAGTGGACCCTTTTAGTAAACACGAAAAATGTGTCTTTAAAAAAAAAACCTTAGTTGCTGCTAACACTTGGGAAGATTTACTATAGTTTTTAGCTTATTCCCAGCTTCAAATTTGGAATGAATCTCTGTCACAAGGTCCAACAAACGTTCAGGGTGGGACCAAGCACCAGGCGCCATAACTGTTAGGCACATTTCTCTGAGGCTGCTGCTCTCTGCAAAGAGAATGCCAGCCAGGCTATGCTGTGACAATGAAATGAGAGCATTAGTGCTGTGTCATCTCTGCAGGGAGCCAGCACACCCTGGAACACCACGGAACACGGGGAACAGGGGCCCTCTACTGGCACTGTTCCAATAACCAGCACAAAGAGCAGTAAAACAGCAAGTTCAAACTCAGTCGGAATGGACCAGCAGAAGACTTACATCCATGCACTCTCGCAGGTCCCTTACATACGCCTTTTCAGTCTGAATTAGTTCGGCCATTATGAACCTTGAAATAAACAGAGAATTGTCCAGTTCAGTTAAGTTGTATGCTTATTACTCTTTAGTATAATCTATTTGTATGGAGATTTAGAAAATAAAATGGAGAGTCCAGAAGTACTATACCTAAAGTAATGGCGTGGGGGAGGTAAATCAAGGACAGACAGAGTGGCAGCCATCGACTAACTTCCACCAGAGCTCCTACGGTGACATTCAGGCTGCTCAGCTCAACTGTGGACTAAGGGTTGGCTCAGCAGTGCCCGAGTCCATACCCACTGGACTCCAGACACACTTTCCCTCCCTGTTCCCACTGAATGATAACCAAATCTCTCCTCACACCGCCAAATGTCCCTAGGCAACAAAAAATACCAGAGTGGGAACGGGTGGGGGGAGGGGAGATCTTTAGTTAGTAAGCATAGTTTACAAAGTTTTTAAATACCTACATTTGAGTTGTTAGTTTCCTCTACTACTGTTGGCAAGCAATCTGTCAAGCTAGGAAAGGAAGGCACAGAGAAAACAGGACAAGACTGAACCATGTGATAGGAGGTCAGCATGCCTTCTCTGTCAGCTGAAAAGGCCAAGTGAGGTCTCAGACACTTGACTGCAAAGCTCGCCCAGCAGCATGTCTGCAGGCTGGCTGACACTCCCTTCACCATCGCAGGGAATGCTGGCTTACTCTTTCCTGCGGGCAGACTTCCGTTTCTCTTCGTTGAGCTCATGAGCAGCATCCCGAAGCTTCACCTCTGACCCAGGGATACTGGCAGGGATGATATCCAACTGAAGGCTTTTGCTCTGTGGAACGAGAGTCAATGAGGCCAGTTAATAGAGCGCTGAGACGGCACGGGCCTCAGATCACCACTGGTCCAGTGTGTACAAAGCAATTCACCGATTTGTTGGAATCTGAAGAAATCCCCAGCGCTTTCTCCAAAGAGGTCCGGTACTTCTCCATGCGCAGAGAGAAATCTCTGTACCTCTTATCCACTGCGGTCACGCATTTTTTAATTTCTGCTGCATGGGCATGCCCTTTTTCACAAAAGCCATCGGCCAGCTGTATCAATAGCTTCACTCTCTCTTTGGTTTGCTGCAAAAACAACAGGAAAGTACTATGAAGCACATGAACCTGACTGCCAGAAACCCAAAGCACAGGGGAAATGGCATCATCTGCACTGAGGCCCCAAGTCTATCCAGTCTGCCTCCCAGAGACTGTACTGGCCATCTTTCCTCCGTTCTTCCACAGTAAGTGATGTTCCTACGAGCTCAAAGTTAGAACTGAGCCTATCTGTCAAGGGTCTCCTCTGGTCAGTGAGTCTGCAGAACAGTGAGTGAGTGAGTGAGTGAGTGAGTGAATGAATGAGGAGTTCCATGGAGGAGATTCTTTAGTCTTTCTTCTTCTTTGAGCACCAGATGTGTGTTGTGCCAGCAGCTCTTTGCTGCATACATGCTTTTTTCTGTGCAACCACTTAGCCCTCCAGATCTTCAGGGACAACCAGGCAACAAGAACAGCCCAGATGAGCTATGAAGCAGCACAGCTCTGGAGACCAGAAGGAAACTCACCAACAACACACTCTCTTCGGAGAAGCAGCTCCATTCTTATAACAAAGGCTGTTTCACTTTATGCATATACAGGAAAGTATAAAGTCAGTCAAAACTAAACTTTCCTTAAAGTTAGGGCTTACTATACAGCAAAGGTTATACGTATGCAGCATCAACTTTACCCAGCTCTGATTTCTCAACACACCTTTCACATCATGAATAAAAAACCCTGATTGTGACTTACTAGACTTTCTTTGAGATCTGACATTTTCAAGGAAGCAAGTTATTATTTCAAGAAACCTGCTTTTCTCAGATAAACTTTAAAAATAAAACAAGATTTATCTCTTCTTATTTTATGGGCATGGATGTTTTGCCTGTATGTATATTTATGCACCACCTGTGTGCCTGGGCATCAGCTTGTCTGAAACTGGAGTTGCAGACAGCCAGGGCCCATCATATGGGTGCTGGGAATAGAACCCAGGTCTTAGAGAAGAGGCTCTTAACCTCTGAGCCATCTCTCCAGCCCTGCTCATAAACTTTATCTGGAAAATCTTGATAACAAATATTCAGACCAACTGAAAATTACTGAAAAGCAAAGTCAGATTTCAACCCCCACCCTAAACCATCTTAGTTTATAAAATGCAAGTTTTGAGCCAGAATCTCTGGGCAACCTCCCTCGCTGGAAAGGTCAGGTGTAACCTCACAGCAAGACCTGGGGTTGAGCACCTGGTTCCCACTACCTGGCTCAGGTCCTCTTCTGGTACAGGTGCTTCTGCCTAGAAGACTAATTCCCTAATTATCCCCAGAGGATGTCCTTCACACCCTTCTCCACTAGAGACCGACCACCTTCCCAACAGTCCCGTGGACCGCTTTCCCAACAGTCCCGTGGACCGCCTCCCCAACAGTCCCATGGACCGCCTTCCCAACAGTCCCGTGGACCGCCTTCCTAACAGTCCTGTGGAACGCCTTCCAAGCACAGTTGCTCCAAGTCAGCCACTCTCCTGCCTTCTTGCCACGGTATAAACAATCTGTATCTTTTGTGTGACTGTTGTTAGTTCCTCTGGTGACAATGTCACCTCCAGAAACAGGGGATGTTATGTACTAGTATCTCTTCCACTGTGGTAAAGGTCACCCGAGGAAATAATGCTAACTCTGCATAGATAAATCTGTAAGGGTTTAGTATCTTAAGAGCTGGGAATAAATAAGTAAAAATGAAAATAGAGGCATATAGCTTGCCGACATTAGCACAGGAAACGAAAGCACAAGGAGGTAAAGGAATACTTGTTTGTATGTAGTGAACACATCACAGACACACCAAGTTCCAGCAGTAACACAAGAGCTAGTATTAATTCCATTAGACTAGTTACCATAGGAAAGACATGCTAAATGTAATGACTGGCAAGACAAGACTCGTAAGTCTTCACTGCACAACCTCATTTCAACAGACAGAAGGAAATGCTAATGGGAGTCCAAGGCTTCTCAAAGCAGCTGTCCTTTGCCACCCTTGCTACAAACCCCACGGCTTCCTTTCCTCACGGTTACCATGCTCACATCTTACTTAACAGGTACACTAGATATGCTTTACCCATTTAGTGTCACTGGTCTGCTTCTTTACTGGCATGTGCTAGCCAGGAGCCCGGCACAGGCACCTATCCCAGAGCACCATGTAGGGCCCAGCAGAAACAGACAAAGCAAACAAATGGTATGATTAAAAATGAGGCATCATCTAACTGTCCCTGGAACAGTTCCTTTCTCCAAACAGTTTAATTATTATTGGCACTTTAAAAATACATCCAGGAGGGGCCTGGAGAGATGGCTCAGTGGTTAAGAGTGCTGGCTGCTCTTCCAGAGGACCTGGGTTCAATTCCCAGCACCCACATGGCAGTCCACAATTCTCTGTAACTCCTGTTACAGGAGATCTGACATTCTCACACAGACATACATGCAGGCAAAACACCAATGCACATAAAATACAAATAAATAACTCTTTAAAAAAATACACCCAGGAGGTTCAAAATCCTAACAATAAAATGGATATAAAATGAAAACTTGCCATGTGTTTTCAGCCTTAAGACTTTGCTCATGGTAAAGGACAGTTTCGACATGTTTATTTTTTGTGTGCATGAATTTATCAATCTTTTTGTACTGAGTTAGATTTCGTATCATTCAGACAAACCATCCCACATAAGGAAAAAGTTTAGAAATCTGGTTGTTTCTAGCAATAAAAACCTGGAAGTTGTAGAAATAACCAGATTTCTAAAATAATCCTAACATTTTAAGTTTCTGGCATTCTTCTGGTGTCAAGGAGAGATAGGAGACATGAACCTAATAAATTGCTTTCTAGAAGGCTACCCAGCACCACTGAAAAACAAACAGGCAAATACTGGTTTTGATGTGAAATATTTCAGTGATATGGGAAATATTATGAATATTATGGTAAATAATATTCCCCCTCATTCTATTTGCTAACTGTAGCCACTATCATAGTAGGTAGTCATGATGCCCACGGGCACAGAAGCATCCTGACTGAACAGCCTGCTACGCGGGCATCAAAGGTTGGAGAGCTAAGTTCCTGCGGTGACTCTACTCATCATGTTCTCGGGCCATGAGTCCCAGGAGGAACGCACAGCCTGTGCTCACACATGCTCTCCCAGAGCACGGCATCTGGCACTAGGGACATTACTGATGAGGACCCAGGGAGACATAGGGAGGTGACTGCAAGATTATAAGCAGTTCAGCAAGGCGGTGGTTTTCAAACCTCACTATGTGCAAAGACTGTGTAGCGGGCTGTTCTGAATGTCCCCTCAGACCTCACCCTTGCAGAGCCCAATCTCCGTCGCCTGGCATGAGCATAGAAATCCACCCCAGAATGAAGCCTGAGAACTGGACACAGATGGTGCCTGCACAGCACTTGGAGAAATGGCTGGACTAAGCATGACAGAGGGACCAAGTCAAGAAGAAGTCTTAGTAAGACAGAGAGGTGGACATTTCCCTGGCTTTATGGCTTTAACATAGAAAGTGCTCTAATTGTCATTATTCTAAGAGATGGGAGACTGTCCTGTTAGAGGATTCGATATGGGATGTGAGACACATAATTTCTTAGGGAACACGAAGATAGGGTGATGGGTGCGAGGAATGGCAAACCTCGCTTCATCCTGACAAACCGAGGAACTCTCTGACTCAGACCTCACCCACACCAATGACCACATACGGCTAATGAGACAACAAGGAGCACGCTTTGCAAACCTCCCATTTCCACCTAGCATCATGTTTAACAAAAGCAATAGTTCTACAGACTTGGGAAATAGCATGGTCAGATGGTACTGACAATTTTAGGTCTTACAAGACACAAGAATTAAAGACATGCACACTACTGTCTTATACTTCCAACAGCCACACTCAAACTCAATAGAAAGGAACGTTGAGGAATGACGGGAACCTCCCACACAGATTTTCCCAGTGAACAAGGTGGACCGGTCACTGGAAGCAACAGCAGTGCAGTCTCGGGGCTGTGAACAGGCTATGGAGACAAACACATGACCGGAAGCGGAGCAGTGGTGGAAAATAGCTGGTTTGTTTTTGTTTTTGTTTTTGAATCTACCTCTGGATGCAACATTAGGCACTTCCTTAACACCCTTTCAATCAAAGGATCATCAGAGAAACAATACAGAATTGTAACACAGTATTGAAGATTTTGTTATCTGTACTAACAAAATGAGAATTATATGGCTGAATGTGCTATATCCAGAGGAAGGGAAAGCCACGGTCTGCACCTTAGATGCAGGACCAGTCTGCTCTCTGGGTGTTCCTGGTATCTCCAGGAGTGGGCATTTTCCACCTTGGTGAGCCCCACCCTCCCCAGCATTCCACCCAATGCCCTGGGGAACCAGCCCTCTGTAGCCCCAGTGCATGACGAACAGGACCAGGGCTACCCAAGGCCACGCACTCAGAATCTGCTGGGAAACCAGGAGGAGAGGCCGGGCGGGAGGAGGGGCCAGGAATGTTACAGAAGCAAAAACAAACCGGGGAAATACAAAGTAGCTGCTGTGACACCAGCTGATTGAAAAAGTCTTCTTTATGTTTCCAAAGCTGCTTAAGGGCCACACAAGATAGTTATTCTAGATGTTTTTGGTTTTTGGAGACAGGTATTCTTTATGTAGACCAGGCTAGCCTGGACCTCACAGAGCTCCATCTGTCTGCCTCCCAGATTCTGTGACATCCACCCAGCTCGCTCCTTCCTTCTTTCCTCTCTCTTAGCCTCTCTTTCTCTTTTTTTTTTTTTAAAGATAATTATCTTGTTCCTTTATAGGAACACTTATTTGTTTTTTAAACAAAAATGTTATTCAGGTTGGTCATTTATTTTTCACTCTTAAATCTGAAATAACTGTCAGCATCTTCTAAAAACTCAAATCTATTAAAAATATTTTTTTAAAGATATTTCAGAGCACATGCATACACACACACATATCCCAAACCAACCAACCCCGGAGATCCAGCAAGGGGGCTCGGTGAGTGGGGGCACTTGCTGTGATCCCCAGGATTCACACTATCAAAGAAGAACCAATCGCTACAAGTTGTCCTCAACCTCTACATGTATGCTGTAGCATGTATAGCCCAACACAAACAAATGTAATTTAATAACAAACTCTGAAAAAAAAAACCAGCAAAATCATAGAGAAGGGAACTAATGCTAAGCAATTCAAAACCACCCTGAAATAAAGGCCAGAACCACTCCTGGGACGCATGCTTTGGGAATGATTTGTGTCAACGTGAGTATTCTTACAAATTTGTATTTATTTATAGTGCATGTGACACAAAGATGTAATCCGTCTGAAGTAAGTATCCAATTCTCTTTTAAAGAGAAAAGTGCCAGCGCCTCTAGTGTCCCAGACACATGAACAACCAGTAACCGAGACTCCCACATCAGCCTTGTCAACTGTAAACACAGACCATGTCAGAATGGACTGGTGAGCGATGCCACTGTGACGCTTTCCAGGAAAGACACAGAATACAGAAGAATACACCCTTCACCCCCCACCCCCACCCCATGTTTCAGAAAAACTGCAAGACTTGGTAAAATAACTCCAAAAGCAAATCAGAGCAAGACAGCCAGGAAATGACAAAGGGACAAAGCAAAAGCCAGAGGCGACGGAGCCTGTCATGGAAATCAGGTGAACGCAGCGAGACAGCGAAAGGCTCCCTCCCACCCGAGAACTGAGAACACCATCACCTGAGCTGACGGCCACCGACCTGGCAGCCCTTCCTCCAGCGTCACAGGCCTTGCTCAATGACCCCTCTGACGAGTACCCTGCAGTTCTAGGTTAGGCTGGGAGAGACCAGAGGCCCGTTCCCACGCAGGTTACCTTGGCAGTTATCTGAAACTCCTCATGCTCTTTCAGCAGTTCCTGGGTGTGCTGGATGCTGGACCCTGTGGAGGTGTGTGTGGAAAGGTAGAACTCCCCACTGTCATGGATCCACTCCAGTGCCTAGAGGAGAGGAAGGCAAACACGTTAAAGGGAAGACACTGCACGCCCTGCCGTGGAGGCCAGCCCCTGGGACAGACAGCGCTGAGAGGAGAGGAGCGTCATGGCTCCAGGGCTAAAGCGCAGCGCAGGGGAAAAGAATTCTGTCACCCACGCAGCAAGGGTTCGAGGGTTTCTTGTGACCATGAACCTGCAGCCTAACAACAGGACAGTCAGAACCTATAGCCAACGTCTGTTTTCAAGAACACAGAGGTGGGTGAAGGATGGTCTGAAAACCTCGTGATACCAAAGGTCTGAACACACACAGAACCACGGCTTTCTGATGCTATGGTGTTTCGAGTCAAAACAGAAGCAGGTGTGCCTTTCCAGGCCTTTGGTTTCCTTCCCAGACTACGATGTCCACCTGAACTCGCAGACCAGTGCCTATTTCACTTGTGTTTTGGGGGTGTCCTGCAGAGGACCCATTCCACATGGTGCGTAAGGTCCCCACTGGGGAGAAGCCAGGAGAAGATGTGACTTCACCTTTTTAGTCTAATGATAACTCCTGAAGAAAGGATGCCATCGAGGCTCGGGTGCCGGAGCTTAAAATGGAATTAGACTTATTTAAACACACACATCTAAACAGGCCAAGCTAAGGAAAACCAGCATTTTAAATGGTGTGAGTGTCTCTGTGTCCTAGAATCCTGAAACCACCCATTGTGACATGTTGCTATTGGAACGCCCACTTTGCCCTCTGTCAGATACACTTCTGCATCCGGGGCAGTGTGTACGTGCATGTGAACTTTCCTGCATGTGCGGATGAACCTGCATGAAGGTCAGGGGTTAATTTAGGCTGGCATCACTCAGGAGGCATTCACTTTTTTTTGGAGAGTTTCTCTCACTGGCTTGGGACGAATCAAGTAGGCTAGGCTGACTGGCCACAAGCCCTGAGATCTGCCTTTCTCTGTCTCCCTCGCTGCTGTGATTGTTAAGTGTACACCACCATAGCTCCATTTCTTTTTTAAATGTTGGTGCTGGGGCTCAATTTAGTCCCCAGAACTTTACCTCCCAAGCCACCCACCCCCCACCCCCGCATCCCATCTGTGGAATTTTCGCAGCAAAAAGAGAAAAGGAAATCAAGCCACAGGGTACTTCAGCTATCAGCTGGACATTCACTTCCTCAAGCTTACAGATGGTCACTCCATCTCTGAAACAATGTTAACACTGATATAAATGAAGGTCGTGTCAGTCAATCTGTTCAGCGTCCCTGACTTCTCCACCCCATTGAAAGCATTTCCAAGTACATACTGTGGAGGCAGATGCCCTCAGGGATAAGAGTGGCCCGAACCCCAGATTCCATGAGGAACCGGGGAACCACATACCTGCCCCCCCACCTGACAGACTGAAAAGTGGACAGAAAAGCAAGTCACAGACTGTAGCCGTGATAAGAGAAGGAAGACCTTGTCAGAAGGAGGCCATGGGAGGTGGCGTTTTGGGTGGGACCTGGGGACTAAGGAGCAGCATGGGGTAGCACATGTGTGACCGGTGGCCACTTGGCCTGCCTCAGGTGGAGAAAGCAGAAGCAGCCAGAGCAGAGGCGGGGAGGGCGGGTGGGCCCATGGAGTCACAGGCAGAGCTTGGAGTTCTTTGCAGAAGCGAATGTGCTCCTGTATAGAAAAGGATGGAACGGAGACCGGGTAGAAATGGCCGAGGCTCCGCTGGGATGGAGAGGGTAGAGTGGGGTGCACAGGAGGTCAGCACCCTAGACTCAGGGACGGGTGGGGAGCAGGGACAACAAAGGAGAGGCAGGGATCAAAGACACACCTCGTCACTCCTAACTGGGCACGATGAGAGAGGCGCGGACGGCACAGGGGCTCGGGGGTGCAGCCGAGCTGGCTTCTGGAGAGGCCAAAGTGGAGAGACACCGAGAGGGACCAGAAACTTAGACATCTGGGAGCCGAAAATAGAGGTCAGGGCTGGGAGACACCCAGGGACAGATAAGAGGAGAGGAAGAAGCAAGAACAGCGTGAACTTGGTCCTGAGAGGCAGCTTCAGGGGTGGAGATAAGAGAGGGAGGCCCTGGGAGGTGGAACCAGGAAGGGCCGAGGGAATGACGAGCCCAGAGCGACACCACGGAGGCCACATCAGCTCTCCACACGGGCATTAGCAACGGTGGTATCCACTTTGTAGTCTTTGTGTGCCACACTGGACCTGCAGAATCTGAGGGGCTATGGCCTGCACTGAGCAGTGCATGTCCACCAGAGGGCAACGACCACACGTGGAGCGGAGCTCAGGAGGGCAGCTGGCCTGACAGGTCCCCACCAGCAACGCCAGGAGAAGGCACAGCAGCTGTGCCTCTCCGCAGCTGAACTGTACCGTGTCTTTAACCTGAGAGGTAAGACAGGAAAGGATGCATAACACTGCCTAGTTAGGAACCAAAGCCACCTCCATGACATGAAGCATGGTGGAACACTCTCAAAAGTGTTAGGAAAATGCAATGGAATGTATTAAACACCACAGCCCCCCACTGTGCGGATCTGATCACAGATGAGAGAAAGGTCAACAGAGCACCAGATCGGAGGGCCAAGGTCTGTAGGTAATTGAGCAGTTCTGGACACGGCTGTCCTCTGAAACTAACGAATCGACCTGGAACAGAATCTGTACCCTACGTGAGAAACCTAAGCTGAAGTTTCATTCCTCCTTGGCTAGCACGACATGGCTGAATGTTGTGTGTCAGGAATGTGCTGCTGCACATGGGTTTAACAGCCCACACTGGAGCTGCAGGCAGGACAGGGGTCAACACTGACTGACCACAGGGAGCAGCCCTGGGTGGCAGTCACTTCATTTACACAGACGATGTCCAGCCCAAGCCTCAGGTTTTGAGGGAATGAAATTAATCCTGTGTTTCTCTGACTGTACTGAAGCCAAAGAGAACTGAAATGGATTTTGGTGCTTAAGACAAGTAAATAGATTTACTTTGAGATGACCTTCTATGATGGACAGTCTCCTTAGAAGCACTTTGTCCCACAGTGCCCTTGGGAGAAAACGGACCCCTTCATGTCTCTGCCTCAGCCAAACTCAAAAACCCTTTCTGATTATTTTGAATTATTAGAAATTCTGTCATGTTTCTCACCTAGTTTTAGCTCGGAGTCCCTGAAAATTAACTTTTCTTCAATATATGAATACAGCAACATAAAGAAAGCACCTGCCATGTTTCCGTAAGCACTTAACCAGGACGCAAGCACGCTTTTTACACGGTAATTGCTTCGATGACTTGCACTTGCCAGCTCTAAGTGTGAGGTAAAGGCAGCTCAGGACAACCAAATGGCACGCTGGTATAGTGTGAAACAAACAGGTTGTCGTCACACTATCCTCGGGCCTAGGGGTTTCATTTTATAACAAACTTAGTTAAAAGGCATGATTGTTTCTGACATCAGAACGCAGTGTTAAAGAGGGCTTTTGTAGCAAAAATCTGCCAGTCAAGGAAAAGAGGTGTGAGCATGGGTGGAGCACTGACCTGTGGAGCACTCCTGTGTGAGCAGGGTAGAGCACTGCCCTGAGGAGCACCCCTGTGTGAGCAGGGTGGAGCACTAAACTGTGGAGCACCCCTGTGTGAGCAGGGCGGAGCACTAAACTGTGGAGCACCCCTGTGTGAGCAGGGTAGAGCACTGCCCTGAGGAGCACCCCTGTGTGAGCAGGGCGGAGCACTAAATTGTGGAGCACCCCTGTGTGAGCAGGGTGGAGCACTAAACTGTGGAGCACTCCTGTGTGAGCATGGGTGGAGCACTGACCTGTTCAACACCCCTGTGTGAGCAGGGTGGAGCACTGACCTGATGAGCACCCCTGTGTGAGCACGGTGGAGGGCTTGGGGCGCCCCAGATGCACTGACCTGTTTGGCACTCCTTTCAAAGACCACGTACTGCTGGCACTGGTCCAGCCGCCTTTTTCTCATGGTCCAATAATGCAATACCCTGTTTTCCCGCTGGAAGAGTTCATTCAAGATATCTGAGGTGGAAAAGGAAAAGGTGTTGGTGCTTGCTCTCCATTCACACCTACAGACTCCTACTTGTTTTCATTTAGATGTTTACGCTCTTGTCCCAGCATGGCAGACTGTGCTAAGACAGACGGCATTCCTGTCGAGATCTCAGCAGCACCTGAAGCAGACTCTGCATCCTCTCACCCTTGAATTTGAAACCAACGTGGGATACAAACAAGATTCTGTCTTAAAATAAAAGTAACAACCACACAATAGAGCAGGAAATAAAAAAATAAGTGTTTTTTTTGTTTACTCATATTTTTAAAACATAAAGCCTTAGGAGGGGAAGGAGGGAACTAGAGAAGCAGATGACCATGGAACTGTGAAGGCAAAGGTGTCTTATTATATAAAAACTAAAACTGATATAGAATAGCTACTGTCAAAATGCTGTGCTCATAAAAAAACAGGTAAAACTGTGGTGGTATTGAGTTCCCAAAATATTGTGCATCCTAATAAACTTATTTCTGGAGTCAGAGAACAGAACAGCCACTAGACAGACACAGAGGCCAGAAAATGGTGGCACACACACCTTTAATCCTTGCATTCCAAAGGCAGAGATCTGTCTGGATCTCTGTCAGTTCAAAGCCACACTGGAAACAGCCAGGTATAGTGACACATGCCTTTAATCCCAGGAAGTGATGGCAGGAAGCAGAAAGGTATTTAAGGCGTGAGGAAACAGAACTGGTTAAGCTTTTAGGCTTTTGAGCAGCAGTTCAGCTGAGATCTATTCGGATGAGGACAAAGAGGCTTCCAGTTTGAGAAAACAGGATCAGGTGAGAAGTTGGCCAGGTGAGGTGGCTGTGGCCTGTTCTGTCTCTCTGATCTTCCAGCATTCACCCCAATACCTGGCCCTGGGTTTGTTTTTATTAACAAGACCTTTTAAGATTCATGCTACAAAAAACTACTGGGGACATATAAGTCACAGACCCAATTTCCTAAACCGACACCCCAGTCTGGCTTGGAACTCGAGTTAGCTGAGACAACCTACTGTAACTTCCGAGCTCTGCTGCCACCTCCAGGGCTGGACGCACAGCTGGACACCATCACGCCTGGTTTATGTGCTGGAGACAGAACCCAGCACTTCCTATATGCCAGGCAAGCATGCTGTGAACTGATCTATAACCCTACGGTTCACTTTTCATTTTGACTTTTGTTTATTTGGTGCTGAGGATGGAAAACAAAGCCGCATGTAGGTAAAACACACCGCCTACCACTGAGTTACACCCTTCGTTGTGAAGTAACGCAATTTTGAACACTAAAGCATGAGCAGTAAACATATGGACACACGCTTAACCTCACACAAGCAACTAGAGCATTGTTTGCTGTTTTACTGGCCAAGATTGACACTACTCAGGCTTGGGGAGAGGGGCAAGGCCCGGGTGCATGGGAGCCTGTGTTATGCAATGCAACCCTAGCACGAGGCATTCTGGCACCAGTAATGACACTGAAATGTGGACATCCTGGACTAGAGTTTATCTTTCAGACAAATGGTGCTGCACAAATAATCAAAACTATTGCTACTGAGATGAGTAACTGGGAAGTGCAGATGTGAACAATGAAACTGAAAGCAATGTCCGGCCCCTTACCACACCAGGGACACCTGAAGTCAATTACTGAAATGCATTCAAAAGGCAGCAGTCCAGTCTCTAAATAGTGGCTTACAAAGCTGTGTTACACAAAGTGAAATGTGCTTTTCATAGGGAGAATAGCTTCTTTTTTTTTTTTTTGTAAGAAAATGCATAGACAGGACACACAAAATATCCTTATAATGACTGTAAGTAGCAAGCATAATTATGCAATTTATGTACATTTGGGCATCTGTGGTGGTTTGAATTGAAAATGGCCCCTCTAGGCTCAGAGGGAGTGACATTATTTGGAAGGGTTAGGACATGTGGCCTTGCTGGAGGAAGTGTGTCCCTTCATTGGGGGTGGACTTGAGGTCTCAGAAGCTCAAGCCAGGCCCAGTGGCTCCCTCTCTTTCTCTGCTGCCTGCTGATCCAGATGTAGAACTCTCGGCTCTTCTCCTGTGCCTGTCTGCCTGCACGCTGCCATGCTTCCTGCCATGATGAGAATGGACTAAACCTGTGAACTGTAAGGCAGCCACAATGAAACGTTTTCCTTCATGAGAGTTGTAGTGGTCATGGTGTCTCTTCACAGCAACAGAAACCCTCACTAAGACAGCACCTTCACTTTTTTTACAGTATGACAAATTCACTCTAGAAGTTAATAAAAGAAAGAAAAAGCTTTAGAAAAGAAGAACCAAGACAGAGACCCCACGATAGCTGCCATATAATGTTGTTGTATTAGGGAATCTTAGTACGTCTGTCACAAACACGGCGTTCCGAGCAGGCGGTGCACCTCGTGAGGAAGCGTTATGGCGTCTCACAGGTCAGCTCAGCAGCTGCACTGCCGTGCCCCCTCCACCGAAAACTCAACCAGTTTAGCAAAGTCAGTGAAGATTTTGATTTATTTAGTGACTTGCTGAGTTCAGCCGGGGCCGTCATGTGACCACAGGTTTGGGGCTCTCCACTGGGGCCTGTGAGTTCATCAGTGGGCACGTTAATGGAGGCAATGACTGTCCTTCTCCCCATCCATCAGTAGCCAATAGCTCAGCAAGGAGCAGGGCCCCGTGGGCTTCACTGCCAGTTACTGAAATCATAGGAAACAAATTCATTTCAATTTTTGAATTTTTGTTTTTTTGAGACAGGATTTATTTGTGTAGCTCTGTCTGTCCTGGAACTCACTCTATAGATCAGGCTGGCCTCAAACTCAGAGAGAGAGAGATCCACCTGCATCTGCCTCCTGAGTGCTGGGATTAAAGGTGTGTGCCGCCACGCCCAGCAAAGTACTAAGCTACCACTTCCACACAAGCACTGCATGTGAACAGAAATTCATGTATGGGGAGGCTAGAGAGATGGCTCAGAGGTTAAGAGCACTGACTGTTCTTCCAGAGGTCCTGAGTTCAATTCCCAGCACCCACATGGTGGCTCATAACCATCTGTAATGCGATCTGGCACCCTCTTCTGTATACATAATAAATGAATAAATCTTTAAAAAAAAAAAAAGAAAGAAAGAAAGAAAGAAATTCATGCATGAAGAAATCCCTCTGCTCTCACTTCCGGCTCTGACTGAGTAGTAATAATTTTTCCAAGCAGCAGCTAAGCAGTGTGAACTGCCCTCAGGGACTCAGGGGTGGCTCCAGTTCCTGAGAGATGCTGAGACCATTTGTCTGACTCCCTGGACTGATCTTGTAGTTATACTGGCAGCCTGCCTGTAAATCACGGGGAGCCAGATCTCCTCGCCTCACTCTAAGAGGTGCATAAACCTTTGCCACCAAATAGAATACAAGAGAAACAAAATATTTCCAGCTATCCACAGCCTCCTTACTACAAGACACGAGAGTCAATGCTACAATTTTTGCCTATGACACTCAGTTTCAGCTGTGTGAAATTGGTTTGGGTAGCTCCTTACCCTGTACACCTCATGCTTCTACTTAACATTCCATGTACACTAACTCTGTTAATTACACTTCGGTATAAATTTACCCAGACCTTTTTCTATCCATTTACAAGTAAATTAATGAAAAAAAAACCTGTATTATACTCAAGAGGTATTAAACTAGGTAACACTTTGCAATTTGCTTTCCTTAATTAACGATGTCTTAGGCATACAACCTTAAAAGTAGCTAATAGCCACAACACCGGTACATGATTTCTGACTTAGCTTTTAAAACTACTTTGCATATAGATAACTGCAGTTTTCATTTTGACCATGCGTTCACTCACATCTATCAACAGGCAAGGACAGTAACCATCAAGCTGAATGCCATGCCGTCTGTTTTATACTTAGCTGACTCAGTGTATTAGTGGCCTACAGATTTCTTCCTATTTCGTTACTGAAGTGACAGCTAATGCGGCTGTCTGGGCATGAAGTGGACACTCAGAGCTAGCCACAGGGAAGCACAGTGGCAGCATGCTCACTTTTGACTTGCTGCTCCGGGGCCTTGATGTGCGTCACCATCCCTGGCATGCTCACGCTGTTTCTGTGCAGGTATTTCAGGAAGACGTCTGCATTCCTTCTGGCCAGCGTGCAAGCCTAAGAAACAACGGAGGACAACGGATCGGTAATGTGACTCACGCAGATATGTATTTGTGGGACAATGTATAGGTAATGTGACTCACGCAGATATGTATTTTGAGTATATGGAGACGACAATATCATAGGCTATATCAAAAGTCTTCTGCCTAACAGCCATTTGGTCAACTTGAGGTTTACAAAATGCAGAGATTAAATTCTATTTAAAATTCAAAACAAAAAGTAAAAAAAAACCTCTATCAGACTCCTTGGTCTTGCAAGGTCAGACCATGTTACAGACCACTCAGTGCAAGGGCTGCGAAGGCAGCCACTGATATACAGTCAAAGAGGAAGTGGAGCCCTTTCCAGTCTAGTCTTGAGGTCACTGGATCCCCAGTACATCCTGACTGCAGACTAATGGGGAAGTGGTAGCACAGGACCCAGCTATACTGGGCCCAGATTTCTGTAAAGGCCAGACGGATAGTAAACACCTCCAGGCTCTCTGCCCCAATCTTATAGATGAGACTGTCATAAACAATATGTAAAGGAACCCGAGTGGCCAGACTCATCCCTCGGTTCTTAGTGTGAAACCCTCAAATCCCAGGGAGGTTGATTATTTTGCATTGCTGTGGTTGTGGGTGACTGGTAGCTGCTGATGTACTAGGTAACCTCTCAGTGACGTCATCAGTGTACAGTACCTCTTCAGTGTTCGGGCTGATGGGCAGGAAATCCCAGATATAGAGGCCTTTTCTATAAACTCACTCAAATGGCTTTTCCTTTGTGGTTTTAGCGAAAACATGTTAACTAAGTGGTGTTCAATTCCTACTGTGTGGATTCTGGAGCAAGAGCGGCACATCTCCAAAGTAAATCATCTAATGGCCGTTGGTATTAGTCCACCAACAACAGAGGCCAGCCAGAGTAGACTCCAAAGTCTTGGTTGATGCAGTTACAGTCAATATTTGGAAGCTATGATGGTGGCTCCTCCCGACTAGGTCAACAAAAGCCCCGGCTCTCTGTAAGGTCTCTAATGCAGAGTCACAATTCAGTTTTCCAGACTACACAACAATTCCGTCAGTGCATGACCTTTAGACACCGGAACAGATCATTAAAGACAACAGGAAATGGTGTCTCGGGGCAGGGGCGTCAGAATGCTGAAACAGAACAACTAACCCACGTAAAGACAACAAACAGCCATGTTTCTGATGGACCCAGCTGCCAGTGAAAAGACGCACTCAGAACTTGTTTAAAAGTGTGGACGCATTCACGTGGCCAGTGTTTCCAAACACATAACCACTTTAAAAACTGTCACTGTTTCAGGCACGGTTGTGACTTTGGTGTGAGCCAATAGGATGTACATAAAAACTCCTCAGAGCCTGCATTTAACCTTCTTGAAGAAAACACGGCCTGTCTGAACAGGACTAACTTGCTCAGAGGTTGCGTCCTGAGGCTAGCACCCACTCTCAGCCAAGGCGCTGGAGTCCACCCCACTTGGTTGTCTGTGTCTTCTGAGAGGCAGTCTAGAGGCCTAAAGTAGCTGAATGTCCAAACGGACTCATTAAGCTAGAGGTATTGTGCTTCACCATATCAACCAGCCAATCACTTCCTGTCTGCAAAGTTCATGGGTTTTCCAGTTAACAATAATTTTGCCTCAGAGAAATCTCATCGCTATAATACTGTTACATGGCACTGTAACTTCTAGCCAATAGTTATTTGTAGATTTCTAGTTCATTCCCCATGAAACTGGTAAGACAGTGGAGTTTCATGAAAAGGATCAGTCTATGATTGATGTCATCACCCCAGTCACTTTCCACACAAGGCAAGAGTCAGTGTTTATGGGGCCTCGCTCTGAAAGTTCAGACCACACAACTATGTATGCACCGGTAACCTACAAGAATCACTTCTAAACGACAGTCAGGAGACCCTGTGGCCCTCAACAGCCAATCAGCGTGACATCAATACCCAAGGGACCCAGCCTTATACCTTCAGGAAGGCCTCCTTTTGTTCGAGGTGCTTGCTAATCATGGGGGTGACGTGGTCAGTTTCAGAGTTGGGGCCTAGCTTGTCGGCTCCGCCACACCAGTCCTCTTCTCGTTTGTACTCCTGCTCCAGGCTCTCCAGGACACTGCAGACCTGAGGGGACAAAGTTCCAGGCTCAGAAATGACAGTGCTCTCAGCCGTGCCCTGGGGAAGGCAAAGAATGAGGAAAGACCAAGAACGCTACAGGCGGCCATGGGCTTTGCCTGACTCAAGGCCGGCAGGGAGGGATTTTAGAATACAAACTGAGTGTCCCACTGCCCTGATGTTTCTCCACAACCGAGAAAGGCTATGTTTTCTCAGCTACTTGTCAACTTGCTATTCTTCGAGAGCCGAGAGCCGGAGCAGCAGGGTAAATGTAGCTTCAGAACAGATCTTCCCTGTTTAACGTGGACCTGAGGGATTCGCTACTGATGGTTACGTCAATGGTGGTGACGCTGTCCCTAAAGCCCAGATCAGTCAGGCACCGGGAAGGAGCCTAGAAGCCCTCTCTCCTGACCTGCTCTGAAGTCTTGTAGAAGGCGACCGAGGCATTGACGAGTTTGAGGCGGTCCTCCATCTTGAGCATGAGCTGCTGCCAGTGAGAGGCGACCTTCTCTGCGCAGTCGCGGATCATGTCCATGTCGTAGTGGTTGGCCTGCAGCATGGCCTCGGCCTTCTGCTGTACCTGCAGTGCGCTCTGGTGTGTTTTCTAGACACGGGGAAGATGGGAAGGCGCATTCAGCAGGGCATCGCACACGAAGGCAGGAACTGGGATGCTCTCCGCGGCGAACAGAATCAACCCTAAGTCCGACTCACTAGGATGCTTTGCAAATACTAAAGGGTAGTTCAGTCGAGTAGTTCTAGGCCTGGCACCAACCACACTGATGTCTAATTTATCTAATGAAGGATGAAATGCATTAAGACTTCCCAGAATGGCACTCAGCTGTGGGGTTTTCCATTTGAGAAGCAACAGAAACAACTCTTAGCAACTGACAGTCTAAAGCTCTGTTCAATTGTGCCAAGTTTATTATCCTGACTGGCTTTTGTGTAATAGCCACTTGAGGCAAAGCAACAAGTGGAAAAAGGAGGCCAGAACAAATGCCTTTTATTTTCATTTTCAGCTGAAGCACTAGACTCCAGTGAAAAGAGTTTAAGAACTAGTGATTTTTTTTAAAAAAAGAAAAGAAAAGAAAAACATATAGAGAAAAGGCTGAGAATGTTCCATGCCACACACAAAGAAAACCACATGGTAAGCCCTGATGCCTGATGCCAGGGGCTCTCCAGGTGAGATCTAGAACATGAGGTACCAGCAGCTAGGGCACACAGTGCCTCAGAGGAAAGAAAGTCTTTCATTTCACCCGGTACAGTGGAAATGATCTTGTAAACACCGACCATGGTATAGATTCCCGAATGACTGACACTTGACCTTGAGGACCAAAACCCCCCTGGCACTGCAGCTACTCAGGTTTACAAAGCTGCCTGGAGTTGGAGCCTCAGGAAGAGGCAGCCACTGACCTGAGCAGCTGATGATACACTGACCTCGGGGGTAAATTAGTGCTGGCTTCTGTGGCCTTTTCTCCGGCTAACATCACGGTTTCTATTTTCAAACACCCCTTTTGAAGCCCTGCCTATACTCTGAGATCACTCATCACAACTGCTACCCGCCCCTAAGGAAACCCATTCTAAAGCAATTAGTGCCCCGCTAACAGCAAGGGGGAGCTGCCGGGCCCGGCCAAGGCTACACTGTCTAGTGCAGTACTGCCCCTCAGCCCATCAAGGTGAATCCTGCTGCCAGTAAGCAAGCACGGAGAGTTTTGTCATCATTACTTGTGCCTGGTCATCGTGCAAGACCCTTCACACCCCTAGCACTCTGCTTTGTCCAAACTGGTTGCATGTAAGACTGTAGCTGTAAGATCAGCAAGATAATAAAGAACCTCAGCTCAGGCCCCAATTTGAGCTCCCTGATTTAAGGCACTTCTAATCAAAGTCCAATGCATCCTGCTAAAGTCATGGGAGAGAAGGGGGCCCTGACCGCTGGGACACTTGCTACAAGGCTGTCCTCAATCCACTGCAGCTGTGGGCTGTTTCCTTCTCCTACAATCAGTGGGGAACTGGTGAGCATGGCATCTCTTTCCCATCAATCCGGGGCTGGCTCCAGTGCTTGGTGGAATATCAAGGGTCATCAGGCTGGGCTCCATGCCATTAAGGCCCGCCCTCAGACACTGCCTTACCTCAATTGCGTGTTGGAACTGCTCATGTTCTCTCTGCAGCTGCTCTGCTTCCTGCAGTGAGCTGGCGGTAATGAGGCCAGCATTTAACATGGACTCTCCATTTCGGATCCAGCCCAGCACCTGAAACAGGACACTGGGTAACTCTAGGCAGTGGACCTTCCAGTGCACCCTACAAAACACCTGGGATGGGGGATGGGTCTGCAAGGTGGTATGGAGCAGTGGTTCTCAACCTTTTGGGTCGTGACCCCTTTGGAAGTTGAACGACCCTTTCACGGGGGTCACCTAAGACCATGGAAAACACAGATATTTGCATTACAATTCCTAACAGTAGCAAAATTCCAGTTATGAAGTAGCAACAAAAAGAATTTTATGGTTGGGGGTCACCTCAGCATGAGGAAGTGCAGTGCATTCAAGGGTCGCAGCACTGGGGAGGTTGAGAACTCGTAGGGGGCAGCGCTGACTTCCTCACTTTCCCCCAACACGGCCTGCAGCCCCTGAAGGGCTCTCATCAGAAGCACTGCCTCGAGCGCCGCAAGTCTGTTGTTTAGAAGACAGTGGAGGGCAGCGGGCTCTGCAGACTCAGGCGCGAACAGCTCAGGCCCCGTGCCACAAGCAAACTTGCTCACGGAGAGAGTTCTCTGCCACTGGAGGGGAGCCCTGCTACTTCCTGTTCAGACTGTCACTCCTACTCCACAGCAAGACCGGTCACCTGCTCAGTACGGTCAGCTCGCTCGCTTCGATGACTTTCTGGGGAGTGTCGGTGTTAAATGACGCAATAGCCCAGGCGTGAAACAGGCTGCGCTACAGTGCTCAGGGCCAAACCACGAGACTCTCAAGTTCACACACAGAAAGGAATCAATTTTGACAGCAGAAGCCACCAACACTGTGGAAGCTCATTCTGGATTGTGGCTGAGACCTCAAGATACACGCATAATGCTTTCCTTTTGTAATCTGCTTAAAAATCAAAACAATTCCCAGCTTTAGTGAGAGCTTTCAGAACCCCAAGTCTGGCCCGTGATTCGGAACCGAAGTTTCTGGATCAGCTGAAAACTGCTTTTCTGACACACATGTTGCTCTCACACCTTCAGGTTTCTGATGTCTGGGGATGCTGAGGTTGTGGCTGGAGATGACTGCCAATCATGAGGGAAAGGCTACCTGTACTAGGTAGTTTTCTGTCAGGTTGACACAAACTGGAGTAACCAGAGCTAGGGGAGCCTCCGCTGAGAAAGTCTATAGGAGTGCAGGCAAGCCCATCAGGCATTTTCTTAATCAGCGATTGAGGGGGGAGAGCGCAATCCACTGGGGGTGGGGCCATCCCCGGGCTGACAGTCCTGGGTTCTATAAGAAAGCAGGCTGAGCAAGTCATGAGGAGCAAGCCAGTAGGCAGCACCCCTCCATGGCCTCTGCATCAACTCCTGCCTCCAGGTTCCCGTCAAGTTCCTGCCCTCACTGCTTTCGATGATGAACTGTTACATGGAGCTGAGAGTGAAATAACCCTTTCCTTTCCAAGTTGCTTTTGGTCATGGTGTTTCATCACAGCAGTGATAACCCTGACTAAGACACTACCCATCAGCAAACTCTGAGCCCACTGTATCCAAGGGACACTTAACAGGTAAACACTGCTGACCCATTACGTGGGTGAAACGGCCTCTAATGCCACCTTCATAGTCTAAGCCAAGACAGTTTGTAAAGAGTAGAACTACTTCATTTCTTAAACAGGTTGTTTTTCTTGAGGCAAAAAGAAACGTCTATAGGTTACAATGCTGTATTTCCTTAAGTGTACAAACTCCAGTGGCACCAACAGGGCACAAGAAGCCAGCCGGCGACCACACCACCTCTGGTGCCAGGAGCACGCGCTCTCCTGTGAGCAGGACGCGCGTCTGCACCACACCAGGCTGTGTCTCAGGCTCCCAGCGCTACCTTCAACAAGGCCAACAAAGGCTTTCTGTGCCATGGACAGACTGTAACAGCCCACTTCTCCATCAAGACCCTTCACCGGGGAACTCCACTTTACCCCCCGACACCCACAGGTTCAAGTGCAGTATCCATGGATGACTCCTACGGGCGGGCGCTCGGCTCATTTTTGTTTTAGCCTCAGCCCCGTATGCATAGTGTGCAGATAACACAGGAAAAGCCAGCCTTGCAGCCTGTGGCCATGTCCAGATTAAAGGTTAAGGGGGATATCACGCAGTTCCTAGCCTAGGAAGTAATGTGCTGTACGCAAGGGGCCATCTAGGGTAAAACAAATGCAAGGATGACATCCTCAAGGCCTGGGGCTGGGAGCTGGGGGCTCGGCCGTTATTCAGCCAGCCATCAAGGAAGGCCGTGGACTCCACTTTTACCATGAGATGCTGTCTTGGGGCGTGTACAACCTTACCTATCAGGACAACTACACGGAGATCATGGGAAATTCTTCCTGAGGCTGACTTGCCAGCATCCCCCATCATTCCTCAGGGTCACGCACCTGCTTCACTTCGGCCTGCAGGTGGCGCAGTTGCACACACTGCTCCAAATGTTTCCGGTGTTGTTCAGCGGCTAAATCCAGCTCCTGTTGCTTTTCATGAAGAAATTCCAGGAGGTCCTGGACCCGAGTGGCCATGTCCACATCTCTGTCACAAAGCAGCTCCACACCTGTGAACAGTGGGGGGAGACCCTAGAAGTCAACTCCTACCCCTCACCTTCTCCTCTCACCTCGGATGGCTCTACCCATGTAGCATCACTTGTGAATTACTTGTCCACTACCTATACCAGCCAGCAGGTTCAGAAAGGCCCAGGCCAGCAGTGATGGAGGCATGCATACATCCAGCACACCGGGGTGTGAAAAGCTTCACAGATGAGCCAAGCAACTGCACCTCCTACCTCATGGACTCAGAGACAGAATAGCATCTGTTAGAAATGAGTGAGTGGTCACTCTTCAGGAAGTATGTAATAGGCTGCGTAAGGTGAGTGATGCATGCAGGATGTTGCTGTGAATGCGCCTGTACTACAGTTACATGCTGGGCTTACAGTGACATCTGCTGGACACAGAAGCTAAGAAAGAAAGAATGAAAAAAACAAAAAAACCCAGACAGCTCCTTGGGTTTTACATTTCACTCACAAATACAACAAATCACTCTGCAGAATTAAAGTTCTTATTACTTGAAACAATTCTTGAAAAATTTAAGAGTAAGTTTTCTAAGCATAAAGTTAAATGTGAAGTGTAAATGTATCGTGAAACAAAGTGCAAAACAGTTCCTTTTAAAGAACTGGTCTTGGCAGGTTATGGCTCAGTACAGAAGTCCCAGCATTAAGCTACCCTAGTTCCGTGGTGATGAGAGGAACCCCCAACTGGAGGACCTTTCTTACCAGAGGCCTGGACTTCATTGACATACTGCAAAAGATCCTGTCCTTGGTGGATGACGTCGAAAGTCAAGTTATTCATGGTCAGGGCTTTGTCTGCGTGGTGCTGCAGGCGCTGCTCGGCGATTGTCAGGTCTTCCGTGTCAAAGTCATTCATTTGCTGGGAAAGCTCATCATTCCAAGACTCAAGGTCTGAGATGATCTAGAGAGGAAAACATCTATGCAAATCACGCCTTAAAACCCATGCTGCCACATCTCACCGTGTGTGAGCCAGTGGTCTCAAAAGGACATGGAAGCCACACGCGCTAGTTTTGTGGTCTACAGATCAGGCTTCAAGGAAACCAGTTTAGAAGTTTTTAAGGAAATAAATGGACACAGAGTTGGTTGGAGGGGCTCCTACACTCATCAGATACTTTTGGGAAAGAAACCAGGGCCTGGTGTATAGTAGGCAAGTGTTATGTCATGAATCACATCTGTAGCCCCTGAAAGGAGAAAGCAGAAAGCAAGTATTTCAGTACTTCAAGGTGGAACATGTATAAATACATCTACCTGTAAAATGGCGCGCGGGGGGGGGGATTTACTTGTTTTATGGCAAAATAGCTGGGCGGGTGGTGGTGTACACCTTTAATCCCAGCACTCGGGAGGCAGAGGCAGGCGGATCTGTGAATTTGAGGTTAGCCTGGGCTACAGAGTGAGTTCCAGGAAAGGCTCCAAAGATACACAGAGGAAACCCTGTCTCCAAAAACCAAAAACCAAAAATTTTTTTTTGACAAAACAGTTGTCTGAGGCAACTATCATTAAGGAAGGTCTGGTGAGCCACCATGGCCAAGGCTGAGAGGGAGTTCAGCAGCCATCAGAATGCCACCACTTGAATGCACTGCATCTCAGCATCTGTAGGGCAGCTCATAAAGAGCTACCTCTGGCTCATTCCTGCACAAACCCAGAGTCTGGTCTAAGCAGGTTTTCTAAAATCTGAGTTCTGTGTTGACAGGAAGTACCAGAGAACACAAGCAGTAACCCACAAGTCAAGTGAGAAAGCATATCACGTGGGAACCTGGCTACCTTGACAAGTGAACCCATCATGGTCAAGAAGTCACGGACTGCACAAAGTAGGACAGAGCGAGAGTCGAACCTAAACTAAGAGGCTAGCCACCAAACACAGCAACTGGCCTGTGTGCCTCCTGATGGAGGCGTCAGTGCAAACCTGAACACAGGCTCTATACTGGGAGATAATGGGTGCCAGTTGGATGGGTGAGGTGTCTGGTGCTGTGTGTGTATAAGGAAGCGCCCTTATGATGCAGAGATCTTTAGGACTGGAAGGATGGACAGGCAGCCTCTCTCAAATACTCTCGAACAACATTCAATGAGGGAAGCAAGCAAAGAAACAAGGTCTTGCTGATTTGGGGGCCTGGGGTACGGAAGCTTCTTTGCGCTGCTCTCTCGGCTTTTGTATAGGTTTGAAAGCTTGCACAACATGATTTTTAAGTCACAAAATCCAGAAACAAGGAAGGACTCCTTGAGAAAGAATATATACTGTCTGCTTCAATGGATGAGCATTTCCCGAGGGTCATCACTTATTTATGCATGTGCACAGGAACTAAGTTGGGATGAAAATCTGAGCATGTGACAATGTGTACATAATCTAGGTAGAGAGGGTTTTCAGAACTCCTATAGTACAGACCTTCCCAATTTATTCTTTTATTAACAGAACTTGCATGCCATGAACATTTATAGTGCTAACTTGTACTTCTTCATGAAATTACTAACATTAAATTACATTAATGAATCATATATAAGTCATGGAATAAATGAGGAAAGAGATTATATTTTTGAGGTTCTTGGGATCATGCGCAGAGCCCTGTATGTCCTTTCAATTGCCCCAGCAGCGGGCCACATCCACAGGCCAGGAAACGACTTTCAGGAGGTGGGGAAAGGACCGACGTTCACCTCACTGTCCACTCTATGAAAACTGTCTTTCACATACGTGTTTTCAGAGCCCAGGGAGGAACAGCAGGCATGATAATGAAGCAGATTAGCAGCAATGACAGACATAGACTTTTGATAAGTGGACTCTATCTGCTTATCTTTTACTATCCTAAAGACGTCAAGGCTCAAGGACCCTAAAATGGCCAGCCATTTTCTTCCATGCAGACGACATGCACCAACTCCACACGTCACTGCCTGTTTCTGTAACACGCTGCCCGGCATAGGAGCTTTGCCTAGGACACTCGCTCTGCAGTTTCTGCCAGGGGCAGCACGCTTGTGGTTCCTCATGAGGTTTTGATGACGGTTAAGTTACAACTAAGAAGCATCAATGCAAATAAAGTAGGAAGTATTTTCAACTATCTCACGGGGTCTAGAAGAGAATCTTCAGCTAATGCTCTGGCTGCTCCCTCTATCTTGTAACTGAAAATATACAACAGGCAACTAAGTTTTAGAACAGCAAGTCACTTGACTCCAAAGAAAACCGGTCTGTTCTGTTTGCTGCCAACCTGAGCCCTAGGCAGGGCAAGGCCAGTGGGTCTCCACTCGGGGGATTCTAGCATGCCTTCTCGGTGTCTCAATAAGGACCTGCAGGCCAAGCCCTGGAGAGCACCGGAGCAAACTGACAGCCACTCCGTGACCAGTGGGGGCTTGACACATTCTTCCTTCCTTCCTTCCTTCCTTCCTTCCTTCCTTCCTTCCTTCCTTCCTTCCTTCCTTCTTCCTTCCTTCCTTCCTTCCTTCCTTCCTTTCTTTCTTTCTTTCCTTTCTTTTTTTTTGGTTTTTTGAGAAAGGGTTTCTCTGTGTAGCTTTGTGCCTTTCCTGGAACTCGCTTTGGAGACCAGGCTGGCCTCGAACTGAGAGATACGCCTGACTCTGCCTCCCAAGTGCTGGGATTAAAGGCGTGCGCCACCACCGCCCAGCGACGCATTTCTTGTTATGAACTGACCAAGATAAAGCTGCTTTTTTTTTTTATGGGAAACAGTGCTGGAGTTTAAACGGGCAGCCAGAGCTGCTGTCCAAGGTGAGGCTGATGCGCAGGCCAGAGGGAGCTGCACACAGAGGATCTTGGAGCTAAGAGAACCATAAACAGTCTCTGCAGGCCTTTCCTGCCTCCTCTGTACCAACCCCAAGCCTCTGTGGCACCTCAGTGCCCAGCCAGTCTGAGTAACCCACAAGCAGTATGAATGAGCGCTAACCCGGGGGAGGCAGTGAGACTCAAGCACGCACCATAGTGCGCTTTCAGACCCCTGCAGTCACAGGCTGGACCTGAGCGGTCCAGTGAGGACCGATTCGGACCACCAGCTGTGGAAGCAGCCAGGTGCAAGGACACAGGCCTCACACAGGCTGGGAGGTGTTTGCTCCTTCTGCCAGTGTCCCTCAGACAGTTTGGTCTCATCCATTCAGACTTACTCTGCTCCACTACATCAAGCATAAAGAGCCTTCCCTAGAGAGCACAGAGCCACCCCCTTTCCGCTGAATAAAGATAAATAAGTGTGTGTTTCTTCTCTGTACATATCAAATGTAAAAATCCATTTTTAGGTGGAAATTATGGGAAACGAGAGGGCACTTTTATGGGCTACAATCAGTCCCTTTATTAAGAGAGAAAACAGAAAATAGAGAGATGTGTGAGGGGCAGACAGAGGGGGAGAGAGGAAGAGGGAGGCCCCTGTATTAAAGGCTGCTCTCTTTCTAGAAGAGGGGAGTGTGGGGTGGTCCCAAACTGCTCAACCAGGGCTGACCTGCCCCTGGGGAGGCGGTGGCCATGCTTCTAGCACATTCCCTCCACTCCAGGAGCACAGTCCTTGCTGCCGCTGCCTGCACTGTCCTCCTGGTCTTCTGCCCGCCCCAGACTACAGAGCTGACCACCCAGCCTCCCCAGCAGCCACAGGAGCTTCCTTCTGTCTCCACCTGGCTCTCTGCTCTCCGAGGCTCAGGGAGTGGAGAGGGCACAGGACAAGAGCCAGAGGCAGGGCTCCAGGGCAGGGGTCCGAGCACTCACGTCGATTGCATCCCTCTCAAATATGCGCAGCTGCAGGAAGAGTTCCAGCTTGATCTTGCGTTCCTGGAAGAGCTCCTCCATCTGTGACTGAGCCTCGTCCAGCTGCTGCAGCACCGTCTCGATGTGGTTGATGGAGCTGTTGTGTGGAGTCTTGTTACTGGAGATGGCGGAGTCCCTACGGGAGCGGAGAAGGAGACGGGACTTCAATGAGACAAACAGGAATTGAATGAGGTCTCACATTGTTAGACACCAGATCCGGCAACGCAAATCTTCAGGGGCAGAAGGCTGGCAGGAAACTGGACTTTGTCTCAGCAAAGGGAAGACGCTGTCCCCTAGCAAAACACTACCAGCCCCCTTCCTCTGGAGCCTGGTGCACTAAGCCCGAGGCACAGCTGTGCTCTACGTAGCCCTCTCCTGAGAAGTCAGCTATTACAGAAAACCAGTGGGGAGTTTTGAGTAGCGAGGACAGCTGGTACCTGGGCCCTGCACTGGTAGTCCTCCTGCCTCGGAGGTTAGCTTCTAATGCACTCAGTGAAACCCTTACTAAGGGGACATCGTGTAAGGCTGTTTAGTCAGTGACTACGTCAACTGTCCTGGGTGATGCCTAAGTTAGGGGTAAGAGGCTACCTTTAAGTGTCCCTCATGACCCAATCAAAGGAATTTCCAGAGGAAACAAAGCTGGCCCTGCCACCTCCAGTCGCCTAGCCTTTGAGCTGAGAGATGGGCAGGCTGCCACACTCTAGACAGGCAGGTCCTCTGGGGCTAAAGGACGTGGTCTTAAGAGAGTCAAATGCACCCACTTATAAAGAAATTTCATTACGAGTAATGAGGACATAGTAGCAAAAGTTAAATTCTGACGGTTGTTAGTCAGTGTTAAGGTGAACAATTACGGAGTTTTTCAACTAAGGGGGGACGGGGACGGGATGAGAAGAAAACTGTCCCTGGCCTTCTGGAGAGCATATTGGAGCTATCTGATAGAGGCAGGAACCCACTGGGCAGCTTGGGATCTGTGTGGGGCCAGGCAGGGGCAGGGGGTGGAGGATGGGGTGCGACCCACCTCAGCTGCTGGATGAGGTCTTCCCCTTCCTTGATCACGTTGACTGTCACCTGCAGCGTGGTCTGCTGCTGCTGGCCGAAGCGCTTGATGAGGTCCTGGACGGCCTCCACCGACTCGGCGTACACGTCGTCCAGCAGCTCCTTCTGCAGCTCCTCCAGCCATGTCCACAGCTGCGGACCAGAGAGGGCACAGTCAGTGTGCTGGAGAGACTGGGACACTCACATGGGGAAGACACCTGTGGCAGCCTGCTCCCAGAGAGAGGGAAGGAAGGAAGGAGGGGGGAGGAAGGAGAGGAAGGAGTGTCCCGGAGAGTCCGGCAACCAGTGGAACCTATGCACAAAAAGAGCAACATGTCGCTGCAGCGTGGAGCAAAAATAAACAGGCAGCGAAGCGGAAGAGGCTGTCACCGGGGAGAAAAAGGAAAGGGAAGAGAAGCCACTCTCCTCTTTTAGAGGCTCAGTCTGGAGTCCAGTGGAAATGCCAAGAGTCTCTCAGACAACAGGACCATCTTCCGGGCGCAGTGGCATTCTTAGACACGTCTCCTGCCTCGGTTTCAGCCAAGGTATCACATTCCATTATTAAACCCGCACTCAGACACGAGTGCTTTAGCTCCCTGGGAGCATCAGAGAGCACACTGAGGGTAAATTATTCTCCGCCACAACTGTGGGTTGGAGATGTGCTCCTGAGATGACCACATCCAGTTCAGGTACCCGGGTCCAGCCTGTCACACAGTGTTCTCACCCTACCGTGGGAAGAGCTGTCTGTGTCAACAGGGGTCTCGCTTCCTTCCAAGTGGGAATTAGAACCTGAATTCCATTGCTATATATATTTCCAACACAGAAAAGCTTAAAACATCAATTCTGTGCTACCACCTGCTCACTGGATGGAAAGTACCACATACATAAAATATGTTCTTCCTGCTATTTGCAAAGCAATAGGCATTTTGAAGTGGGTAGGCCAATTTAAAATAAGAAAAGTACTGGTAAAGGGCTTATTTCTCAGTCAAGCTACCCACGATGCTGAAGATACTCAAGATACTAAATACGTGTTACCTTTTCTTGCATTGTTTATCCGATTTTGTGCTCATTATCAAGTTTCATACAACAAGAATTTTACTTAGAGCAGTCTCAGATGATGGCTGCTCAGCTCATCTTGAAGATCAGGGGAAGTGGGCCCCAGGTGGAGCAACCTGCAGCCTGCCAGACCGTTCCTGATGCCCTGCACCATCCTTGGAGGGCTCCTGTCAATAAGGACCTCACACACACTTTCCTGTTCCTGCATTCTCTACTAGGCTGTCAACACAGTGGCCGCACTTACAAATGACGGAAGGACAGCAGCAGCATGGCACTGACGGTCTTCCCGTCTGCTCTAGGATTCCCTATGGAAAACGTACTTCGCTGCTGCCGGTTGTACTGTGTTAGTTAGTTAGTTAGTTAGTCAGTTAGTTAGTTCGTTCTAGGTAACGATGGACAGCACTCTAGTGGGGTGGCACGTTAGCACTATCGTGGAACTGACAACAGTTCCACAGTGGTACTCCTGTACACTCGCACTCCAGTGCACGGCAGTGCTCAGTGGTACTCACTGTGCAGTAGGAATACTGCCTTGAGGTTGGGAGGAAGGCCATCTGGGCTTCACAGCCTCTTTAGCAAAGCATAGCTCTGTGGTCCACACAAATCAGCTAAGTTCTCTAAGACGCAGCGTGGTGGGACACGGGTCCCAAGAATCTCAATGCTCACAGAGGAGTTACTAAGACAGCAGGAGGATGCAGTGCATCCTGTGCAGACGGGAGTGCTCCAGGAGTGAAGTACTCCGTAATTAACTGTAGGAATGGATTCAAGTGAACTAAATAGACGGGAGTGCTCCAGGAGTTAAGTACTCCATAATTAGCTGGAGGAATGGATTCAAGTGAACTAAATAGACAGGATTTTCTCACAGAAACAGAGCATATGCTGCTACAAGCAATAACCAACCACTTAGCAAAATAGATTGCACTATTTTACTGAAGAGTCAAAACACTTAACCTAACAGCTGTGATGATCAAGTCATCGGACTTCTTAAGCTAGCAACCTGCCTTCCACAAGACAGGTGGCAGTGGAGAAGGCAGGTGACTAACCACGCACAGAACTCACCTACTTGCTGCCAATGACAACCCACTTGACCATGTGGCTACTACAGCCCCCACCCTCCCGAGACGGCTATTTATAACGACGGGTCTCTTCCCATCTGCACGGATTCTGTTGAAAATCAATGGGGAAAAAAATCACTGACTTCATGAGTCATAAAATCTTAGCAGTGTCTTCTGTTTGAGTTCATGGGCTTTGCTGAAGTTGCCCCAGCAATGTCAATGTATAAATAAATGGGCGAGTCCACCCGGCTGGCAATCCTGCTCCCTTACACTGGTCAGTACCTTTCCTGTGCACTGGGCTGTATGAGCCTGGGGCATCTAGTTCTATCTAAGGTACAGATACTGTATGAGCTTGGAGCACCTGGTCTGCCCTGGAGAGGGGTCGGTAGCTCTCCTCCATTCACTGTAGCTTAAATCTAGAGTCCACTTGTGGGATGAGGAAGGAGTGGGGTGCCTATGTGGGTGGGGACATCTGCCACATTACTCTTGTCCAAATGCTACCAAAGGTACCTGTTGAGTTACAAAAGACTTAAACAATCTTTTATGCATTGCTGAAAGTGATCAGAAACAGTCCATGGAGTTGCTCTGATGTGCAGCACACAGGTATATGTTCATGCAACCCCACGGTGACAGGAGCTGATGTTCCTGTCACAAATGACTGCTGTAGCCTATGAGGACAGCCTGCCTGAGCTCAAAACCAAGGGGCACATTACAGGGCAGAAACACTGGTGCTTTTTTTAACCTGGCCTTATGACTCAGTTTCCCCTATAGAATGTGGTTTGATGTGAATGTCTGCTCGGGGCAGTGTGGCCGACTGATGAGATTATATATACAGAGGGAATAATCAGTAAATGGTAGCCACTGTTGCTGGCTGTCTCCTAAGAAAAACCTCATAATAAGAAAATTCATAAAATTTTCCATCCTTTGTAAGTATTCTTTAAACTATATATATTCTAATGTATTCTCTCATTTGTTCAAAATTAGTCCCTTAGTCTGGTAAACTTAACATGTAAATCCGTTTACCCCTAAAATAGCATTCGGTACTATAGTACAAGGAAAGGCTGTAAGAAAAATCTGTTGGATTCTATAGAAATTGCTTCCTCTGAATTCTAGGGGGAAGTGCCAGGAATATTTAGGGGTCAAGTTTTGGCCTTCCACCTGGCAGAGCTACACACACACACACACACACACACACACACACACACACACACACACACTGGCATTTCCCCTCCACTTCCTGGACGTTCTGACTCCAGTCACTGGGAGAGTGTGCTCCCCCACCTGGCCCGCCAGTGAAGTCCACAGAGTAAGCTCCACAGAAGACTGCAGGAAGTGATTCTGGGATGGCATCGATGAGGAGGAAACAGGGAGTTAGGTAGTGGATCGAGGCTATATATAAAAAGCATGATGTCAAAAGCCTGAAGGGTCTTGGCCCCCTCAGAAGTTTTCAGGAAATATTCTCACTCAATTTGAAGAAGAAAGGTCTTGGAGAAAGGCCCTTGTGAGGCCGGAGTGGTGCTATCTTACTGCAGCCTGAGGCAAGCAAGATCTGTCTTTAAGATTTTGAAATGACGTCATACATGATACCTGAAGTGGCTCTGAACAAAGCAACTTAAGGAAGTTTGTGGCAGTCTTAGGTCCAGGTTTTCCAAGGATGAAAACAAAACGCGCTTCTGTGCAAGCTGATCATCTACAGTAAAAACCTACAGTGAGAGGACGTGTGCGGTGGTGTTCTATTTGTACTGAAATGTGATTTTGATTGTATGTTAACAAATAAAGTTGCCCGGGGGTCAGAGCTATTAGAGCCATAGCAAGAGCGTGGTGGTGGTGACCTTTAATCCCATAGATCTCTGTGTGTTCAGGGATACAGCCAGCATTGGAGACATATGCCTTTAAGACGGGGAGGGCTGTACTTACAGGCAGTGATGAGGCAGTCACGTGTTTGTGTTTACAACCAATGAGAAGGCAGAACAGAAAGACTATATAAAGACATACACACAGGAAGTAGGTCTCTTTCGGAGAGGTAGGAGCACCGCAGGAGGAAGGGTAAGATTTTAGCTCTGAGCTCTGACCTCTTGGCTTTCTCTTTTACATTGGTTCTGTGTTTCTTATTTAATAAGACGGTTGGTTACATCTACAGACGTGTATTCTATGTGCTATCACTGCAACCTGGGTTCTGTTTTAGAAGAACCACGGTTGTCAGGACACAGGTGTAGGACACATTGCCCCCTAGTGGCCATAAAAGGCTGGGCTTTCAGTCTAGATCTGAGAGCCTCCTGGGGATGTGCTTGCAGGCCTGGGTGGAAGTTCTGAAGACTCTGCCCACAACTGAGTTACATGTATATAGAGGCACGGCCACAGACCAAGATGTAAATGGAAACCTTGAGCTATAAAACCATGTGAAGAGAGGCTCTGGGACACAGACGTGGGAGGATCCTGTCCCATCCCTGACATCAGGAACAACCCTTACACCTCAGCCCTTTACCCACAGGCCTTGGGCAGTACACGCTTCTGGGAGGAAGATGAGAAAGCTCGCCTCGAGAGTAGAGGTCCTTTCTTCATCACTTGGGGAGGGAACTTCTGTAGGCGCTGAAGGTTCTGGGCAGGCCTGGGCTCTAGGTGGCTAAGAGAGTCCTCAGACTTGGGAATTGCCACAGCAGCAGTGTCTATACTCTCTGGACATCATACAGGCTGTAGTCATGGCAACATGGAGCCTGGTACCCAAGGAGGTTCAGCGGACCAGCTGAGGGCCTTGCCCTTGATGAGTCTCGTGTCTTCGCCTGCAGTCCTTCCTATGAACTGAGGTAACTTCACTGACCTGCAGAGCCAGTTGGAGAGAGAGATGAGCATGACGGTGGACGTGCTCGTTTGCTGCGAGGAACCTCTACACAGAAGCTACTGTACTGAGACCTGTCTCCCTGCTCTCCGCTGACAGGCAATCGCTTGGTACAGTGGAGTTGTGCAAACTGTAGTGTGGGGTCAGAAGTGTCACACTCATAGCACCCCAGAGCTGCTGCTGCTGCTGCTGCTGCTGCGAGTTCAGAGCAGAAGTGAGTGGTTTCAAGGGCAACGTGCAGGTGCAGATGCCGTACGGCAACCACTTCGCACAGAACATGTGATTCCAGTGCAGCAGGAACAGGCTGAAAAGGGAACTGCACCTACCACCTACAGGAAACTCCTCTGCCAGAAATGACCAACACGCGCCTGCCTAACTGTATGCTGACTACACATGCGTGGTGTCTTGATGTAGGAATTGTAGTGTATTTTTCCTCTCTGTGTATATTGTGTGTGGGTAAGCATGTCCCTGTGTGTGGGCAAAGGCAGGAGGCCTTCAGATGTCCTACACCACCACTGTCCACTTTACTCACCTGGAGCAGGGTTCCTCCATAAGCCTGGAGCCACATGGGTGGCCAGAAAGGCCCAGTGACCCTCCTACCTCTGCCCACGGCACTGGGTTACTGACTTGAGTGCTGGGGGTCTGAAGTGGGCTTCTCATGCTGGAGCAGCCCGGCCTGAGTGTAGGGTTGAGAAGTACCTTCTGTGTTGTGTGACGGATAAAGATGCCTGAGGATGCAGAGAGAATGTTATAAGGCATGTACGGGGTAGAGGAAGAACCGAGGGGACCAAGTTTGGCATCTGAGATCATGACTGCACGTGGCAGGTGCTGGTGTCAGGAGGACACCCACAGAGGCCTCCGCATGGCAGCCGCACGCGTGAGAAGAAGCCGCAAAGGACATTCCAGCCCGAGGTGTGGACACTTGGAGACAGGTGGGATGGGGCTGCACAGCAATGCTGCCCAGCCAGGGACCAGGGATGAAACCTGTTGACACAGCTAAGGAACTGTGTGATCAACTGGGACTCCAATGACCTAGACATCGTGCATGTTCTGTTATCCTAAGAAAGAGCTCGGCACCTGGAATTTTCCACCTTTCTTCCTATTCTGCAATACCCTTGAACAAATCAAGCGTTCTACTCAGCAACATTTGGCATCTACAAACATTGGGGAAGCCCTCTCCTCCTTCCCAGATCATTTTCAAAAGGGCTCTTGCTATCCTGAAATAGTTCTGAGTTGTGTCAAACTCTAATTCCTCCTCACCAGAACAAACCCTCGAGCCTCAAAGCTGTGGTCCCACGTCTACAGCCTGCCACTACTTCCCTAGGCCACTGTTGGTCCCTCCAGCTCTCCTGGCAGGCAGAAGCCCTGGAGGTCCATGACACCTGAACATGCTGGCCTTCCCGAGGTGGGCTGGGGAACTGAATGACATGCCCGTGTGACTCAAACAGTAGCCCAAGGGCAGCCCGATGTCTGTTTCCTTCACAGTCCCATTCTTTCCTTAACTAATGCTAAATGAGTTATCCTGGGCACAGCACTGTGGACAGACAGAAACACGGGTCACTTCTTTATTAAACACGCACTACCACGGCGTCCCTTCTGACACTCCTCTGTTCTCACTGGAAACAGACCTAGATAGTAAAACCACGAATGCAGCTATTTCTGTTGTGACACCAAGTTTGTCCCCAAAGAAAACTAAACACAGTAAGTTAAAGCATGCCTGAGTTCATCTGAGCAATCAAGATGTCACATAAGGACATAAAAGTTCAAAACAGATTAAATCATAGTTCAAAGATCTGACTGGAAAATCTCTCCTACAGAAGTCGACACCAAGTGATTAGCCAGGCTGTTGCCTGGCCTCAGACCATCTGAGATGAGTGGTCATCGACTTCTCTCAGCACACCTGTCACAGAGTCTGATCCAGCAAGGCCAGCTTGGGACTTCCTTCTTCCTGACATCTTCCACTTGGATAGTGTGGAGGATAAAGATAGTCTTGACTTTGTACCAAAACCTTCGGTTGATTTTTGTAGCCTGCAAGTCCTTCTTCTGGTCCTTTATTCCTCCTTTAATCATCTCTAGCTTTCCTGCCTAGGACTAACCTCATCCTGAGAAAATGCACAAAATTTATCCTCTTAAAAACATTACCAGCCTTATCAAGGCACAGTGACCCACAGCTGTGTCTTAGCATTCAGGAAACTGAGGCAGAAGGATGAGGCAAGAAGACTGCTTGGGGATACTTGGTGAATACCAGGCTGCCAGGGCTGTACAGCAAGACTTTATTTAGCACCAAGAACAAGTCAGATGTCTTGCAGCCCCTAGTGTCTACCCACAGTTCACCGCAGAACCAATGTGGTGAGCTGGTAACCTCATTCGGCCACTACTGGGAAGTCCAACATGTCTGGGAACTGAGTCTTCGAGTCACATAGAAGACCTGTCTTTTCATAAAACCCTCCCTCATTTTTGTCTTCTGCATGTTCCAGCCACAGGGAAGGAAAAAGCCCAGCTCAAAGCAGATGCCAAGAGCATCACACAGTGAGATTTCTGCTGCCAGCATCAGGGGCCCCAGCCAGAAAGCCTGACCCTTCCCCAATCTGCTTCTAAGTGTTGTGTTTCAAAACAAGAAGAGAAAACGAGTGAACAATAGCAACGCCAGACAACAAGCCTAACTTGTGTGGTGCTGCCACTGTCCTGGGAAAACCCCGCTAATGCCCTGCTGCTGATCGCTCCTTCTACCTCTCTGTTGATCTGAAGAGCAGTCAGCAAAGCGACAACGTACATGTCAGAAACACACACAGAACATATCGTTCCTCTCTCAGTGAGCCAAAGACCTGCACAATGCTTTCATAATATTTAGCTCATAGAACTAATAAGAGACCAACAGCATTGGGATCCCCTTTAGGATGAGGTTTAGTAAGATTACATATTCACATTCCCTCTCAGCTGCACACTGGGAGACCTGCTCTTCCTGATCATGCCGTGAAGTCCCTCACCTTCCATATTAACCAAGCGGTAATGTAAACAATTGAGGAAAGAGTTAGAGGCAACTCTCCATTTAAAGGTGAGCCTTCAATAGGACTCTGTTTCCCACAATAATTTCTCATTTCCGTTAGCCTTTTTTTTTTTTAAACATTTCTTTGTTTATTTTGTGCACGTGTGCCACTGTGTGCACGAGGCCATTGTCTCCTAGTACTACCTGAGTGCCAGGGCTACGACTGGTCGGCAGCCTCGGCAGCCAGTACCTTACACACTGTGCTAACCTTCTGGCCCCCACACTCCTCCTTAATTTGGAAATGTTGGTGCAAATTTTCAAAATTACAAATTTCGTAATTTTAAGTCATAGTTTTAAATCACTCTTCAGGGGGAAAAAATGTTTAGGTGCTGGAGAGATACCTCAGAGGTTAAAAGCATATACCATTCTTCCAAGGTACCTAAATTCAGTTCCCAGCACACATGTGGGTGACTCAGAACGGTAACTCCAGCTCCAGGGAATACAGCACCTTCTGTTCCCCATGGGCAACTATACTCAAGCGTACATTCTTGTGTGTGCACATTCTATCTTGGGTGCTTGAGAGCGCTCTCTCTCTCTCTCTCTCTCTCTCTCTCTCTCTCTCTCTCTCTCCCGCTCTCTCTCTCTCTCTCTCTCTCTCTCTCTCTCTCTCTCTCTCTCTCACACACACACACACACACACACACACACACAACCTTTAAAAAAAAATAAACCTTTCAAAGAAAGCTGCTCGACATGAATTGCTCTGAACAGTTCTTTCCTCCTAGACGGCACCACACTGTCCTCTTTACTCTCGCCAACACAAATGTTTTGTTCATGCTGATTAAGTGAGAAAAAATAAAGTAAATAAATACATTTGTTTTACTGGGATCAGAAATGTTTCGTGATGTATGCAAATGATTCATAAAATATGAATGGGACCATGAAGGACTGTCTCCAGCAAAATGGGATCTGATGCTGGGGACGGTGGAGTCACTAGTTTCCTAGAGGGCTCCGCTCCCCCATGATCTGCAGAACAGGTCAGGGAGAGGGGACTGTTAAGGAGGGGCAGGGCAGAAACATAGTAAGCAGTTACTGTTGATCAGAGGTTAGTGAGGCTCAGAGCAGTTTAAACCTACTTAGATAAATCTCTGCATCTTACTTTAAAATTCTTATCACTTTGTACCTATTGAGTAAGTTAAGTTGGGGGCCAGGGAGAGACAGAGAACATTGGTAGCAACTATAAGGAAATGCTGTTTGGAGCTTGTATATGTGAGTTCACTGTCTCCACACTGGAGCCGTGGCTTGGGCAGCAAAATAGCCTCCAGGTCACCCAGGCCATGTCACTTTACCATCGTTGTGAATTATTTTAATACAGACGACATATTCACAGAAAATGTACAACCTTCTTAATACCTATAGAAGACAACGTTCTTTTTTTCATGAGGATGCCAAACCAGATGTCAAAACCACAGGCTTGACAACTGATGCTTCAAGTCCAACGGAATGCTAACCACCAAAGGCATCTGTTTTCCTTGAGTTACATGATTTAATTGCTCAGCTGTTCTGTGTTAAGTAAGTAAATAAATCGAGTGCTCCAGAGTACAGATACATAAAACAGAAATCGCTGACTGCTGAGCACATCAAGTCAAATTTCTCTCCTGAAACATCATTCAGATGAGCTTCACCACCAAGGAAATTAGGAGGGGATTCGGAAGCTTGGAGGCTGGACATGTGTTTCCTGGAAGTGTAGTGGGACAGGTTTGTTCTAGAAAACAGTTCTGGATTCTTTCCACCTGTACTGCACTGAGCAAAGGACCCTCACCTACCCCAGAGAAATGAAAACTTACATTATTGCAAAACCTTGCACGACTGTTCACAGCTTCCCCTTTTAAACAGCTCCAAACTGCAAACTACTCAAATGTTCTTTATGAATAAGTGGTAAATAAAATGTAATATATTTGCACTGTGAAATGCTCCTCAGCAATAAATGGGAAAATGGTGTTGATACACGTAAGGAAGTGAATGGTCTCCAGCATTAACTGAGCTGAAAGACAACCACAAACATATTCATGACTCCACTTATCTGTCATTTCTGAAAGCCTCCCAGTAATAGAGATGTGAGATATTGATTCTTGCTGAGGCTGGAGACATCTAAGGAGGAAGCTGAGCCAGAAAGCCGCGGGCAGTCTGGCCTCCAGCTTCTGCAGGAACAGGAAGCAGCATGCACAAGAATGGCCTCTGATGACAGGATGAGTCTGTGTCACTGCAGTCTGGGTGTTGTGGCCGGTACACAAACCTACATATGACGAAGCTGCAACAAACCCATGCACGTGGCTGTGTGCACTGGTGTGGTCCCCTGGCTGCTGAGTAGACCTGGTCAGGGCTGAGGGTGGCAGCTGGGAGTGCGGCTGAGGCACACCACGGAGCCTGGAACTCCCCCCCCCTCCAACCCAGAGAGCGCTGTGCTCCCCCCCCCCCCCCGCCCCCGCCGCTTCCCTGGGAGAGCTGAGGCCTGGCTCCAGCAGCACAGAAAAGGAAGTTGTCCTGTGTGTTTGCTGCTAGGAATGAAAATGAAGTCAGACTGGCACTCGGAGGGAGACAAAGTCTCCAGGTGGGGGGTGGGCCTTTACTTCTGACTTCTGAATGACACGAGACGATCTCTTTCCCCAGGCAGTGCTCAAAACAAACAAGTGTCCAGTTCAGCACCAAGTCTGCAGAAGCCCAGCCAGGTTTCTTTACTTAACCCACCCAGGACGCAGCAGCAGCAGCCTGGTTCAGTGGGAGTGACCCTTCCTGGCGACCAGGGATTCTGAGAACAGAAGTCAGTGCTGGGTCACCGACTCAGCCCCAGAAACGAACTGGCAGCAAGCTTGCTGTTACCACCTAGTTGCCAAGTGACCCGTGAATGTCAAAGGTAGTTAGTAATTAAGTCACGAAATAATTCCGAGAATGAAGTTGATGAGTAGAAATGGGTGAAAGTAGTAATGGTTTTTATTGGATATGAAAATAAAAACATCATTCAAGGCACTAGTGCTAAGATCAGATGGTAGACTAAAATTATCATTTCACAGACTTGTATTAAGTGTCTAAGTGTCAGAAGAGGCTGCGTCGTGTGAACCCAAAGGAGCCAGAGCTCAAACTATCAAGAGACCAATGTCTGAAGTGTGAGGGCAGCTGTGGCTCCCACTGAGGTGTCCCTTCCTCACGTATCACAGCGGGTTCAGGTCACAACCACAGAGT
The DNA here is from genome assembly GCF_004664715.2 of Peromyscus leucopus. Lineage (NCBI taxonomy): Eukaryota > Metazoa > Chordata > Mammalia > Rodentia > Cricetidae > Peromyscus > Peromyscus leucopus. The sequence goes on along the minus strand of NC_051072.1, from coordinate 6,064,200 downwards.
ACAAAGAATGAGTTATAGGAAAGGAGGTCTGAATTATAGTCAGCACCGATGTGGATAAATGTCACAAACGGTGCCAAAAGGCAACAAGACTCACAGGAAAGGACTGCATGCAGTAGGCTCAGAGTCCTCCCAAACAAAGTCCACACTCACATTAGGCCAATAAACATCCCATGAACTACTTGAAAACATTCAGGAAAAGACAACGTGGGTTGAGAGAAAGATTAGCAAGGATGTGCGAGTCCTGCAGCGTCCCATGATAACTTTTGGAGGAAGTGTCCTGGAATGCTTCTAAATCTGGCTTTAAGGGGGAAACTGAGGCTGCTAAATCTAGCATGAAGATATAACATAGTTGCCTTCTGTGAAAATAAGTCCTTTTTCTCTATTCCAGGAACAAGAATCAAACGGTACCCTTCTCCAGGGGAGGACTGTCTAAGACCACAGACCACTTCAATGCTCTTGCTCCATTCAGCTCATGCACAGACACTGTAAGCTATAGAGAAGGGACATTCCAACACTAACAGATGGCACAGAATCCTAAGGTACAGTGACCATAATCTGGAGATCTTGGGCCAAATCTTATGTTGATGTCCAGAGAGCTAGCCACCAACCCTCTTCCAGGTGGGACTCCCACAAACACCTCAACTAGCTGGCCAGGAGTAGTCACCTTGACCTGGGACCTTCCAGACTGACTTGCTATGGGACCACCTCATTAGCCAGAAACTAACCACACAGTGAAGAGTGACACCCACACTGTAGAGAATCAAGGAATAATCACTGTGCACGCATGCAAAGGACACCCTCTGGGTCTGGAGAGCCTTATCAGAAAACTTACAAAGTTCAATGAATTTGCCTATGACAGACAGACAAGGTTCTCTGTTGTAACCTTTCTCAAGGTCAATGTCTGAGAACGCCTTGCACCACGCATCTGTTAGCAGCCTGTCATTTATCTGATGATGTCATGTGCAAACACCTATCAACGCAATCGATGTGTTTCCCTCCTCTTGCTTTGTCTAAACTGTTACTTCCACTTTACATGAATTAAAGTTCATCTAAACTTCAGTGAGATTGTCAGAAGCTGTTGGAAAAGGACAACTGAAAGCAATCTTTCTCCTTGTACAGATCTAGTGTCCCCTCCCGGGGAGGATCACATGCAGTACCGAAGGAGGACACTGAGCACTCGGGCTACCCAGGAGGAGATAAATCCTCTGAGCAGGAGTCTGGGGCTGACAGGAAGCCCAAGCACTCGGAGGAGAAGACCCTGGCTGGTGCTAGCCCATAGGATACTGTCCCCCGCTACACTGTAAGCACATCGCACATGTGTGTCCCTTATGTGTTCCTCACTAGCCACCAGTTATCCCCTTACCCTGGGTCACCTTAGGGATGTGAATCTGAGAGGAAGCGGTTGAGATGAATATGCGTACCAGGGTGGTCTCACCTATGAAAAGGAAAGAATGGACCACTGAACCTTCCCCAGGAGAAAACACGTCACCCAGAAGACAGACTGGGGCCATCTTAGCCTGCAGACACATGGACACTAGAGGTCATAGAGTGCAGACCTATAAAAATTGTTTTCATTTCAAAATAATTTGCAAGCCTGGTGACAACAGAGACGCTCCGGTGTCAGCTGCCGAACACTTTTACAATATTGTTTTTCCTTCAAGATGATACTGTTATTAAAAAAACAAACAAACAAACAAATCAACAAACCTTATCCTCTGCAAAATACTTTCCTCTCAGCTGTCCTGATATGTCTGCTTGGTGAAAACCACGACACAGTAGACAAGGTATCTGTATCACAGGCTCACAGGCTGACTTACACAAAGACTTCTGTTCCTAGGATTGCTAAGCCACTGGAGAATAGGTCCAGGCATGCAGTCCAGGCAGGTACCACACACCATGTACTGTACAAAGGAGGTGCCTACTCTCTCAATGTGCTGTCAATTCCCTCTGTGGCTATCACCCTTCCCACCTCTCCCGCAGCATCTAAGACATTCAGAGCATCAGTGCCTTGTGTGGTCAGTCATAGGGAACAGGCTGGGTGCAGGCCATCCAGCATGTTTACTGCTCCTGGCTGGCTGTCATTCCTTATCAAGCTCTATTCCTTTCTCAGCTTGGATGTTAAATGTGTAGTAATAAAGGAGAAACTAACACAAATCAGATAACAGAAGAACACAGAATCCTACATGGTCAGTGCTGCCACAGGTGTGTAGAGAACTCTAGAAAAATGTCAACAATAGCAGCTAACTGTGGACAGTGCAGGGAGGCAGTAGGACCCAGCCTGGGAGGACAGTGCCATACATCTGGGGACACTGCATGGTGGAGCTGGAACCTTGGAGAAGGAGGAGTAAACAGAGCAGAGTCAGCAGGAGAGAGAAGACAGCCCCATTGTGAGGACCTACACGTGATGGATAGGACACGTGATCCAGAACAATCTCACTCAGGCTACAAGGGGGCCGGAGTGTGGAGCAGGCTGAGCTGGGGGAGCGGGAGGTGGCTCCTGCTCAGAACCAGATGATCAAGGAACTCATTGCAGTGACTACGCAGCCAAATTAGAAACTGCCAGAAGAATAGCCATTGAACACATTCCTGGGAAAAACAGACTGTAAATATTTCCAAGTCTGTCTTAGGTGTGGTATAATCAGGAGTGGAGGGAGATGTCTATCTCAGAACCAAGAAGTATCATAGTATGTCACAGCATTTTGTAAAGGTCCTTCGCGGAGCATTTTTCCCTAGTCACCTAAAAGAAAACTTGAGTTTATTATAAAAACCCTTAAAACAAAAAAACCCCAACATATAATATTGTCATATAATCTAAGCACTCATGAGACTGAGGCACAGGAGGATCGCTGCAAACTCACAGCCAGCCTGCATTACATAGTGAATTCAGGGCCAGCATAGCTAACATAGCAAAAATATTTCCAAGAACAGACAAAAGTAACATACTAGTTTCCTTAATATAATTTTATATCTACTAAGTACTTTGTATATATGCATATGGTCTGTATCTATTTGTGCTGTACGTGTACAATGGGTATGATATATATAGTATGCTTGCTATCTACCTATTTTTCACATTCCAAATAACATTATCTCTTGAGGTAAGTATGTTGCCAAAGGCACACACAAGGACTTTAGAACTGATATCAGTGCCATGTTGACTCTGGCAATATTTAAACTCAATAAAGGTAATAGAACTTTTAAGAGTGTGTGAGAGTAGTCTGTTAAGATCAGAAGGCTATCACAACTTTCACCCCACGACCAGGCAACACACAGAGACCGGACACCCAGCAGCACTGCCTACAGCAAGCAGGACCTCATAACGGTCTGTGCCTGGAGCACCATTCCTCGCTACAGGAATCTCATTCTGTTTCTTGGTTTCCCTGCTCATCTCCTGACCCACAAGTCTCCCCTTACCCCCACCCCCACCCCACCCCCGGCGGCTGACTACAGATAACCCCAACAAAGGCAGGTGCGCATTCCTGTGAAAAGGCCAGCTGCAGAAGTCCACTGCTTCCTGTCTGCCCCGATGCATTTGGGACTAACACCTACCTGCCATCTTGCATCCAACGTCTCTCATTATGACAAAATTAAGATTCCTTCCCACAAATTCAAAGACCCCGTCAGCCAGATTATATTCTGTCATCATAAGATGATGCATTACCTCTTTTACATGGGTGTGGAACGACACAGACATGTCCAGCAGGATCTTCCGTTGTTCAACTCGCCGAACAAAGTCTTGTATCCGGTCTTCAAGCTGATGGGCAGCCTGATAAATCTCTTCAGGGTCACATTCCCCAGTCTGAGCCAGCTGTTCCGCTGCTTCTAACAACTTATCCGCATTTGTGTAGGTGTTCTGCACAGGAGAATGCCCAGAGGAACAGAAGGTGAGCATTCAGCACACGAGCCGGCGTGGGCGCCATGACACACAGCAACAAAGAACCGATTAGCAGCGTTTCTGATCATTTACTTAAGTTAGACAGAAAACAAAAAAATATGATAAGGAGCAATGGTTCCAGGAGGCCCACACGTCCCTATCAGTAGCCTTTTCTAATGCCAAGCAGATATTAAGCACTGGCCAGAACAGCTCGTGACTCAGAAAGGGCTTTTAGATTTTTGCTAAGGTGGAGTCAGGAAATGCCCCATGACCACAAATGCCCGTTTCACTTTTTCTCTCTCGTTTTTATGGCAGAGTAACTGTGCTTTCTCTTCCCTGCTTCACAGCAGACAGTTTCAGAAGGAAAAGAGAGTTCCAGTGGCTATAAATGTCAGCATAGACATGCTGATGTGAAGTGTAAATACCTATGTAATGTGCTCTGAAGACTGTTCTACTTCAAGTCTTGATAAACTCGTGGCTGTGGCTGCATTTCTCACATGAGCAGATAAGCTACAGCCGGCACTGTTCCTGGAAACTGCTCAAGAGGGGCATTACCAATGAGAGGAGGCGCTGAGACTAGCTGGGGGCCCTCAGCGCAGTCAGAGCAGCCTGCCCTCCCGGGAGGACCAGAAGTCCAGCCCGTGGCTCTGCTGAGATATCGGTTAGCTCATTCATCCTAGCCTCAACTCAAGAGCTGAGCGAGGTAGGTGTCTCCGCACAGGGTGGAAGGTGGCTCAAAGTATGGGAAGGGTGTTCCTGGAGCGAGAAGCAGGCTCAGTCAGGTGAGGAGGGCTTGAAATAGCATGGGAAGCTGGGCTCCAACTAAACAGAGAGGATATCTCTGTCAATCTTTTCTGTTGCCAACAACACAATCTGACAGACACAAGGTTTATTGCAGCCAGGATGGAAGGGCTACATCTGATGGCCTTCTTGGTGGTAGTCCTAAGGTGCTGTAGAGCATTATAAGAGACAAGCACACTTGTCTCTCTCTCTTGGTCCCTCTTTTCGTTAAAAAGCCACTAGGATTCAGTCATGGGGGACCTGCCCCGATAAGTGCATCCAACCCTAAGACCCACCTCTGGACACCAGCCCAGCTCGTCTCCTCCTCCTCCTGCATCACTCTGGGGATTATTTCAACACATAAACCTCTGGGGAGGGCACATCACATTATACCAAACAACAGCACTGTTTCTGATACCTAAGGCTCCTTCCTGTGCATCTTGCAAAGCAAAATCGGATCAGCTGATGCCTTTGAGGTGAACTCCTTAATATCATAAGCATGTAAAAATCGACGGGAGATGACCTCCTTCTCTGATAGGAATAGCATGGACAGTCACATTCCCAAAGAAGACTGACAAACAGAAGGAGTTAGTAGCCCCAGCATGACAAAGCCAGAGGGGCAGGTACTAAATCTCCAAGAGTCAGGTCTAGGACCTGTGTGCAGACTATGAGGAATCAGGCCCCTCAGATTTGGGTCCTACGGCTTTACTTTACCCATGTGGCTGCTTTCTAGGGCTGCACGCCGATACCGGCCAAGTGTCTGGGGATGTATGGCATGGGGCAGCTTTCTGAGGCATGTATGGAAAACAGTCCCATTCCTATAGGGCAACACTCCAGGCCTCTGACGCCATGAAAAACTTGTCTTTGGACTCTGGGCTTTGTCTGATGTATCTGCTGAGGCTGCCTGGACCTTGTAACTCCGTATCCTACATGCTTGCACCTGGGACCAAAATCACTCACAGGATCCTAGGCTTTTTCCAGTTTATTCCTCCAAACACTTTCAACCTCTGGGTGTAACTGAATTCCAAAGTAGTACTCATTATTAGGAACAGCACCAATTTTCTGAGTCTATTTTTCATTATGGTAACAAAATACCAGAGAGGGACTAGCTTTCTATATGGATTTATTTAGCCTACAGTTTTGGAGCTCAACAGTTCAAGATCAGGTGGCCCCACTGGTTTGGCCTCTAGTATCATAAGGAAGAGCGATCACATCGTAAACCAGGAAGCCAGGCAGAGGCTGGGATCTAAAATTCTCTCAAAGAGTGTGCCCCTGACTAACCCAGGGACCTCACTGGAGGCTGCAAGGGCAACTCTTAGAAGCTCCACTTTAAACTTGTCAGCATGAGATCCAAACTCCCAGTACATGGTCCTTTGGGTGACAACATCCAACATCTGTTTGAGGAAGGAGACTAGTTACATTTAGCTGTATCAATCAACTGCTTCAGGTCCAACGGGGTTGGGAGGCTGAGTGCAGTCACCAGCTTGGTCTGCCCCTCGGAAAACAGAGCCCTGCGCAGAAATGTGTTTCTGAAGAAAGGAATTCCGTTCTCTCGATGACTGTCACCACAGCTTTGAAGTAATTTACCTCTCCAGTTTGATAAGTGAATCTTCAGTTGACAGTGTCTCCCAATAGGAAAGCATTACTGAGTGGCTGAGGGCCTCTCTAGGACTTCGTCAGCAGTAATAACGTTGAGAAAGTATTTATGTAAAGGAGCAAGTGTGTTTTGAGTGACATTAAACCACAACCGCTCCTTGCCTGTCTCGTCTTACAGCTGAAGAAAATGATGGTTGTACAAAGGAGGTAAGGGCTTTCCTCAGAAGAGAACCACCTGGGGGAGGGGAACAGGATGGAGACAGGAACATCACGTTGGCATCTGAAACTCCAGCTAGGTCTTCCTAGCAACAAAGCCTTGCTGAGTCCTTCTGGACTGGACTGGACTGTCGGTGGTTTTAAAGGCTGATTGCTAAGCCATCCATATTACCAGCCTAGCTTTTGAGCAGCCTCTCTAAACCCTACCGAAGCCCCGTGACAGGACAGTTCAAGTCCACCTCCCTATAACAGAGCTTAGCTCTGCTCAGTCAGTCAACAGAGCTGCGGCGGCAGCGGTTCAAAGCCCCGAGACCTGGCAATTGAAAGCTGGCAGACATCAGGGGAGTGGAAGGGACGGGCCACCTCCTCTCTTCAGCCCGAGAGACCCCTCTTTGGGCCATTCCCTTTACCCCCATCAGAGAATCAAAAGACATAATTCTAAGAGCAGGCCATGGAGCCCAAAGCATTTCCTCTTTCTGGAGAAACAGCCTATATTGTGTAACTAGTGGACTTTGGGACACGAGCACTTGACTGAAAATAATCTGCCCCGAATTCTCCATTGCTAACTTTAATTCTAAACACTAACCTACAGGACACCTTATGTTAAAAGTTGAATTGATTTAACACTGGAAGCTTATTATACATGTGGAGAAGTTCAGGTCATACTACACACGTGGACGCATTGTATGTCCACGTGGCCACAGCTTCCTCCTAGCAATGAACACAGTGGGGGTTCCGGTCAGTCCTCCGGAAGTCTAGGAAGAACTTGGCTACGTGACAACTCCTTAGACCCTCGTCCAGGAAGACACAGTAATTTCATGCCACACACAAAGCTCTCCACGGACCTGCTCTGAGGAGAATGCCGTGGGGCAGGTTAAGACTCTGCAAGGTGAAGTGCAGAGCAGTGTAGACGCTCACAGAGTGTGGCTCCACCAGCCAGGAGCGGCTGCTCTCAGAGTCAGCCGTAGACACTAGGTTTCCTGCGGTTCACTTGCCTGTTGTAATTACAGTTTTTTCATTTTAAAAACACCGCCTCAGAAAACTACTTAGAAAGTAAGAGATCGCTGTTCAAGAAGTGGCTTCCTTTCCATCAGTCACATGCAACAATTTTCACGTGAAACGCTTTTTCAACTTTTACAGTAGTCCGAGAAAATGCTCTATAGCTGTGCATGTCACACAGTAGACAGCAGCCAGCGTGGGCTCACTCCACGGCAAAGATGTACTCACAATCAGTGCACAAACAAAGAAGAGCTTCACATTCATCTCATGGAAGTTCCTGCTCTGCAAGACTGTAAGCAAGAGGGACCTGTGCTTCCTGAGGAGGCCACAGCCGCATCTGAATCAAACCCTGACACCCAGGGCACCTACATCATGGGTGGGCACCTGAGCAAGTCAGGCAGGGCCGAGGGCTGGCTTCCACCAAGGTTCTGTCAGGCTTCCTCCTTCCTAGAACACTGGAATTGCTCTACAGAATAAACCTATATTTAGCACATTTTCAGAGAACTGAATCATACACTTTTACTGCTTCCTTTTTTAATCTGCTTAAGCTATTTCATCAAGCCACAACTCACTGAGTTCCCAAGAAATGGCTGTATTAAGCAATTTGCCACTTTAAGACCTCCGGGGGCTGGAGTGATGGAGTGGTGGGTAGGCACACTGGACTAGAGTTTAATTGCCAGCACCCACGTGGCTGCTCACAATCACCTGTAACTCCGGGTCCAGGCATCGAATGCCTTCTTTTGGCCTCCACAGGCACCAGGCATGCATATGGTGCAGAGATATACATGCAAGCAAAATGCACACATATAAAATCAATAAATCTTCTAATAAAAAAGAGCTCTGAACAAAGACCAACTTAGAAGAATCAAATGTATTTAAGGGATCTCCGAGACAAACCCATCTTAACACAAGAGGAAATTTCTTCTCTAACTCTCAGACTTTGTTTTCCCTTTGGGAATACATTTTATACTATGAGCTCCTATCTCAATTTTAAGGTGTTTCAACAGCCCACTGGCCCCTAAAATACCAGAGTCTAAATGCAGATGTGGATGCCACAGTGCTACTGCAATTTGTTTTTACAGGAAGCAGACAAGGATGAGAGGCTGAGACAAAGCTGCCTTACCGCTTACCTCCCCAGAGCTACAGTAAGAGAAGCTACTCTGTTCTTGAGGAAAAGGTAGGTTTTGATGAATGGAGCTTTAAACCCAAAGTATGCATCCTTGAGAGAGAGAGAGAGACCCTGTCTGTCTAAACTCCATCTGCCACACATAGTCGTAGGAAAGCCAAGCTGGAGTTACCAACACTCATGACTTTTTCCACTGGAAAGAGCTGCTTCGAGCAGGGCTAGCCAGCTCATCCTCCAGGTTCAAGCTGTGGCTCTGTGGCTGCCTTGCCTCCTGTCCTGTGGAGAAGCCCCTCTCTCTGCTCCAACCCTTGATGGCGTGCTTCTGAGGTAGCACAAGCTCCTCCTGGAATAACCTGTGGTTTGGTCTTCTGGGCTTTGGTATGGATGCATGCATAGGTGTGAACAGGAACCTAGTAACACTGACCACCCATGCCCGCTACACAGAGATTGAAGTGCACAGACTGAGTAGGTGGGATGCTGTCACTCAAAAGTGAGAGGAGGGGACAGTGTAAGCCACTGGGCACCCAGTTCATGGGTGTAGAATGTCTACTCTGAGCAAAGTAAACTGCAAAGGGCCTGCTGTTTGCAAGTCTGGAAGTGGGTGGCCAGGAGGGAGAGCAGAAGCACTGGAGTGCCCTCTGCATCGACCGTCTACGGAACAAACGATGCTTTTCAAGAAGAGTCACGGACAAGTACTGAGAGGTGGCTGCTGAAGATGCTGGCAACAGAGGACGTCACTGAAGGGCCCAGGCTCCAGAGAGGGGCTGGAGCGCAGGAGGAGAGACAAAGGTAAGATCTGGGAGACAGGAACACAAACAAAGAAAACCCCGGCTGCAGCCACGCACTAAGGTACTGAGTCCGAGCTATGTGGAGGACAAGCTGGCTGCGTACAAGCCGCTCTCTCGCCCCGGAAGGCTGGGTTCACTCAAGCCTGGCAGGCCGTGTGGTTCTACTGCCTAACCACCCCCATCACTCTTGACCAGGTGCCAGCCTCCAACACCATTCCTTTCCATGCCACCACGGTAAGTTCTGTCAACTTCCGAGCCTTGGCTTAGGTATCAGGTACTGTGCCACAAGCCATGCCTGCTGAAGAGGCTGAACCTATGGCTGCTCGTACTCTTGTCCCCTCCTGCGTGCCTGGCAGAAGAGCTGACGTGTGGCCAGTGGTTATCTGGAAGGCAGGAGGAGGAAAGCGGCCACCTGCAACACGAGCAAATGCATTCCTATCTAGTATTTCCCTGCGTGCGTCTGATTCCGACTGCAGCACTTTCACTTGGGGGGAGAGGGCTGGTTGTCCTTGGAGTCCCGGGGACAAGGAGTAAGAAATGAGCAAGTCCTGGGACTCAAGGACACAGCAGATGGAACCAGCAAGAGCTGGCCTTTTGGCTGAGCAGGGGTCGAAAGCTGTTCACAGCACACACTCCTGTGACCCTTGCTTCCTGGGAAACCTTCGGGCTGATTTCTGCAGGCGGCTCTGATGACTGCCCTGGACCTGAAGCCACAGTTCACAGGGCTAGGTTAGCCACAGGCGACATCTCCTTAATGAATAGTGGACTGGGGATACAGAGGAGGTAAAAGGCAGTGACCGATCCTCTGATCCTTCATATTAGAAGGCGCTCAAGTGAGGTAGAGGGTACCCCAATCTGAAAGCATGAAAAAACAAGCACTCTGGGCATCAGCCTTGGTCTAGAGCTTGGGTGTTAGCCCTGGTGCTCTGGGATTCTTTGATGCCCGGATGTTTTTTTCTCATGTAATTCAAATTTATGCTCAACCTCAAGTAATTCTGGAAATGGTTTATCATACGAAAAAAAAAAAAAAAGGCAAGATAAGAACACATTGTCTATATTTCTTCTGCTATAATGAAGTGGCATAGCACTTTCCAGGAAATGAAAGCAGGGAGACCTCATGGAATGTGGGCACGAGGAATCCTAGCCACATCACAGGGTTGCAGACACAGAGAACAGAGTCACCACTTTTCCTCTCTACAGGAAACCAGGGTGAGAAGGCGAGGTTTGAGGTATTCCCGTGGCGGGACGGGACTTAGGGACCGTTTGTCAGACGGCAACTCCATTCCCGGGTCCAATTCTCTGGCCTTTTATTTGCCACGAGCCAAGCATCGACACAGGCACAGTCGGGTTATTCCACATGACCACACTGCTCTGAGCACGCTCTGCTTTTCCTTTCGTCACTGAGGGCTTTAGCGATGACAGTTTATGTTCTGAGTCTACATTGTCCCCGTGCTGCTCTTACATTGTTAGTTATGGTTTTCCTGGGAGATCTTTTGCAGATACTTTGTATATGTCTCTCAAACTTTTGGTATTTATGTTTTAGGTATGTGGATTAAAATAAACACACAGCTAATCCACTTATAAGATACTCAATAAATATAATCAGTATATTGGGATAAATTACTATATCACATCTTGAGATTTTTTTTTCCACTTCTTTAGATTCATTTTTTTTTAAGTTTTGATTTACTTGGTTTTCTATACCCCTCCCCAAAGCTGTAAACTTATTTGGAAGTTATATATATATATAGTCTTTACATTTTCTGTGGTTATTCAAAAATGCTAACAAGCCTGCATATGGCCTCTTGCTGTCCTCAGGCCTCATCCAGCATCTTCAGCATATTTCTGCCCTTCATGTCCGAGGAGGCTGGCTGGCTCTTCAGCTTTGTCTGGCCCTTGACTACCTCCTAGATTTATCTTTTGTTCAGACAGTAATCCTCTAGTCTACAAATGTATTTAATGATCCCTTTGCTGACTGCTGATATCACTCTTCTAGATACTTCTTTTCCTCACTTAGTTCATTCAAGCAGGTAGCTGCTGAGCATGGACACATACAAGATGCTGCTGCAGGCACTCACGATAGGGAAGTGAACAGAACAGTGTTTGTTCTCACGGGCTTCGGTTCCAGGGGCACTTAACATTACTCTTACTGAAGTTAATGCTTTCGGTTTTCTGATAAGCACTTGAGTGGGAAACCCCTAAGGAACAGCAGTTCAGGCGGGTGCAGAGTCCAGCACCATCAGGACAGCATTCCCCCAGACACCAGCATCTGTGACTGCTGAAGAGACCACTGTCTTCCCAACAGTTCTTCTCACAGATGCCATTTCCACTTCTTGCCTGTAGGACTTGGTGATGTTCTACAATTACCATAATCTGTCTGAATTTAGATTTGGACCACTTAGATGACTTCTTTGGCCTGGGCGTGGGGTTATTTGTTTGAGACAGGGGTTCTCTGTGCAGCCCTGGCTGTCCTGGAACTCATGTAGATGAGGCTGGCCCCAAACTCACAGAGATCTTCTTGCCTAAAGGTGTGTACCCCCCACTCCTGGCTGAGATGACGTCTTTTGAAAGCAGCTTTCCTCCACCTCCTTACATCTGGGATGCTTCTGTGTGACTGTTCAGATCAGAGGCATACTGCCTGGTAACATCACAGCCAACACTCGATCTCCACAAACCCGGTGCTCCGAGCACCCTCCACTCCTGACTCTGGCTTCCCAAGTAACAAAATGAGAAACGGACAAGCTGAATGCCAGACCCATCACTGCAGAAACCTCAGAAGGACTGTTGTTCTCCAACTGTGAAGTGAAAGCCATAAACTAGCCTAATAAATAGGACAAAATCATCAAGGATAAATTTGTTTCCAAACCACTACGATTTACAGGGGGCTAACTGACCAGATCTCATTTCTACCTAGATGATGGCTGCCTCATTCTGAAATGAGTTTAACCCCTCAAAACCACCTTGAACACCTAGCAAAGGCCAGGTCACCTCAGGTTTGTGACAACAGTGACTTCCAACCCGGCCCCTGGGTTATTCAGAGTACTGTTGTACCTGTGCAACCTCCTCGAAGTCCTCATGGCGTTTCTGAAGAGCTCTGGCCCGGTGAAGGGATTTGCCCACGCCTGTGTGTTTGCTTAGAAATGCTTCTCCGTGGTTCTCGATCCAATCCAGCACCTGCAAAGAAAACAGCCATATCAGCCATAAACGGTGTCCACCTTGCTCACTGGCTGGGCCTATCTAGGAAAGGCTCATTCCTTTGTCAAAATTCTGCAGCAAACATGAAGCAAAACAAAATAAATTTGGAGGAAATGCCTGAATACCGATTTAATTCACTTCATAATTACAAAACATGACTTCAGTTTCTCCACCAGGACCGTAAATAGCTTTTATATTAAAAGTGCCAATTGTCCTATGTATAAAGATGGCATATAAGGGGGATTAAATTAAATCTCACCTTCTCAGAGGCCTGACAGAGCCGCCAAACTCACTGGGTTTTGTGTGAGAGGTAGGTACGGTGCCATGCTGGGCCAGTCCACATTTTAAATGGTTCAAAGCCTCATAGCTCAGGTGATTCAAGCTTAACTATACAGCTACGTGTTTTGTTTATCTCTTTTTTAGAAGTCTCCACACAACACTAATATGCCTCAGTCCTGCATTTGGGGGATAATTCATCGTATCAACGAGGAGCTGTTACATCAGCTAGACTTCCCATGAACTTAATCAGAGTGCAAGCTGGTGTTTTCTCCTCACGGCTGGGACTTAGCAGCACAGCTCACTGTTTCCTACACTCGAGAAATCACACAACACTAACACTATCTAACAGAATATTTACACCAAATGCACACTTAGTCTTTGGTGGAGAGTGGAGGAAAAGCAAGTAGATGATCTCTTTTAAAATGTTCAGCTAAAACATTACAAATACATCACATGTTTGTTAGTGAGCTGTTAAAAATGGGTCATACATGTTGTACATGTTTGTGACTATGAAACAGTCTTATTCTGTTAGGTTACCATAACAAAAATCCTTGGGCTGGATAATTTATAGTGACAGAAATGTCTACTCACAGCTCTGGAAAGTAGAAAGTTCAAGATTAAGGTGCCAGTGTCTAGTGAGACCCCATTCCTTACAGACTGTGGCTTCCCTGGGCCCTCCCACAGCACAGGAATTGAACATCTCCCAGGCTCCTTTCCTAAAGGCACTAATCTCATTCATGAAAGTGAAGTCCTCTTGTGGCCTAACCACTCCCAAAGGTCCCTTACAATGATGTTACTGCGCTGTACATTACTTTTCCACATACGGCTTTAGGGAACACAAACACTCAGGTCAGACCACAGCAGGTGCCCACGTACACAACTCAAAATGGTCTCGGATGGAAAAGAAACAGGGCACATTCAGCCTAGGTAGTGGTGTGGGAACCTCTACTGATGTCAAGACAAATCAGGCTTAGTGTTGGTCCTCAGTAGCTTCATTCTAACACTCTCAACTGGTCGGACAGACATCTAGAAAACAAAGAGCCAGTGGATGCAAAATAAGGCCAATCTGCTGTCCACTGCTCCACACCCAAGGGCCTACCTAAACTTCCTTTCTGCATGGCAAAGTTCTGACCCACACAAATCAGATGACAGTGAACCGTAACAAACCTCCGAGACCCTGTAAAAACTGTTTCGGAATTGTGAGCAGCCAGGAGCAGAAGTGGGCTGGGGTTGGGGAATGGAAGGCAAGCCTGGCAGTGGGTCTGTCTGCCCACTGGACAGAACTACACCTGCACTTGCCCCACTGGCAGCGGATGCTCAGGCCAGGGCTACGCTCTCCTCTCATCCTTGTGACTGTGGTTCATTTCGGATCCTTTCCCGTCTACATCAGCACTGGCCTGACCACCATCCCTGCTCCCGGGACCCGTCGGTGTGCTGTCAGTGTGGTCCAGCTCCTCAACCAGCTCTGCTGATGCTGTCTGAAACACACCTCTTCGATACCCGCCCTGCTTCTGCACAGACATGTTCTGACCGTGTGCGTGGAGGAAGGTCCACACTTTACGTCAGCCTCAGTTTCCCTCCCTGCGAGCACTGATAATCACATGCAGTTGAGAATTTAAATGTGTCTACACGAACCACTGCAACATCCACAGGGCAGATGCCCAGAACGCCTGCACATCTGGCCTGCTGCCATCTAGGCTCTTTGATGGCACAGGCTGTAAATACTCCACTGCATCTGAGCTACTGCACTTCACACAGGCAGAACTGCGCTCCCCACCCCTGCCCAGGAGAACTGGGGCTGCTGAGGAGGCCTTAGAGAGCACGTCTGGACTTCAAACTGCTTAAGGACTGTCTCGGAGAAGTGAGGAATGTGAGGTCCACACACAAGTGTGAAGTCCACCATGAAGCCCCAGAGCTGCTGGACAGAAGTTCACTGAGAAGTACAGACTTTGGGTCTGCCTTATTTTCAATGTGTGGTATTTGTGTTTGTAAGTTCTTTGTAATTGTTTTAATAAACAAAAAGAAGAAATATCTTCAACTTGAAAAGGATTTAGAATTATAAAAGTATCACCAAAGCTCCATCCTGTCACTTACCTGCAAGATCTTGGGGGATGGAAGGGAGGAAGACTTCAAAACAAAAGAAAGCATTTTTGTAGTCTAGTCTATATATTATTTATTTAAAAACAACAAAAATCCCAGGCTGTCAGAATGCCGCAAGCCTGGCAGTTACTGTCAACCTGCAGAGACTTGAAGCATGGTACATAGAGCCTTACAATGTCAAGATGAACATTTGCTAGAAAGCTAGAGGGAGCAAATCACTGCACTCTAAAAAAAAGAAAAAATTTTTTTTAAGACTAAGAAAAGTATTTCAGGAAATATAGAGTGGAAATAAAAGCTTTTGTGAGAGGATCACGTAGGGTGATAGCAACCCTTTTTCCTTCAGCAATGGGTCTTTCAAACAGAAATGTAAAACTACTGACGTCACTGTGTTTCTTACAAACACAAAAGCAACTCAAGTCTGTGCACTTTAGTAAGGTAACAGTAGATGGGTATGGAGTCCTGCTAAAGTTCCTGAGGCACTCACAAGACTGCTGCCTCTTTAGTGAGGCTGGGTGGCTTTTCCTTCTTGACAAAGGGATCCTGGATTAATATATTTGTGGAAGCAGTATCATCTTAAAGACATGCACACGAACCCTTCAATTTAAGTACAAAAAGACTAGCAAGTCAGGGAACTTGATCCCCTCAGTCCAGACAGCCATCTCTGCTCACAGCTGTAGCCAATGGTTGTCAACTCTGGGCTGGGATTCCAGCCCCACAAACAAAGCTGGTTCGGGTCTGCCCTCGCCCCAAGCTGAAGAACAAGTCAAAAAGTGTTTTGTTTTGTTTTGTTTAACTTTTTTCTCAGCTTCCTGGCTCAGAAGCAGAACAAAAATCTAGGAAGCACGTCCCATTTTCCTCTGTGCAGAAGGCAGGCTGTGAGCATCTTTCCTGTCCACTGGTGCCCTCTAATGGACACACACGACAACTCCAAGGTCAAGGCACTAAAAATACGAAGGCATCACTCAGACTCTCAAGCTAAATGTGCAGAAAACCGCTAATGGTTTAACCTGACTCTTCGTAATGAAAAGGAAATCACTGAATAATGACAAGCTTGACCGTGATGACGGCGCGTGCGCTTCTGTGAACTAACGGTCATCTTGCCGTCTGAGCACCTGCTGCCGAAGCAGGCCTGGCATACTGCTGTACATACAGTGAGTGCTGGCTCTTCCCGTGAACTCCAAGGAGGGACCATTGTCATGCTCATTAACAGAGGCAGGAGGGTCTTGGTTACTTTGTGGAGATGGACCCAGGAAGTCAGCTGCCAGCATTTTTCTTAAAGCTTTGGTTACGGCCTCTTCTTGGCTGGCACAGCCGAGGACGGCCAAGTGCTGTAACAGGCAGGAAGAACTGAACTCCTGCACTAGAACAGTTCAGACTACTGGGGAGAAATGGCGCAGCCAAAGGAGACACCCCCACCCCCCACCCCCCGAACTGGGTTAAGGTCAATTCCCGAGCACTCAGGACAAGCCCCTGACACTTCTCTCTTCTGCTCGGAGGACAGGGTTCCAGCCATCCTAAAAAGCATATCCAATCTGTAAAACAGTTTTCTGTAAGAAGGTTCCACTAACAAATACCTACCAGGTTTTGAGGGGTCTTATCTCTCAGGGATTATTACTTTAGGAACTTGTGAACAAATATTAAAACCTTGTCAGAGAGACAAACCTTCACAGCCCCTTCAGTGTGTGCATGGTTTTTAGAAACACTCAGGCATTGGTTTACTGGAAGTGCCCAGACTCCACTGTGAGTGTTACATATCACATGCTCTATTCTTTCTAAACTTTGAAAAATTGTGGGCCCCGAAATCTGTATCTACTCCCCAAGATGCAGGAGGTGTAGACTTTCATTACTGTCCCCTTTAAACTAGAAACAAGGTTTGAAGAGGTTACCTCAAGAGAAAAACTTGCAGGCTTGACATTGTATATGGTGTCTTGGACATCACCACATCATAGGACAGGGTGCAAAGTCGGTCTGGAAGCTGTGGCAGTATTTTTTAACTGGATTTCCATCTCTAGAAATGAGGCTTGTACACACTGGGCAAGAAATCTGATGCTGCTTGAGGAAACACACACCAAGCTACATGATTTAAGGTAACCCTGAACTCAAAGAACATCCAGATAAAACACATAAAGACTAATCCGCCTCAGCAACGTGTGTGTGAGTACGTGCGTGTGCGTGCATGCATGTGTGTTGTTGGGGACGGAGTCCAGAGCCTTCCCTATGCTGGGCAGAGAACACTACCAACGGGCTACCCTCCTACCCTTCAGCAACTGTTCTAAAGACACTGTGCAGAGTTAGCACATAATGATGTCTTCTTTCTTGAGAAAGGTTTTCGCTATGTAGTTCAAACTGTTTTCCAACTCACTATGTACCTGCAGGATTGCCTTAAACTAACTGGTGACGGTCCTCCACCTCGGCATGCCAAGCTAGCAGCGTTTCCTGTCCTGTTAATGGAACCTCCTTGTAAGTCACGTTATGGACATAAAGACAGTATGTAATTTTGCTCTCACTGCACATGGTCTTGTGGCCTTGGGAGGTGCTGGAATATACAGGCCGTGGAAGGCTACTATGGGAAAGTCGTCATCCACGCATGGCGGGGTAAGAGTCTCTGGCGATGCGGTTGCTTTGGGGTCACCCATGCTCTTGAAGTAGTACAATAACCTCGCTGGTTCCCCAAGGTGGGCTTTGGAGCAATCACTCTTTGGGTTGTCACTGGTGCCCTATCTTGACAGGAGCCCGTATCTGTTTCTATCTCCCCGGGGAAAGGGCTCACACAATAAACACACCACCTCTGGACCTCTCAGAGCACAGACCAGGAGGGAGGAGGAGGTACAGATGAGAAGTATCTGGAATGGACTAGATTTGGTCAATCATTTAAAAAGGGGTTTCTGGGTTTGTTTTTTAGTTTTTGTTTTTGGACAGGGTTTCACTATGCTGCCTAGGCTAACCTTTAACTCCTGGGCTCAAGTACTCTTCTTTCCCCAGACTCAAGTAGCCGGGACCATCGTTTACACCTGAGCCTGACTTCCTGGCTATGACAATCTGTGATAGTACAGCATATACGTGGAAGGAGTTCTTCCAGGGGTGATTCTAGAAGGATGCTCACACAGGAGGCTGCCAGGAGCAAACGGAGGCTTGTGAGGGCGCTGTCTCCCTGAGTGATGAACATCTAATGGTGTGGCCTTCTTCCTGACACTAGATATGCACAGCCATGTACCTCATTGTGATGGATAACTTAATTCCGACAATCTGACAGCTGGGCAAACTGGATGGGTGAGGCAGGAAAGGGTCTGAGAGCATCCTGCTCTGGACGACTTCCATGACTGTGAATTACCCTATTTGAACAAGCATGGGGCAGCAAACACCATTAGCTTTCCATAAAAACGAAAGCCTAGGCTTAAATGAGAACACTGCCAAGAAGTAAGACAGTTATCCATATTTAATGCAAATAACCGTTCCATGAGGGCTACTTACTTGACAGGAAACAGAGGAAGTGGAAATGGGTAGTACGTGATTGTCAGGAAAGATGGCAAAGGTCTCATTCAAGCTCACAACGCCAAAGGTAAGAACAGCAGTAGCTAACACTTGTGTGCTGGGTAAGCCTGTAACAACGAATCCCACTCCCCCTGCCCCTGTCCTTTGAATGGGATCAATGGCCCAGACCAGCTCTCCTTGACCACATCCTTTCCTACCATTCCAAACTGCTTCTGCACAGAAATGAGGGAAATTAACCACTAAGCCACACCCCAGCCATTCCCCTGTGACCCAATTCCCTGGGTGTCTGCAACAGTCTGGCCAATGTTCTTGCAAGGATTCTCTTCTAGGAGGGCTGCCGGCAGGAAACCATAATCATTCTGTGTCTACATTTGGAAAGTTCTGTATTCCTTTCTCTGCACAACAGTTACCCAGAACAAAATTGATGGGATCACTAGCTGGCTCATTATATTCTTATAGATTATTTTCAACTGTACAAATCTGTCTTCAGTTACTATCTTTCTAAAATGCTGTTCTGGTTTGTTTTGCTCATTTTGTCTCAGCTTACCACCCTGTTTAACACGACAAAAACTTGTTACCGATCTCTTGAGTTCAGAGAAGCATTTTCGGTTTTGCTATCCTGCTGTCAACATGTTTGTTTTGATTAATCTTTCTGGTTTTTAGCTTTGGTGTCTCAAGTCAAACCTACATAGAGATTTCCTGTTTTCATTAACAGGTCCAAACCAGTACAAGTCAGCAAAAAATATTCCCCCTTAGTGGCAATATCCGTTTTTATGGAATGTTAATAGGAGTATTGGTGTGTGATTGGGAAACACTTTCTCCTCCTGATATCCAACCTAATATTCTGTAAATGCTGGCTTACACAGGAGAGCTCAGAATTATGGCTACTTCCCACATGATATGTGCTGTTTTCAAATTCAGGTATTTTATGTACTTGGTGCCAGACCAGAGAGCTGGACCCTGAAGCTCTTCTGAAGGGCTTCCTTCTTGGTACCTTCCTCTAGCCTACACAGTTCCGGCCATTACTCTCACACAAGGGTCTCCAACAGCCAGGGAGAGAGCACCCTGCTGCTGCTTCCTCTGGGGAGAAGAGGGGCCTCTGTCAGAAAGTGCATCGGCTCACAACTATGTCACCAAGGGAGACCCAAGGGATATGAGATGTAATCTATTAACTGTCCTGCCTTCAAGACTTTTTGAACAATTCAGATGGAGGAGAATTTGTATTTTCACCCTGTGGTACTTATTCCCTCATAGAGCCTCGAAGGAGGCGAGCTCAACCCTCTTCTCCCCCGATTAAAAAAAAAAAGTAGTAAAAATATCAGAGGCCGGGCGGTGGTGGCGCACGCCTTTAATCCCAGCACTTGGGAGGCAGAGCCAGGCGGATCTCTGTGAGTTTGAGGCCAGCCTGGTCTCCAAAGTGAGTTCCAGGAAAGGCGCAAAGCTACACAGAGAAACCCTGTCTCAAAAAAAAAAAAAAAAAAAAAAAAAAAAAAAATCAGAATGCTCCCTGCTGAGGTATTTTATTACACGATCTCCAGAGACCTCAAAAATACAGTCAGAAACAGTACAGCAAGTGAAAAGTACAAATCACAGAACTGTGGCAAGTACTGTGAGCTCACCAGACTTGTACTAAATGATGTCCACAGGGAGAATCGTCTGTCTGTCAGAACAGTCTGCAGTAGACTCTCCAAACTCACAGTCCACCACAGACAACCCCCTTAACTCAGGTGACTCCTGAGAGGTGGAACTCTGAACCTGCCTGAACCATGCACAGAGACGGGGACTAACTGACGTCAAAGAAGGAGGGAGGTCTGACCCCAGGACAACCACAGGGGTTGACTGCAGGCCACCTCCAGGAAGCCCGTGCAGTGATTACACACAGGCTCCTCCATCCGCAGGACTCACACACTGCCACCCCAATTCCCAATGGTTTCAGGGCAGGGGCACGCGTTAACTATTGTCCTCACTATGTCGCACTCTGCATGCTCCCCCTGCGTGAGTCCTCTTCAGCTGCGGACAGAACAGGCTGAGGACCCCAACTTACCCTATTTTCTACCACCGCAGTCACAAAAAGATGCTGATTATTCAGAAACGAACAGCCATAACAGTCCACCTGACACATTGCTAAGCACCTGCCATACACCATCGGTGGCACCACCTACCTTAGAGGAACAACAGCCACATTGAAAACAGAATCAGTATTATTATCACAGGCCACGCTCACTCCAAGTGTCAGCCCAGCAGAGTGAGTGGCCGAGAGCATCAGGTCACAGTCAGAAGCCAGAGCGCCGCCCCCACCCTCCCCGGGTGAGAACCAGGGCTAGCACTCTGCAAAGGGCATGGGCACCCACCTGCTGAACGTCCTGCTGGAAGACACAGAGCTGCAGCCTCTGGTGGAGCCGCACCTTCCGGTGCTGCCAGATGTTCTCCAGTTGACGCTGGTGGTGCAGCACCTCGTGGATGACGTCCAGGACATGGTGCACAGCCTTGGAGTAGTTGGCGGAGGCTGTGAGGGAATCAGAGCTGCCCGGAGTCAGGGGACGCTGGAGCTTGTCAAGGAGAGACTTCCCGTCCTGGCTCACCTGCTCACAACACATGGGAGAGATTGTTCAGCATGTACGCTTTGCCCAGACTGCAGGCAGACCCTGTGATCAGGTGCACGTGTGTGTACACACAGCCACATGCAACCACAGGTAAATAGAATAAAATGTAAAACCATCCATCAATTATCCAATGACATCCTAGAACCAAACATGATAGAACACCAAGTTAAAATAAAGTAAACCTGCAATAGCATAAAGACAGAGACAGTGCTCTCCATCTGCCTGTGTAACCAGAATCAACAAACCCACTTGCTTCGTAGGGTAACTGTGAACTGAAGCTCAAAGTAAGAACTTTCTCGTGAGTTATTATGAGCAAATACAACAGGTCATCACAGTGCTGGTGCTGGATCTTAAAACCTCAGTCAGAATCAGTGATTGATTAACACCAGGTAAGAAGTAAACTTTTTGATGGACCCAAGGGGCAATTACATTTTACAAAATTAAAACAAAACTAAAATGCCATTCTACTTAGTATATTAACTTTAAAGAAGTAATTCTGATTGGAACACTACCACGGAGTTATACTGCGGCAGTTAATTATCAAATTGCAATTAAATGAGAGCATTAGACTATCCACAGAAATAAGAAACGGGGCAGTGGATGTGGACAATAAGCAGTGTGTGTTTTTCCAATTTGGGATTCTTCAGATTATGAATAATTATGCCAAAGGCAGCAGGAAAAAAAAAAGTCACCTGATGAGAAAACATAGTGGAGTATGTACGTAAGACAGGGTGCTGAGGAACCCTCTCAGGACCTTCCTTCCTGCTTAACACTTCGAAACCTGAAACCACGTGGAGTTCTGTTAAGGGAACGGACAACAGCCTAGATGCCAACTGACTTGGGATGCATCGGACCTTGAAGAGACAGCTCACCCAGGGCCTGCACAGCACAGTGCTGCACCAGAAAGCTCTGGAACCGGCTCCCCTCTGACCCGCCCCAAATGTAACATAACACAGTGGTTTTCCCGGCCGACATCGAGGCCTCTGCAGGAACTGTGGACTGTTCTTATAAAGGCTTGGGAGTCTGCAACTCATCTGACACAAGCTGACAGCACCACTTCAATGACAGTGCCTGGGTAAGAAAGAGCCGTGTTAACCAGAGACAGTGCCAGCTGAAACAAAACGGGTAAGACCAGCCAGGGGAGATCTGCTGCCCTGGAAGCCACCGTGTGCCAGTCTGTGTGCCTGCTCTGCAGTGACTCGGGGGAAGACCTGAGTTTCCTATGCTAGGCGGGAGGCTGGGCGCTCGTCTAAGGATGGATCGGCACATAGTGAGAAACTGCCCCTTCCCCTTTCTGGTCCATTTGGAGCACTACTGTTCTTTCCAGGAACACCATGACCACGTTCTCAGAGCAGAAGCCACTCTGAGAACATATTGTGAGACACAACTAACTCAAGAAAATCATATCCCCGTCAATTCCTTCTCAGGATGTACTTCCCTGATGGAAGGCATCTCTAGTGCCGTTCACAACAGGTTTACATGTGTGACCTGTCTGAACGCCTAGTCTCTTCTAGGGTAGATGCAGAAACTTGGATGTTTATAAACTGAAATATGTTTGCTCACCAATCACCTTTCTATTGTGTCTAACCGAGTACAGCATACACACTGCTTCTGTGCATATAAACTCTACAGAGAAGATGAAATCACCTACACACTTTATCTAGGGTGAGTCAGGAGCATTGCTTCCGCTACACCCTCGGGTGCTTCATCTCTGGAGACTCAACAGTTGCTCCAAATGACTGACTTCCCCTGAACTGGCCCTAGAAAGAATCCCTAAGCTCCAGCTTGTCACTTAGTACAATGTAGCAGTGATCTGATCTCAGCAGCTGTAGCTTCAGCAAGAACCCTGAGGCTGAGCCCCTCCTGCCCACTGGAAAGGATAGCACAGAGTTCCTGACGCAAGTCTACCCATGTCGATTCCACAGACCTTGACAGGAACAATTCTACTCCAGTTAGCTGCCACAGATTTGCTACCCAAAAAGTGGTATTTAAGCACATTAAACAACACATCATGTATATTTATATAACTTTGAGCAAAATTTCCCTATTTTTGACAATATAGTAACAAATGAAAAAGTGCATTACAATTTTTATAAATACTGTAGCTGTTCCATACAGAAAATTTTAAATGATACACAATAACCAGAAAAAAATTAATGACAGAAGGTAGTCACCTATGCAGGAGCACACAGACAAACAAAAACAAGACATTTGAAATATTCAGAGGTAACATGAAGCTGGTGTTGTTCAGTGGGTGGTGGAGTCTGAATAGCCTCAACTACAGAAGCAAGTGATGCTTATGCTGCGTCTAGGGGCCACCCAGGGCCTTTCTAGAGGCCACGCTGCTGCCCAAGGCAGAGCAGCTGCGAAAAGAAAGTCAGACTTCCTTATCAGAGGGCAAGAGTTCCCAGGATCGGAACACGGGGCTATGGGACTTGATAGGCAATCAAATCGCATTTTATAAAGATTAACATTCTATTAATATATGCATGAACAAATATGTTTTAATACCTACATGAGCTGGGAAAATGCAAGAACTGACAAAAGCAAACTGTAACTACAGACAAATTTAAGCTTACTATATCAAAGGTGTGTTTGTTCCTAACATTCAGGGGAAATTTGTATAAAATCTCTGCTAGTATGCTTCTGGGCAGCTCCCAATGACTGAGACAGCACACCCTATTTATTATGTGGATCCCTGTGAGCTGCCCTAAAACCACCCCCCAGGGACCTCCTGGGGCTGGCCTAGCCTAGCTCTAACACTTGGTTCTCTGCATTTCTCAGCAAGTCAGATTCTGAACTGAGAGCCTTCAGGGAAGATGCTTCACTTGCCCAAAGAGATACATGTGGACTTCACTGCTCAAGGCTGCAAGACCAACGGAGAACCAAAGAGCAAACAGACACTACTCTGAGAAGAGTCAGTGAGGCCCAGAGGGATGGTGTCCATCCACAAGTGTTAGGAAATGACAGGCCAGAGACCTAAGAAAAAAGGGGCAAAATACACAAAACCTAGCCTCAAACACCGGCTTTGTGAAATGAAAGTACCATCTGCAGGGACTCGGGGCCACCGACATCACCTCTGACTCTTTCAAAAGTCTGCCGTGGGCATGACTTAACTGATCTCTCTGTCTGACTACGATGCACACAGCAGTAACACAGGCATGGACCGAATAAGACAAAGTAAAGCAGGTGCCTGAGCTTTGAAAAAGCATCAGAAGGTTTCCCACATTGAGAGACCAATGAAGACGTTGTCCTTGAATGAAAAAGTGAAGTGGAGACAGCAGAGGAGACAGTGAGGCCGAGAAGGAAGCACCCGTGAAAGGCAGTAGCTTACGGACAGTGCAGCCTACAGGACCCTGGAGCTGCAGACCCAAGGCTCCTGAGAAAAGACAAAGGAGCCAGGCAGCGGTGGCGCACACCTTTAATCCCAGCACTCGGGAGGCAGAGCCAGGCAGATCTCTGTGAGTTCGAGGCCAGCCTGGGCTACAGAGAGATCCAGGACAGGCACCAAAGCTACACAGAGAAACCTTGTTTCAGAAACCAAAACCAAAACCAAAACCAACCAACCAAAAAAAGACAAAGAACTGTTTCTCAATCAGTGGCTTCTAAGTCACGTGCACGGCCGTCCCTCTGCCACAGAAGAAACCCCAGAGTGGAGGTCTGTCACCTTGAGGTGCAGCGCAAGAAGCTATTCCTTGCTTTCTAAAGCAAGTTTGAAAACTCTGGTTGGGAATGGGGGGGAGGGGATAAGCATTAAAAAAAAAAATCAGAGCAGTCCAGTCTTCCTCATTTTCTGTCAGGGAGAAAATGCAGAGCAGAGGTAGTGAGGGGTGAGAGCCCTCAGCTTCCTAAAGAGTGAGCAGCAGAGAAGTAGGAAACAGAGCCGTCACACTACCCATTTGGGAGACAGCAGGGACACAGAGTGAACACATCGGTTGACAAACAAAACACAGAAAGTAGGTTTCTTGCTGCCTAGTAAGGGATTTATGAGCACTGAGGAGAAAGGGTGCCAAGGCCCCCGGTGGAACTGGAGTGGAGAAACAGGTCAGCATGTGTATTTGTAAAATACAGGTGGAAACAGACACAGGGAGAATTTTATATGTACATGTGCAAGTGTGCATATGGAGGGGTGGGTGATGGGTGGGTGGATGGATGGATGGATGGATGGATGGATGGATGAATAAAGGTATGAGTAGATGAATGCATAGGGTGTGTATGTTTGTATGTGTGTATGTGAATGGTGGGAGAGTGGTGTGCAGACAGATACATGCACCTCCACATACATGTGTGTTATACTCTTAACTGTGCTTACAGAGCATAGAAGCATTGATCCCTCACAAGCAAACAAGCATTCTGGTCTTACTTTCTAAATAGTACATAACAATACAAGGGTCTACTTTGCTAGTTGAGACGGCTGACCCCAGGAGCAAGCAGGGATGGTACGAGAAGATCTTGGAGCATCTTGTGATGCTAGTGCTCAAAGGACAAGGGCATAGCCAATGGCCAGAGGCCAAATCTGGACAGTGGAGGCATCAAAACAGAGAAACAGGTATAACCCATTGAGTACAGCTTCTATAGGAGAAAGAGGGAGAGTGCCTCTTTCTCAAGACGGAAAAACCACCCACAAGCACAGAAAAAAACAATGGAAAGTGATGACTGTTACTGAACCACACGAATGTGGCAGCAGTCCTCTGTGGATGCTGGGATGTGGGACAAAGTATGATAAGGACAGAGACTGGCATGCTGCATCACCATCACCCTGTGGTGTCACAGGGCAACTATGTGGGCTCCTGAAAGTGACATCACCACGGAAACCCACCAGGAGGGCATGCCCTAAGTGGAGGGAAGTGGGAGATTGCCTGGGCCTAGGAATAGAGTCTGGCTAAGAATGAAAATTTTGTACTTTTAAAGACCATCCAAGACATAAAAGGCAGGAAAAGAGATGGCCAAGACATATTAATGTGATATTTGACAGTGTCTAGGACCAGAAAAGTAGGAGACTCTGAATGGGTCTATAGAAAGGAAGTCTGTACTAAGAGAGGGGCAGTGTAGGGAGAGCAGAACTGTGTTACATGTTAAACACGGGCAGGTCTGGGTCCAGGAATGTGGAAGTGAGGTGCCATTCTACTACTTTTCAATTGGTCGTAAACAATTTTATAATTTACAGGCAAAAGAATTGTCATGTTTTCTGAAAATCTTTTCAGTTGAGTTCAAACTGCTGTCTTCTTGAGTTTATAGTTCTGTTGTTAACATGTTCTTAGGCTAAAAATACAGTTTAAGACCTCAGCTTGGGAGGCTCTTTCTTCCCGTCAAATTATTTTGAATTATTAGTGCCAATTTACATTGCAACAAAACTACACCATAGGTAACGTATGTTCCGAGTCAAGATGCCCATTTTACAGGATGTGGAAAATAATTAGAGATTCTGTATGTAGCTAAGAGTGCCGACGTCAGTCAGGTCCAAGTGAGTCTGGTGTACGCCATGCATTTTCTCAGCTGGTCCCATAAGCAGAGCTTCACCAGCTGTGCTGAGAAAAAAAGGCTGCGTGACGCCTTCTCAGTCTGGGGAGGGCGGGGGGTACAGGTGCCTGGTGCAGGTCCACCACGGTCATCAGAGAGCAGTGTGGGAGCAAGACTCCTGTCAGAGTAGGTGACTGAAGGCTCCCTCGTGCGCACGTGTTAGAACCATTCACTTCCTTCACTACACGTCAGAACTAGCTGTGCGCAGAAATGGCACACTAGGGAAGGAACCTGATCACTTTCAGCAATCACATAATCCTCAGGAGTCAGCGTGACTTAAAGATGAAAGCTTCTTCCAGTTTTCCGTTGGACTGTAATAGACTAGCACTCGTGTAAGCAGCTAATCCACTGAACAACTGACTAGCTGTGCATGCTCAACTAAGAAATACAGAATCAGCGGTCCAGAGAAAACAGAAAATAGTACTCAAAAAAAAAAAAAAAAAAAAAAAGGACACACTTGTTAGGCACAAGGGTAAGTGTGCCAGAAAGCAGACTGGACTGTGTAGATGTATCCAACTGTCTTATTAAATAAGAAACACAGAAACAATGTAAAAGAGAAAGCGGAGAGGTCAGAGCTCAGAGCTAAAATCTCACCCTTCCGCCTGCGGTGTCCCAGCTTCCCGGGAAAAAAAAACTACTTCCTGTCTGTACGACTTTTTTATAGTATTATTGTTCTGCCTTCTCATTGTTGTAACCCAACACATGACTGCCTCGTCACTGTCTGATTACAGCCCCTAGTCTTAAAGCATATGTCTCCATGCTGGCTGATCCTGAACACACAGAGATCTATGGATTAAAGCGTGTGCCACCACCGCCACACTCTGTCTATGGCTCTAATAGCTCTGACCCCCGGGCGACTTTATTTATTAACATACAATCAAAATCACATTTCAGTACAATTAGAATACCACCACAGGACTGCACCTGAACCGAGAACAGTGGTGCTCTGCACGTCCGTTTAACCTGCCCATGGACATCAACTCCTGCCCTCAGCTTCCTGCTCTGACTTCCTTCAGTGAACAGTGATAAATACAGGAGTGGAAGCCTAATAAACCCTTTCCTCCCCAAGCTGCTTTCGGTCGGTCACAGTGTTTCATCACAGCAACAGTAACCCTAAGACACCACCTATCTTCACGGCCAGGTCAACAAGACACGGGCAAGGACGACACTCTGCAAGCCCTCTGCGGCTGGGTCCTCACCGCGCGGTCGCGGCCAGTGACATGATAGAGAGGTGACCGAGCCTGTTAGATGGGAACACGCCGCTCTCCCACTCTACCAGCTGACCTGGCAACACGTCATATCACCTCGGTGTCTCAGGGGCCTCCTCACCTGTACTGCAGGGGCAGTGACAGTGCACACCTCAGAACCGTGAGCGCAAATCTGTCTAAAATCTGTACCACAAAGCATGGTACACAAGTCACAGCAGAGGGCGGTGGTGGCGCACGCCTTTAATCCCAGCACTCGGGAGGCAGAGGCAGGTGAGTTCCAGGACAGCCAGGGCAGACAGAGAAACCCTGTCTCAAAAAAAAAAAAAGAAGTTGGCAGCAGAAAGTGAGACAGGGATGCAACAAGCACGTAATGTAGGACCTTAAAACTCACAAGGAAAATGTCACATTTCGTGCCTGGTCCTCCATGGTCTCATGTCTTCAATGTTCCACAGCCGCTGTACCGTGTGGATGCTCTGGAATCCAGAGGTGGGCTTGGCAAGTAGAAGTAGGTCACCAGGACTAGGTGTCTGAAGGTTAACTTGGTCCTGGTTCCGGCCTCTGTCTCCCTGTTTCTTGTGAGGAGCCCTGAGCCCTAAACTCATGAGTCAAAATAGACCTTTCCCCTTAGGTTGCTTCTGTTGGGTACTGTGGTCACACCTGTACAGAAGTAACTAGCACGCCTGGATGTCTAAGACAGCAAGCTCGACACAGTGCTTGGCAAACAGTGAATGTTTCACAATCCAGAGCATGCGAATGAAGCATGGTTCCCTTCATGAACAAGCTTCATTCGTGAAGATTAAATTGAATTTGACTGGACTATATAGCATACAAATGCAGGTTTCCCAAACACATGTAGAAAGAAGGCTGGCATTTTGATTATTTAACAGACAGAAATATAGGCACCCCATTTCCAAAAGTCTCAAGCCATGCAAAAACTGCCTTCTGGCCACCACAGGCTTTACTCTCCGCCTTCACCCTACCTAACAGAAATCCAAATGCTGGGTGAATAAACAGTTTAACAGAACACAGAGCTTTTCCTGAGCTGCCCAAAACTTCCATTTGCAGCTTGAGAGCTATCATTTAAAACCATCGATGCCTTGCGCTCTGAGTAAAACACACCCTTACCTCAGAATAAGCGAGGGTGATGTGCTCGTAGATCCCCTGGTGATGATGAATGGCGTCTTCCAGGTCCTGCAGCTCGGAGGGAAGGTCGACCTCACCACAGGCCTTACACCACGAGTCCACATTGCTCATGTACTTAGAGGTTAAAAAAAAGAAAAAAAAAAAATTATTTCTATCAATCACTAATCATTTAGGTTGAAAGGCAGACATTCTACCACACGGTTTTGATAGGTGGTGTAGCTGAGGGAGAATGTTAGCAAATAATACCATAGTTGGAGATCACTGCAAAATGGCTGTTCTGATTCTCCACTGGGATGTGGGTCTTGGGCTCCACCCCCAGAGGCTGGGGAAGCGGCTGCTGGTGCAAGCAGCTACAGTTAATGGGACCCCTGATGTGTGCTGCTCATGGCCCCAGAGTAACACTGTCTGGCCTTGTCTGTCTGTTCTCTCCTGACTGGCTTTCCCAGTCCACGATGAAATCCTGTCTCCTACCTCCCCTGTAGCCCAGCATAGGTGAACATCATGTCCACTCTTCCCCACTCCCCTCTCAGGCCCAAGAGGGCTGAGCAGCAGGTGGGCTTCATGGGGGTGGGGGGTTATCTGTCTGCAGCTTTACTTTTCCTCCTGCATACTTACAGGAAAGACCAAGGCTCTTGAACTATTCATATTCAGCTCAGGCCGGGAAGGCAGCCTGCCTATGCTCCAGGCTTTCAGAAGAAACATCAGGAGAAGGAGATTGGTGAGGTAGCCTGGAGTGCTCAGCTTGCAATGCTGACTGCTGTTCCAAGGCCACCCCACTCCCTTCCCTCCCCCTTCACCCCCCCCTCCCACCACCACCATCCACCTCCAGCACTCATCAATAGTGATAAATCACTGCGAAATTTCCTAGGGAGGGAGATGCTATCAGAATCCTTCACAGTTAAGTGTCAAAAGAAAGCACAGAAGGCCCAATTAAAGAGACTAATTCAATTAAGCCAAATAGATGGCAACCCAGAGGATGGGTTTAACCTCTCTGAGGCCAGTCCCTCACAGGCCTATGCTCAGCAGGAAGGCAGAGGGTAGGCGGCTGGCAGAGGGAAAGCAGTGTAACTCTCGGGACAAGGAGAGCAACCTTCAAGTTATTCACAGTATACAGGAGCTTCAGAGAGACAAGTCACCCACGTACTGACGGCTCATGGAATCCTCTGTACATGCAAACCTCAGGGTCTGAAGTCAGGTCACCCGGCAGTGACAGCAGACAGCCTGTGGTTTCTGGTGTCTTCAAGCATCCCTCAACCAACGTGAGAACCACTGACATTGATTGCCACCACCACTTCCATGCAGTCTCCTAATGCTCTCAAGGCAATGGGAGTCATCGTAAGATTACCCCAGACCTCTCCTCCCACACATACAGACACACACAACCACCCCGTGCATTTTAAGTGTTTCTTGGGTAGCGTGCTCTATAAACGTCAATCAGGACAGGCAAGCTGGATGCTGCTGAGTAATCTTCAGTGCTGTTTCACTCTCTCCCTCTGTTTGCACTTAGTACCAATTAATAAGTCATTGGGAACCCTCTTCCAATATGCATTGGCTGACCTTTATTTATAAGTCATCAGGTCCAAGCCAGCAATTAATTAGCTCATAGACAAGAGCCACTGCCAAGCACCCCAAACGCAGACTTGCAGTGTATTCCTAAGAAGAGGTAAGACGCTTCTCGTGGCACACTGCCGTAATTAGATGCTACCCTAGTTCACCGTTTAATGGGGAGCAGGGCCAGAGGCCACGCATCAAATCTCTATGCATTCATTCATCTCCAGTTTCTGAAACAACTAAAATCAGTACAGGACTGCATCCACCCAGCAGATTCCTGAAATAACAAAATACTTAAGTTGTTTTTCAAGAAAAACTTCTAAGACCGACTCAAAGATAGTTTGCAATGGGCTTTTCAAGAACGGACATGCAGAGGAAGCCAGCTCAACTCGAGCAACGGCCTTCTCATGGCACTGGGTCAAAATCCGTCCCACAAGACAGAACTCCTTCAGGGAAGAAACATGACACCAGTGAAGAGGCACAAGGACACCCACTCCACTGGCAGAGGAACCTCAAAGCTCCCATCCAATCCACAGCAGGCTCTCCCTGGGCCCTCCTCTGCAGAAGCCTCCCTGCAGCCTGCTGGATGACTACATAATAATTTTAAAAAAGTTCTTTCTTTATGTACAACCTGATGCCATGTTTCGGTTTCTATGTACTCAGGTAGAGGCCACACTCATTAGCGGGATGCATAGGCCAGACCAGGACCTCCAGCACAGGGAAAGCAGAGCTTGTAACACTGAAGAAAACTCGTTTTTAAGATGTCTTTTTTCCCCCAGAATTTATTTATTATGTGCTTTGGTTGTAGTTCCATCTTGTCTAGGTCATTTTCCCTTATTCCTCCTGGACAATATTTGATAATCATTCCTATTGTATATAGTTTTGTGTTAGGTTAGAATTTTCTTATTTAGACAAAAGGGGGAGATGTAGTGGGTAGCTGTTCCAGCTTTGACCTTCAAACACTGCCCCTAGTGTGGCAGAGAGTAACTGCTTATGACCTGCCCCTGGGGTAGAGACCCCTTAAGACCAAGACCCCTTAAGACCAGAGATGCGTACGTGCTTGCTCTCTTGGCTCTTCGTGGACCTGTAGGCTGGATTGCAGATCAAGTCAGAGTTCTCCAGAGGACTATGCTGAGCTGCACCTCATCTCTCTCAGATCCTGTAGCTGACCCTTAGTGGCTGTAAGTTGCCCCTGAAATAAACCTCTTTTAATTACCAGATAAATTATGTGGAATTGCCTCGCTAATTGCTATTGTAGGTGCCAGATCCTCTGGAACTGGAGTTTTTGACAGTTATGAGCTGTCATGTGGGTGCTGGGAATTGAACCCTGGGCCTCTGGAAGAGCAGCTAATGTTTTTAGCTGCTGAGAGCTCTCTTACTTGAACCAACCCAAGATGTCTCTTTTTCAGTAATCCTGAACAGAAAATGAAAAGGAGTTACCTCAGCTACCTCAGATACTCTGCAAAGTTGAGTATAATGAGTGAGGGAGAAATGACTGACAGCTTCAGAATGAGGCCTTGAATAATTCCTTAGCAGACTAATTTACTCTAAGCGTGTACCTTGGAGCTAGGGTCCTCCAGGCAATTCTTTCCAAACCACCCCTCCCTCAATATCCCCTTCCCCACCTCCTGACGACCCTGCCTAGCACAGGCAGTGGAGGAGACAGAGAGGGAATGAAATGTCCTAGACTGTGAACTATCTGGCTATTACTCAGAGGGATTTCTCCTCCTGAGAAAAGTCAAGGGTTGACAATGAAACAAACATACTCAAGCACAAACCTCAGAGTTCCTCTCTCTGTCTTATCTCACTTTGCTTTCGTTTCTAGATAATAACTGAATTCTATAATAATAGAACACTTTTCTCTCCTCTGGCCATGGAAATCACAGGATATGTGAGCGCTTCCATGCATGGACCATGAATCTAGCTCAGAGGCACCAATACAGAAACCTGGAGAAAACAGTTTAGCAAGTTTGACATGAACCAAACATGCCAGTGATCACTCTACATAGCACAACCTACTTCTTTTTTTTTTTTTTTTTTTTTTTTTTTTTTAATTTTTTATTTCGCTTCTAATACTGTACAGCTGTTCCAGACATAGCTTTTCCCTGCTAAACTCCCCCACCCCCCCCCCCTACCTAATATGCTCTTCCAACATCTTCCCACTCCACGAGAATATTGTTATTACCATAAACCAAGAATTAAGTCTTGACTCTGAAGAAAAGCATTTGTAAAAAAGGTTTACTTAAAAAATAAAATGAAAATATGGGAATATTGCATATTCTTTGTCTGCTTCCAAAGTGATACTTAAGTGGTAGTCTATTCAATTATTTAACTCAGACCCATGCCTAAATCACCCAAATGTATATTCCATAAGAGGACAATCGTGTATAAATCATTGTCCTTTGTTTTATACATTTGTGTGTGTGTGTGTGTGTGTGTGTATGTGTTCATGGGTGTGTGTGTGTGTGTGTGTGTGTGTGTGTGTGTGTTCAGGTGTGTGTGTATTTCAGGTATGTCTGTTCGTTCGGGTGTGTCAGTTCGTTCAGGTGTGTGTTTGTGTGTGACTGCAAGTGCCACAGTGTTATGATATTTTATTTGTGCTCTAATAAATGAAAATTACATGGAGATCCGAGGATAAAGCCAGCCACCATATTAAACATAGAAGTCAGGCAATGGTAGCACACACCTTTAATCCTAGCATTTGGAATGCAGAGATTCATCCGGATGTCTGTGAGTTTAAGGTCACATTGGGAACAGAGCCAGGTATGGTGGCACATGCCTTTAATTCTCAGTGCTAGTTAACCATAGAGGTCTGGAGGTCTGCACAGACAGACAGGAAGTGACAGAGCTGGGCAGAAAGAGGAAGTGATGTAGCTGGGCAGAGAGAGGAAGTGAGATGACGAGACAGTAAAGATATAGACAGGAGTACACAGGAAGTAGCCCTCTCTCGGGCTGAGGATTTCTAGCAGTAAGAACGTGACTGACTTCTTTCTGCTTCCCTGATCGCTCAGTTTTTACCCCAGTATCTGGCTCTGGGTTTTTATGAATAAGATGGTTTAGCACTTCATCTTACACCACAGTGTGGACCCTGGTCCTTGCTCTCCGGGGCTCCTGTTGTTCACACTCGCATCCATCGGGCTGGCTAGCCTGCGGGCTGCTGAGGACCCCGCCCCGCCCCCTGCTCTCACCACAGCAGTTGTGGGATTACAGATATGCACTAATGCCTCCAGCTTTGTACGGACGATGGGGATTGAACGCAGGTCCTCATTCTTACGTGGCACGTGCTTTACCCACTGAGCCGTCCCCAAGCCTAATAAAAACACACGTCATTTTAAGTGACTGTTGCCTTTTATACATCAGTGGAAAGTGTAGTTTTATATGAATATTAATGTAAGTGCAGAGCAGCTATTCTGATGAGGACCGACTCCAGTCACCGACCTCCATGCCAGGCCCAGGCTTAGGAGCGTGGGCAAACCCTGCTGTGCCAACTGTCTGGACCGTTACGTCTCTGGCCCCATTGATTCCACCAGGCTGACTGAAGGACAAAATGATCTTTAGCCTAATTTCATTTTGTTAAGAGCTGTGCAAACATCCCCAAACTACAGAACCACTGGTGGTTAATTTATCTTTGACTGTTAAAGCACAGAAAGCCATGCAGCTGTAGATGAGACAAGGCAATCCTGTTCTAGCTCACTCTCCGTGTGCTGGCTCAGCACTAACAGTGCCGCAGCCGTGGAAACGCGTGTCTGTGGTCCAGCTGCACAGTTGCCGGCCACATGTGCACGGCAACTCCGGCCACAGGGAACAATTCAATCTTCCTTTAATTCATGCTTATTTTCATTATGATTCTATTACTAATTTTATTTAACCTTGAGTGGCTTCAAAAGCCACATGTGGTGACAAGCTAGCCAAGGGACATGAGCTCTATTCTTAACACTAAAACTCAAGAGATTTTAAAATATAGTAAAAATCAAGTCATTTTAATTTGTTGTTTAAAAATATAATTCCAAAAATACTTGCTATGAAATCTTCCTAAAACAAAGGGTCAGAGGACATGCCACATGACCCAGCTAAGTAAAGGCAGGCCCCTAGATGGTATCTGCCATAAAGTCACTAACACTGGAGGCCCATCTTCCCGTCTACTACAAATTGACACTGACTCCTGACTATCCGTGGAGACCCGAGATGAGAGAACGGTGGTGACATCTATGGAAAACATAACATCTGTGAAGCATCATTCTCGGTGACTTACAGAGTCACTGGTGAGCTCACGGGACAAAGGTGGGGTGCTAAGCACTCATCGAGGCACGTAACCCTCACAGAGAAGCCGGCTTCCATCAGCAAGGCAGTTAGTGGGCCACGCATGTAAGCACTGTGTCCCCTAATCAGGTTTAAGTTCCTCGTGACAATCCTGGATGGGAGTCAAAGAGGGCATTGAGATGAAAACCTAACTCACGGTGTCCACTTTTCTGGTCCTCTCTGGATGTGCTGTAAGACAGCTTAAGCACAGAGGGAAGGCAGAGCCCATCTGCAGAGCCCACCTACCCGACTTAGCCTTATTCGCTGCAGTTTTCCCCGAGCTGTAAGAACACCGTGGCTGTTTCTGCTGTTTGGTAAGGGGAAGAACATAAGCAAACACTTGCAGAAGTCTCCTCTGCTCCTCCTGCACATGCCGGGTGTCTGGGCCCAGGACTCACCAAGGTCCAGAACACAGGCAGTGCCCGTTCTTCTCCAGCCCTTCCTAAGCTCGCTGTGCCTCCTCTGTAGCCAGTGCAGAGACCTGGGGCACTGTGACGCCCAGACAGGATCCCATGAATTTCCCTCCAGTAACACAGTCTTCCAGCTTATAAATTACAGTCATTCATTTCACCCAAACAAGAATACCTCGGGCTCTTTCAACTTTGCTGCGAGTTTGAAATGTTTATTAGTAGAACATGGGTGAAGAGATGTCCCCATAGCACGCATACGTTTAGATTATTTTTAAGTAAGTCAGAGCAGCGACTGATCTTCTGGGTTTATTCACAGTTCTGAATCCCTCCATACAGACTCTAGACTGTCTCCCATGACCGCAAGCCAGGTGCCCTGCTCCTTGCTGTGGAATATGATTTTAACTGTGCAAAGATGTGTTACATTTGTTTACGCTGCGTCTGTCTAACGATGTAAGGATGTATTACACTTGTTTGTGCTGCATTTGTTTCGCCTTGCCTGCCTAAGGCACCTGATTGGTCTAATAACAACCCGAACGGCCAACAGCTAGGCAGAAGAGGGATGGGTGAGGCTGGTGGGCGAGAGAATAAATCCTCTCATTTAAGAGGAGAAATCTGGGCTCCAGAGGAGAAAGAGGAAGATGAGAGGAAGAGAGAACAAGAGACAGGCCCGGGACGAGAAGCCAGGCAGCCATCAGCCAGCCAGACACAGAGACAGCAAGAAAGTAAGAAAAGGTAAAAAGCCCAGAGGCAAAAGGTAGATAAACAAAAACAGGTTAAAAGTTAAAAGAGCTAGCCAGAAATGAGCTTAAGCTAGGCCGAGCATTCAGAACTAATGGTAAGTCTCCATGTCATGACTTGGGAGCGGGGTAGTGGCCTCCAAGAAACAGCTTGGTACAGCTCCTAGTGTTCCTGTCGTCTCGTACGTTTCTGGGCCTCCCAGCCCCAACAGCAATTCATCACCTCTTGGCTTAGTGAGTTGCTACAGCCACACAGCACGACTCAAGATGAGGCAGGTAAGACATGCATCTGCCTTTCCCAGCAGTGATGTCAGGTGTTCAAGTGCATCTGCTCTGCACCCTAAGGAGCAGAGGTAGCCACAGGGTCATGGAGAGCATGCTAGCTCATGCTGAAGAAGAAGCCTGCTACTTTAAACCACGTTCCATGTGTGGGTTTGTTTATCCTTGGTCATACAAACGGTTAAGTGCTCAGTTAGTAAGACATCCCAACAGTGAAATCTGAAGGCCTCACTCATCGCTTTCATGTGATGCCATTAGGATTTTTTTCCTGTTTATCTTCCACTGGCTTCTTTCCTTGCTTCACACTTTAAAGGTTTCTAGGGTTGAGATCATTGCTAATTACTATCTTGTGCAACACAAGACTGCCTTGCTGAAACCCTGGGCAAGCCGGGGCCCTGCTTAGTTTTATTGACAACTTCTCTCATCCACAGAGACTGCTTTGAGAAGAAAAGAAACTTTGTCCTTCTCAGAACCAGCATGCAAATCCTTACTAGAGCAGTCTTCTCCCTTCAAAAGAGAGAAAGCTACACCAACACTGCACCTTCCTTTTAAATAAGTCACCACCCACCTCTGCCCCGACAGTCTCCACAGCGAAAGGTCCCTGCACAGTACGTCAGGGTCCTTCGCAAAGTTGTTTCATCGACGGCAAACCGCCGGCCCCAAAGCCATCCCCACTCGCCCTGGCTGGTGCGGCCTCCTTGGGGCTGCAGAAGGCCAAAAGGCTGGGCTAGTCTTTCGCCATCTTTGCAGCGGGGCACCAGTAAGCTTAGCAGTCCCGGACAAAGAAAGTGAACGGCAGGGTGCTGGTGTGGAGGGCCTCCTTGAAGTCCTCTTTCCCTGACAAGAAACACAAGGACACCCACTGCCACCTCCGCCAAGATGGGACACTGCCAATGGAGAGACTAGGCTTGAAGCCAGCTGTCCCTCTTAGAACCATCGTGGAAGGCTCAGCCAGCTGCAGAGATGCACAGCTGGCTGGGCTACCAAGAACTGGGCGCCCCTCCACAGCGCCCTGATGGCGAAGCTCGTGAGAGGCCTTCTACAGCCTGCGACATTCTGATGCAGAGAATAAAGGGTGATGGGGGTGGGGGGTACAGCAGAGAGGATGGGGTGAGAACAGCAGCCACCGCTCACTATTACAGGAGAAACTGTTAGTGAGAAACTCTGAAATCGGAAACTTCTGAGCTACGCAAAAACAACCTTTGAAAACAAGGATTTCAGAGCATCTGGGATGGTCCGCGTGAGGGTGTTTAACCATACAGTCTTGAGCAGAACCCTGACCCCTGACCCCTTTCCCACATACTTCAGGTCAGAGAGACACAACGTGTGTTATCACACACCAGACGCACACAGGGCACAGGCACAGTGGTGAAACAATCCTCCCAAGAAAGTTTGTGGGGATTTTCGTTATTTTACAAAGGGAAAGGGAAAAAACACCACCACCGTGAAAAACAAAAACAAAGTCGGGCATGGTGGACACCCCTGTAATAACCCCAGCATTGGCAGTATGGGAGCGGGGTCTCGCCAGCGTGAAGCAGGCTGTGTGGCACAGCAAGCCCCAGACCAGCCCGAACCACACACAGAGCCCCGTCTCAGATGCGAAATGAATAAGCAAGCAAACAAACGTAAAGAGCTGAAATGTGTGACTACCTAAGCGTGCACAGCGGCAGAC
Organism: Peromyscus leucopus; assembly: GCF_004664715.2. Lineage (NCBI taxonomy): Eukaryota > Metazoa > Chordata > Mammalia > Rodentia > Cricetidae > Peromyscus > Peromyscus leucopus. Next base: position 6,026,333 of record NC_051072.1, on the reverse strand, counting down.
AGACAGACAGCACGGATTTCACCTTGAGGCTGAGAGACGGCAGAGCTCAACAGTAAACCTTGTATGAAGACCCCTGAGAATCAGCTACACAAGACGACTAGAGGGAGACACGTCCCGGCTCCCGCCTTGTGGGCTGGGGTTTACAGGTACTGACCTTTTCCGCCTTCTGGTGAAAGATGGAGGACATGTCCAACAAGGTGCTGCGCTCGTCCAAGGCCGCCGCAAACGCCTTCCACTCCTGCTCCAACTGATTTGCAATCTGCTTGATCTGCTGAGAGGCGTAGTGGCCGGACTCCACCAAGCGATTGGCCACGGACATTATGCGGTTTATATTTACATACACGTTCTGCAGAGGAGGCAGAGGGAGAGGTTCACTGAAGGGTGCAGACAGGAGACTCCTTCCTAAGAAGCCCAGAGAGCCTTTGTGGTCAGCCTACTAACAGTTCCCTAGTTCTAAAAGCAGAATCACCTGGCATCCTATGTCAAGTACCTTACTCTCTGGATTTCCATACACCCTGAGTTGGATTCCAAATTCTCTTTTTAAAACTGTAATATTATCAATCAACTGCACTGAAAGGCATAATTGTTAGGCACAAAGCAACCAAACACACAAGGGGGTCCACACAAATATTCTATTACTCACTCCTTGGCTTCCAACCCTGGCACGGAGCCAGATGGCAGGGCCGCCCACAGATAATCCCAAAGAACTGAAGGAACCGGACTAGAACCTGGGGACTGACAAACAGATACTGAGCAACCAAAGGCTGTTAGTGTGAGGACAAGCTCTCCTTTCTGTACAAACCCAAGCCATCTTTTGTGCCAGCAGAAAACCTCCCTCAAGTGGGCCCTCTTTCTCCCAGGAGTGTGAACCAAGGTAGAGGAGGAACGATGCTGGGCTGAGATTAAGTAACGCTCTTCTGCTCTGTTGAGCTTGAGTCTATCAGTTGACAGAAAGCAATCAGCATACGGGACTTTTAAAACGAAAGCAAGCCTGCTTTTTCCTTTTTGCATGATCTTACATGGTTGTGGCTTTCTAAATTCCACTGTTTTCAGTTTATCGCCACAATCAAGGATGGGGGTGGGGACAGGACCCTGAGTGGAGGCCCACAATCAACAAATTCCAGATTAGTCATGCATTTTTATTTTCGTGACCTTGTCATGTTCTGGTCTGGCTTCTGCTATTCACTCTTCATTTAGTCTGCCCAACCCTTCTTGTGAGCCGCACTGCCAGCACGTCCTGTGGTGCAGCAGCCTCCTCCCTGACGCCGCCGCAGCCGGCCGCGGGTCACCCGAGTCCTAGCCCTAACCTCCAGCACTCTCTCTTTTCGTCTTTCCCTGCACCCTCTTCGGTGATCCTTCCTACCACCACACGGGCTGAGAGGCCAGACAAGTCCACCCCACATTCCTTCACAGAGGCTCACAGACCTTGCAGGTCCGAAGCAGCAGCAGAGGCAGAGGGTACTTCGGAGGCTGTGACAGCAGGTGAGAAGATGCTTCCTGGCTTGTGTGGGTATATTAACGCTTAACTAGCTTCCTTTAAATGAAAAGCAAGGTGCTAGGGGCTTGGGGTGTCTCCGGAAGACTCACACATTGAGCATTTGCTAAGCTTTGGCCCCAGCTGATGGCACTACCAGGAGATGGGCCTAGCTACAGGAAGTAGGTGTGCCTCTGCAGGGTCTATTGGGACCCCTGCTCCCTTCCATTTGTCTGCTTCCTGGTTCCCTGGAGGCAACCCTGATTCTCACACACTTCCTGCCTTAGAATTGCCAGCATCAGAAATAAGAGCCAAGCGAGTGTGGGCTGAAAGCTCTGAAACTGAGGCTTGTATCGTTCTGCTCTGGCTGTGGGTGTCAGATACTCTGTCACATGGGGAAACTGAGGCTTGTATCTGCTCTGGCTGTGGGTCTCACATACTCTGTCACATGGGGAAACTGAGGCTTGTATCGTCTCTGCTCTGGCTGTGGGTCTCACATACTCTGTCTCCATGGGAAGAGACTCAGAAGTGACACTTTCCATTTCCATCTACATTCCCCCTCCTGTCCCTTATCTCTCTCTCTTATCTCCTAAAATGGCTGGATTTGTGTGGCGGCCCAAATTACTCAGGGTCCAAGAATCTGAGCTTGCTTTACCCAGAAGTGCTGCATAAGGGGATGATTTGACCAGGAGGTGGTTACCAGGTGTTTGGAAGGGTCTGCAGTTGGCTGTATCTAGCAAGAGGGAGGTCTTTGCCTCACCCCTGGGCCTTGTTATAAAAGGTCCTTTTGAATAAGGTTCTGGGCTGTTGGGTATTGACCCAGGTCCTCCCAAAGCCATCCTGTGTTTCTGTCTCCTACCATTCTAACTGACATTTTCTTATTCCTCTCTCCTCAAAAGTACCCTGGAAAAAGTGGGGGAAGGTCCTGCACAGATTTGTTAATGCTGTTTTCTCTGAATCCTTAAGATGTCTGTCAGGAGAGTACATGCCGAGGCTCTTGGTTAGAACTGTTAGAATGAGAGAAGAGCAGGCCACTGAAATAGTCCTCCTGGGGGACCACAGACGGTGATCATCCACAGACTCGATTCCATAGTCATCACTTTCATGTCCACTGAAACAGTCCTCCTGGGGAACCACGGATGGAGATCCATTACAGAGTCCTTCATCATTTTCCTGTCCACTGAAATGGTCCTCCTGGGGACCACAGATGGAGATCATCCACAGACTCGATTCAATAGTCCTTCATCATTTTCCTGTCCACTGAAATGGTCCTCCTGGGAGACCACAGATGGAGATCATCCACAGACTCGATTCAATAGTCCATCAGTTTCCTGTCCACTGAAATGGTCCTCCTGGGGAACCACAGACAGTGATCATCCACAGACTCGATTCCATAGTCATCACTTTCATGTCACTGAAACAGTCTCCTGGGAACCACGGATGAGATCATTACAGAGTCCTTCATCATTTTCTGTCCACTGAAATGTCCCCTGGGACCACAGATGGAGATCATCCACAGACTCGATTCAATAGTCCTTCATCATTTTCCTGTCCACTGAAGTGGTCCTCCTGGGGGACCATGGATGGAGATCATCCACAGACTCGATTCAACAGTCCATCATTTTCATTTCCTGAGCAGACTATACCAGTCTTTGTGTTTCTCATTCCTCACGACTCCATCATTTTTCAGCACAACCAGGGCATGGTGATCCACACAGGCCCACAGAGCCTGTACTATCTGGCCATGAGCCATCCCTACTACAAGTACTCAGGCCTTGACTTTATCCTCAAGCTTGTATGTTATGCTTGACTGAGCATCATTCTTGGTATTCCCTAATAGGGTTCCTTTAGAGACTGACGACTTATGTACTTGTATTTAGTCTTTCACTCTTTAAGGTTCCTCAAAACACTGCAGGCGGTAGCGGTAAGGACTGAAAGCCAGTGGGCCTCGTCCGGCATGCATGATGGCTGATGACAAGTGGGGGTGTCAGAATGAGGGACAGACACGAAAGGTCCAGAAAGCTCCCAAACTGCTGTCCACAGCACAATACAGTAATCATATCCTAACTGAAGTTTAATTGAGAAAAGTAACACAAATGTACTGTAGAAAATAAGAAAAAACGCTTACATCTAAAGAAAGATAGGAAATGAGGTGGGAAGGAGGGAAGAGACATCACGCATACTTTTAGGAGTTCCTTACCTACTTTAATTAGATAACATTAAAGGTGTTAATTATGATTTCTTGGGCACTAACTACATCTTGAAAGCCATGCTAAAGTGTTTTATATATACAAAGTAAATAACACAATATATCAAAGAAAGACAATGTACTCACTTCATAGATTAGGCAACTCAGGGTCAAAGAGGTCAAACAGATTGTCCAAAGTCATATAAGAAATAAAAATGACAATTATCACCTCTACACCAACTGTCACTCTGAAGGCCCCACACAGCCTGTGTGAGGTGTGAGTCCTCCAGCCACTAACTGGCTCCCATTTTCCACAGGTTCTGACAACAGCTTACCATACAGTTCATAGCAAAATGATTGTGCTGCGTCTGAAGCTCCATTGCATGAGGGTGGCTGGTCCCAATCTCCGTGTAGCTGTTTAGAAACAGGCCTTTGTTGTGTGTGATCCAGTCAAACATCTACCAGAAGAAAAAAGACAACTTGGAGTCACTGCAGAAAGAGAAAGGGCTACGGGGGTGGGGGGTGGGGGTGGAGGGCTTGCTTCTCTGAGATCTCCCTGAGCTTGCAGGAGTTTAAGCTCTGAGAGCAAGCAAGAGCTTCTTAGGCAGCAGATCCCAGGAAAGTCATGTCTCATGGGGAGGAACTCGGCCGGCTCCCTCAACCCAAGAGAAACTCCTGTCTTCTGTGCTCAGGCCCCTTCTTCTAGAAATCAGCCTGGGTGTCATTCATGCTGCTCTCTCTGAAGACACAGGCTGGAACCAGGGTGTTGGGGTTTCTCTGCATTCGGATCTGTGCAGCTTACTAACAGCTGAAATAGTACACTCTCTCATGCAAGACAGACAAGGAAACCTGACAACATTAACCGAAATATTTCCAAGGACTTGAGAGTTTTAAGACTAGGTGTCATGTAAGCCAGTGATACAGACTGTCACCCAGTATCTAAAAGTCCTTTTAGCATCCTGGATCAAAAACTTCTAATGTAGTTTGCTGTGGGATGATCTGTATGTCAAATGCTCTGATTGGTCAATAAATAAAACACTGATTGGATAGTGGCTAGGCAGGAAGTATAGATGGGACTAACAGAGAAGAGAAAAGAAAGAACAGGAAGGTGGAAGGAGTCACTGCCAGGTGCCGCCATGACAAGAAGCATGTGAAGATGCCGGTAAGCCACGAGCCATGTGGCAAGGTATAGATTTATGGAAATGGATTAATTTAAGACATAAGAACAGTTAGCAAGAAGCCTGCCATGGCCATACAGTTTGTAAGCAATATAAGTCTCTGTGTTTACTTGGCCGGGTCTGAGCAGCTTTGGGACTGGCAGGTGATAGAGATTTGTCCTGACTGTGGGCAAGGCAGGAAAACTCTAGCTATAGTAGTTTTTTACTTTACAGTATGTTTACCAGCCCATGGAGAAACCAAACTCAATAACCGCAAGTTAAGAGTGACTGCTTCACCGAGTCCATGGCCTGCAAACCACTCCTGTTTGCAAGTGTCCTTTTCTTTCACATTGCAAAGAACACATTATGGGGTAATGAAGCAGCATTCACTGTGACCAGTTGGGGTCTCTAGCACACAAGAATGGAACATGAGAACATCGAACATTATTGCCCGCATCACCTAGTAACTCATCTTTAATGGCATCACTCACCTTTTGTTATAAAGGACACGGTATAGGTCTGAATAGGGTTTGCTGGCTTTGTTGGAGAAGAGGGCAGCTATCAGAAAATCTATACATAATCACTGCTTTTAAGAACACAATCATGCAATGTGTCCTTTTTAAAAAAAATCATTCTCGCTTGCTTTTCAGGCACTTCTTATCAAACCATCGGCAGTTTCCGCTCAGATTTTCTAAAATAGCACTGTATTTCACAGTGAATAAAAGTGGACTTAAGGATGGCCTCCAAATGGCCTTTGCTAAGGGATGAACACTGGAACTACAGACCTATCCCTTTCCTCCTCCTCCTCCTCTGTTTCCTCACGTTACCACATCAGCCTTAGCTGGGAGACCCCGTGACCCAGCAGCTCCCCTCTGTCAGGCTGGCATGCCCCTCCCAGCTTTTACCTTCTCAGCATCCTGTTCAAACAGCCGCAGCTGGAAGCACTGGTCCAGCTTCAGCTTCCGCACGTGCCACATCTGATGCAGATGCTGCCGGGTGGAGTGCAGCCTGTCCAGCATGGTGGACACCTTGGGCAAGAGGTTCTGCAGGTCCGCATTGCCCGAGCCCGAGTTCTTTTTGGGAAAACTGTCACTGCTCTGAATCCGCTGAAGCAGCTTCTGCCCTTCTAAGTCCAGGTCCTCTATGGGAGCCTTAATCACCTTCTTCTTCAGCTGCGAGTGCTCCTCGATCATGTTCCTAGCCCCCTCTAGGTCCTGAGGCAACTCCTTCTTTGCAAGGATGTCCTGAAGTTCTTCGAGCCGGGACAGCATATGGGCTGCATTGCTAATGTAGTCCTCGAAAGCTACTCTGATTTCAATCCATTCTTCGTGGTTGTATTCCAGGCAGCCATCGAACTCGGGAGTTAGCTGGGAAGGATCAACTACTTTGGTAAGGCCTTCTAAAGAGACCATATTTGTCTTAAGGGAAAAAAAATTATGTATGAGAAGCTGAGCCAATTTCATGTGGTCATATCATCCTGTAACTTACAGTGGTCACACACAGGTTTTCAAAGTTAAAAAGCAACCTGCTCGTGGAAAACCCAGCCTACGTCTGGTTCTGCCTCCCCAGAACAAATACAGAGGTGAGGGGCACCATCAGCATGATGGAAAACTCTATGAAAGGGACACTCTAGTGGGAATGCCTAGCAGCATAGAATTGTGAGTTTCACAAGCCCAAATCAACCAGATTCCACTTAAGAATGAGAAGAAACTAAATCTTAAGTTCAATAAGACCTCAGGCTTCACAAGAGAGCTGGTGAAAGTGATGTCACAGAGTAAAGACACGGGGAATACTGTCTTCCCTGTGATAGCCTGCTACAGTCAGTCCTGTGCAGTCCAAATGCTGTACACGGTCTGCCCTGCAACCCAGTTTAACACCAATGAAACTTGCGTTTATTTCAGTCTAGTCAAGAACTCTCCACTTTACCTGATGTATCGGAAGGGGAAGCAGACTGATACTGATAAGATTCCTCAAGAAAAACATGAGGTTGAGGTGATAAGACGCAAAGGAGAAGGAGCTGGCCTAGAACTGAAGGATAAACAGTCTGGCTAACCCACCCGTCACCAGCCAGAAACCGAGAACTGACAACTCTGTGCTGCCTGGTATAAGAAACAGCACAAGGCAACCAGGCTGGAGAGAGCGGGTCAAGCCTGAGCTGCCTTTAGCCTGCAGTGGTACCGGACGGAGGCTCACGCCTATCATCTGCTGGACCATCACTAACCTCCATGCAGGCAGCCACACAGAGAGGCTGGTGACCATGCAGAGACAACCAGGTCAGGAAGAAAACAGGCAGGCACCTTCAGGAGCCCAGAGTAAGAGACTAGTAACTATGAGTGCAAACTACTACTTTTTACTTAGAACATGTATAATTAAAATACAACACACTTTGAATTTTCCACTAAGCAAATACCTAAGACTTAATAAATTGTCTTTCAAAATTGCTACTTACTATAAACGAGGATGAAAGTGTACTTTATACTTCACTTAAACCACTTCAAAGTCGTTTCAAATTTAAATTAAAATCAAATTCCAGTTCCAGATAGGAAAATCAGCACAATGGAAAGACATTTTAAAATCCAGTAGTGCACAAGGAGATACTTTACAAAGTGCAGCAACTGATAGCTCTTCACTATGTAGCAGTGTTTACCTTAAAACATGATTCTTGTACACTGAAACCTAATACAGACATGGCAGAAACAGCATGTTCTTCCACCAGGAACGGTCGGTTATAAGTTATTACAAGAAACCATTCCAGCCCTGTTACAGAAGAGAACCCGAGCCAAGCTTCAAGCCACCTGGAATACTCTCCTCCTGTAATCATCACATTACACTGACCACATCAAAAGCCTTGTCAGAACTGCAGCGCCTAAGGAGTGGAGGCTCGCAGTGGGAAAGAAAATAAATCAGCAGGCTTTGGTTTACTTTGTATAACCACCTGACAGCCATCGTCCAGGCCTAGCTGAATGCAGAACTGTACAATTCCAAAAAGACGACCTCCACTTGGACAAACGAAAGACTCCACATGTAAAGTGGCCAGCGATTCTCCCCACTATCAATGAAGGGATAAACCCAATCCCTCTGCTGGTCCCTCATCTCCAGGATGAAGTGACCACCACACATCCTCAGCCACACAGCCCTGTGCTGACAGGGGCAGCTATTTAAGTGAGGTGCCAGGAACAGGCTCCTTCCAGAGGCCCCACACCCTAATCCCAGAGGATGGAAATATGAACCCCTGTGTCAAAAGCTACCACACTGGATAAGGAACAAAGTCTTTGACTTAATGCAATAATTAATTCTACTTAGTATATGTATATAAGACATCTAGGTCCTGCTCAATAAGTCACAGCTGTAAAGACCTGTCATCAGCCCATCATGGTGAGGATATATCAGCTTATTAACCACGCCTTTGAGTTTAAGATCTGGCTACCCAGAGAATGTTACCTCAAATTCGAATTTAGAACTGCCAAAATTCGTCCTCTGTTTCTGCCAGAAGTTGTCAGGCTTGATTATCAGAGCGATGTGGATACAGCAAGGGAAGGATTCCTGCAAGATCTTCAGCAGTGGCTTGATGGAGTCCCACTTGGAGCCACGCATGTCCACAATCACTGTAAAACCTCGTTTGCAGACCTCTTCACTACAGAGGAAGAAAGAGGCTGAGGAGTTAGAGAGATGGCTCAGTTGGTAAGAACACTTGCTGCACAAGTATGTATGAGGACCAGAGTTCAAATCCCCAGCATCCACATTAAAAAATTGGGTGTGTTAAGATGAAGAGCATTGGCTGTTCCTCCAGAGGACCAAAGTTCCTTTTCCAGCACTCACATGTTAGTTCATAGCCATATCTACCTCCAGTCCCAGGTTATCTGAGGCCCTCTACTGGCCTTCATGGTTACTGCATGGCGTGTGTGTGTGTGTGTATGTGTGTGTGTGTGTGTGTGTGTGTGTGTGTGTGTGTGTGTGTCCTCTACTGCTTCATGGTTACTGCATGTGTGTGTGTGTGTGTGTGTGTGTGTGTGTGTGTGTCCTCTACTGGCCTTCATGGTTACTGCATGGTGTGTGTGTGTGTGTGTGTGTGTGTGTGTGTGTGTGTGTCCCTCTACTGGCCTTCATGGTTACTGCATGGTGTGTGTGTGTGTGTGTGTGTGTGTGTGTGTGTGTGTGTGTGTGTGTGTGTGTAGGCAGTACACAGATAAGACAGGCAGGCAAAACACTTAAACAAAGAAAGAAAGTGGGAAATGGTGTGGCCATGCATGCCTGTAACCCCATCACTGTGGAGGATGGAAACAGCAGCATCCTGGGGCTTGCTGGCTGCCAGCCTAGCTCCAGCTTCAGAGACACTTCAGGGTAAGGTCAGAAACATTAGAGCAGGACATCTAATTCTCTCCTCTGACCTTCCAAGACCACACACACACACACACACACACACACACACACACACACACACACACACCACAGATGCAGCTCCTACGGCTTGGATGTTAGAGAAAGCTCCCTGGGGAAGTATCCACATGAAGTACCCACCTCAAGAACCAGAGTGTATTGCCCTTTTACCTGGGCAGCTCAACAATGCCTGCCCCCCTCCCTCGGTCAGAGAGCAGAACCAGACCACAAAGGAAAGATTCAAACAGGGTTCGGCTTCAAAAGCCTTTAAGATTTTAACTCTTCAGCGATATGGTGTTGCATTCAGTCAAAAGCAACCACTTATTTCACTGGCCTTTTGTGTTAACTGATGAGACATACTAGTTTAGTAACTTCGACAGACGAAGGCCCCTGGGCAGCACCACGGGCTTATAAACTCACAGTGTGGCATGGAGGGCCCAGGTTAGGGACAGCAGCTACTTCAGAATTCCTAAGACCACAAGCAAAATCAACAACCCACTGGCCTGGGTGGCAATGCTGGGAGCGTTGCAAAGTCCGGCTGTGGTCTCCTTGCTCTAACTCTGTCCCACTAAGGGGGTTGGTGACATCATTTTGGCAAGCTCTGGGAGGAAAATCTAGGTTTGTGCGTGCACTACTTCTGCTTGCAGAGATGGTATGAATGTGGTAGTGGGTAACGATGCTAGCTCCTGGCACAAATCAAGACTGTGTTAGGAGCACCATGTTCTTCCTCTCTGGGCTCCTGGCAGTTAAACAAAATGGTCAGCTGCAGCCAGACATGGTCTTAAGTACCTGCAGCTCCGGCACAAGGATGCTGAGGAAGGAGGTCACTGGAGCCAAGCGTGAGACTGGCAGAGGCAGCAAGCAGGACCCACCTCAGAGCTGGGCAGTGGTGGCACAAGCCTTTGAACTCCGCATTCAGAGGCAGAGGCAGGCGGATCTCTGTGAGTTTGAGGCCAGCCTGGGCTACAGAGGTAGTTCTAGGACAGCTAGGGCTGTTACACAGAGAAACCCTGTCTCAAAAAAACAAAACAAAACAAAATAAAAGAGAGACCCATCTCAGAAAGAAAGGGGGCAGTTGCTAATTTCATTAAATCTCAACACTGGAGAAGATAGAAACTCTGTATGATGTACAGCTGCAATAAATATTAAATATATGTGGAGGGCCAGGGCCGTATCTCAGTGGGTAGGGTGTCTGTCTCAAAGGAAGGAAGTCCTGGGTTCAATTGCCAGACTGAATAAAGTAGATGTGGGGGTACACATCTGTATTCTCCACACCTCGGAGGTGGAGGCAGGAAGACAAGTTCAAAGCCATCCTCAACTATATATTGCATCTCTGGGATAGCCTGGGCTGCATGAGACTTGGTCTCAAAAACAAAAACAAAACCAGTAAAACAAAAATGAGAGTCAATACCCTTAAAGAAGAAGAAAAGCAGTTTCTTGCTATGTTGTAATATCAAGAGTATAAAAATTCGGTGCTGGCTTCCAAATGACCGCAGAGCTAAGACACCACTATAACCCATCATTACAAGGGGGACTCCAATGGTCCACTCTGGGTGGATGACAGCCACAGACTACAGCCAGGTAAAGACTGGCCGACAGGTCTGGGAAACATACCTGAGACCTGATGGACTCTCAGTGAGGCTGTGAGGGAGGTCTGCACCTAACATAAATACTCTACCTTTAAGATTTCTGCCTTGTGCAATCACCTTCCAAAACTTTCAACTGAAAGTCCAGAAGATTGTTATTGCTAGATATTGCTAAAACGCGAAGAAAGCAAATGTCAATTACAGCTAACTTCATTTTCTCTTGCATAGGCGTGGCTCCCCCTCCCTCTGCCATACCCCCTCCAGTGCCTCCAGGCACCTCACTTCCTTCCTGGTGCTGCTTCCTACCATACAGTAACTAGTTGTCAAAGTTTCACAAATGCAAAGTTCAACAGGACACCCACATGGTTCTAGAAGGTGTGTCACCTAAATATGCCAGAAGTGTCTGTTGTGGAACTCAAAGGAGCCCTGGTTTGCAGACACAAGAGCGCAGTGGTGAAAGCCCAGGAGAGGAAACAGATGGCCCAACAGCCTTGCTTATCACCTGTCCTAATTAGCTTTAGCTGTCTATCTGCCATAGCCTACGGTCATCTGAGGAGGCTCAATTGAGGATTTCCCAGCTCCGACTGGCCCAAAGGCATGTCTGTGAGGACCTTTCTTGATTGTGTGGAAGGGCCCAGCACTCTGTGGGAGGGTGAGTCTGAGCTGTATTCTAAAGCTGGATGAGCATGACCCAGAGAGCAAGCCAGCGAGCATTCCTCCATGGTTCCTGCTCCAGGCCTCTGCCTTGAGTCCTGACTGCCAATGCTGGATTATGACCAGGAAGTGTAAGCCAAAGAAAACTTTTTCCTTCTCAAGTTGCTTGTGGTCAGGGTGTTCTACCACAGTGACAGAAAGGAAGCTACAATCCAACCCAAACGTTAATGAAGTTTTAAAATGCTATGAATAACCCGTTAGTACCCTGTGCTGGTTAACCTTGTCCACTTAACTGAACTAATGGGATTGTAGAGTATACCTTTTGCAGTATCTGATAGGATTTCCAGACGGGAACATGATCGTTCTGCCCTAATGGACAGATTCATCCCTTGATGAATTCATCATGACGATATTATTCCAAGAAGCAGGTTACTAACACAATCCTTGCTGTATCTTGCCCTGGCCCTTTCCTGTGTCCCCTCTCCCCTCCTGCCACTATGATGTGAAATGCTCTGCTCCGGCAGCCCTCTCCACTGTGACAGACTGACACCAGTTGAAACCATGAGTTAAAATCAATCCTGGGGCTTAAGAGATGGCTCAGTGGTCAAGAGCACATACTGCTCATGCAGTGGGGGCCCAGGTTCAGTTCCCAGCACCCACAGCCAACAACTCACTACCATCTTAACTCCAGCTCCAGGGACCCACTACCTTGAGTCTCTATAGGCACCTGCTCTTGCTTGCACACCCCATAATACAGATAATCAAACAAACAAACAAACACCTCTAAAAAAATCATCTCCTGTTGGGTATTTGGCTACAGCATTAAGGAAGTAACCAATACACTCCCCGTATACATATCAGCTGATGGTGGCTGAAAGGTGGCCCAACTCGCACACTATTGCTCTCACTGCTCCCCATCCCAGGCAGGGCCAGGGCCACAGCGCTGCTAATATCACAGGTACAGGCATCAGCTGTTTCCTGGCTCCACTCCTCAGTCTAATGCCCCAGCTCACGGACATTAAGCATCCTGGGGTCTCCATGGGTTCTAACTGGGCTTGTGATCCTCCAAGGTTCCGTGTATAGAAAATGTAAAGATCCAGATGGAGCTAGGGTAGCCATGGACCAAGAGGAGGCATGCCTAGCTGCTGAATCTCAAAAGAAGCATATACCCTGCTGCAGCAGCCCACTCCAGGACCACAGAAAACAGCAGCCATCTATCTTGTTTGTTTTACCACAGGCTGTTTGGTAGACTACATTTCATCTATCACTCTTCACTAAACCACGATATTATTAAAATTACCTTCCAACCTGCCTTTCTCCTAGCATGGTCCTAGGCAGTATACACGTAAACTGTAAAGCCCCTCTACTTGAAAGGGGCTTAAAAGAGATCCTTTATAACCCCAGGCTTAACAGCAGGCACAAGCGGAGAACAAACTAGAAGGTACTATGCTTGGCTGGCATGGCTTACAGAAGGATTAACTCTTCCGATTCCGCCACCATTAAACTGTCCCCACCCAGTGGCCTCTGTGAGTGGCAATCACAGAACTTGAACTGAGCTGGGCACAAAGAGTCTTTTGTGGTGTGATTTTTTTTTCTCGTTCAAATCCATGTATCCCAGGGAAAGCAGTGACTTGCAAACACCCTCAGTCTACCTGCTGTACACCATGATCAAAGGGACACATGCAGCTTGGCCTCCTGGGCCGTCTCCTGAAGACAGGAACTGATCTTGGGAAAATGTGACTTTAACTAGTTCGTCTAGCAGTTTTACCTAAGAGACTCATATCATCTATAAAACAAAAAACTTACATAAAACTTAGGCCCCTTCTGACATGGGTCTTTGAAAAAAAGCAAGCCCAGTTTCCTGAGTTCTGAGATGAAGAAAGCCTTCCTGAGTGTTCTCAAATCAGTGCGTTAACGGTCTTCACACTGCTTGTGAGCAACTAGAGTCAGGGAGTCAGGAGAGCTCATCAGTTTAGCTTCTGGAAAACGTCCTAAATGAGGTCAACCACTCTAGAACTTAGGAGCACAGGATAAAGTTCAAGTAGCAATAGCAAACGCCACAGAGAAGGCTATTTTCACACCTGTAGGACCCGGGATGCCATGCAGACTTCCGCTGCCGGTGCTCCTCCAGGCATGGGGGGAAAAGCTACCTCAAACTGGTCCTGTGGGCCCACCCTGGGGTGGTTCCAAACTCTTGGCTTTCTCTCCTTTTCCACTTCTGTGTCTGTATGTGCATGTTGTATGCATGTGGTCGCTGCATGTACACGTATGTGTATGTGGAGGGCCAAGGTTGATCCAGGAACCATCCTGGATCTCACTTCTTTCCTTACTCATTGAGGCAGGGTTTCCCAATCAAACCCAGAGTTCACTGATACAGCTAGTCTCACTAGTCAGCTTGCTCTGCGACTCCCCAGCTCAGCCTTCCAAGGCTGGAATCACACCTAACTGACACTGGTGCATGCTGGGAGTACAAATTTTGGTTGTCACACTTGCATGGCAAGTCTCTAACTGTTGATGTTTTTTAAGGGGATAGCAGCGGTAACCCAAACACCACAGGAGCACAGGTCACATTCACGTTCACTGGTAGGACTTGCGGCCAAAAACTGCAGTCTAGTTTACCTAGACTACCATGACGAAGGGGAAACAGAGGAGCGAGTATGGAGGGAAGAAATTCTTGCACTATTTCTGAGACAGCTACTACATACCAAGCCCTGTGAGAGGTGCACATGAACAACCTTATTCAACACTCACAGTGACCGAAGATAGACTGGTTATCACCACCTTTCACATATCAGCAAGCCAACAGCAGTCACCAAGGAATGGTCCCAGGTCATCAGCCTAGGCCTCCATCAGCACACTTCACATACAGCCATGAGCCCTACCTATACTACCTGGCCAAGAGCTAAGCCGAGGGTTATCTTCGAATCTCAGAAGAGTATTGCTGGAATGGACAGAGGTCACAAAGGCCCTCAGAACCTAGACAAAGGGAAAGCCAGGTTTGTACCTCTCACAACCGTTCACAAATGATCACGCAAATTGTATTACAAGCAAACCTTTAGGCCCAAGAAAATGGCCACACTATTAATTTGCTGATGACATTTATTGATCCTACTATTTATCTATAAAGAGACAGACGTCTGTACTGGAGTGCTCCCGGGAGGCATTGAGCTTGAAGGACTTCAGAGGAGAGGGGACTCCGACTGTAAGCACCTCTCTCCAACAGGACCACCACAGAGCTTTCTCCATCATCGCTTGGCAAATACATCCGTTACTTGTTAATTTACTCTCTAAACAGAGCCAAACAAAATGCTATTTCTTGTCACTTGGGATTGTAACTACAAAAGGAATCAAGGTAATGAAATGAAGTGACTGCATTCAGTACATGAAGCATCATCAAACATACTCAAGTGTTTCTAAGAGAAACTGCATGATGTTTGGGGTGTTATAAAATACTCCAGGGGGAAATTATGAAGAAAAACAAGATTGGTAAAATCTGATAAATGGTGAAACTCAGTTATAAGTGCATGGGTGTTCATCGCACTGTTCTACTTCTGTATGTATGCTCATAATCTTACACACACACACACACACACACACACACACACACACACACTGTTTGAAGGGTCTGTCACCCAGATGAGCCACAATGTACATGAACTGGTTGTACAATAATATCAATGAAAAGTAAACCTTTTCCACTTACACCAATGCAGACTTTGTAACCAGATACCCAATTATGAGTCGTGTGTACTTTTTCAACTGCTCAATTTTTTCTGAGTCACCTGAACTGAATATCAAATTCAATTTCGGGTACCAGGCATGGAACCCATGACCCTGCACATGCTAAGCATGTGCTGCAGCCTTGTGAGACGGCCACAGCCCACCCTTGCAGGCTCTGTTACCTGGTCACCGCAGACATACAGTGACTGTATTCCAATGAATATTGTAATGGAAAAGTCAGGAATATCCTCAGCAGGTTGTACCGTCAAGGGCAAAGCTGACTTTTGCTGTCTACTGCAAGGCTTGGTATCAGCGGGCACAACTACCTACCTGGCATCGATCTAAGCAGGGAAGGATAGTCCCACATCACAGATTTTGGTCTATTCTAGGACTTCAACTTAAAAATTTTTTTTCTTAACTTTTTTTACCATTTAGTTGTACGTGTAGGTGTGTGATCATGGAGACCAGAAGACAACTGTATAAAGTTCCCTCCTTCCACTATGTAAGTATTAGGAGTTCAAGTCAGGCTGTTCGGCTTGATGACAAATCAGCTCTACCTGCAGGGCTCCGTTTACCTCAAACCCACGGCACTGACATCAACGGCAGTAGTCACTTTTCTCAAACCTAACGGAAAGCACCTGAAGCAAGGAGAATTCTTATCCTGGCTGACCGCAGCAGGATCGAGAAAGAGGCCGGGTGCACTGGGGCCACCGGGGAGCTGAGAGGGATGAGTGCTGACATGGAGCTGTCTTTCTCTGTGGTCTCTCTGCCAGGGGCCGTCTTCCTTTCTTACCCTGACACTGTCTCCCCGTCTTCCTCAGCTAACTGCACGTTTTCACTTCTTGCTCCTCTTCTTCCTCACCAAGAAATGAATGGACTCAGGAAGCGGTGGCCACGTCACATCCCGGAGGTTACACTGTCCTGAAATTTCCTCTGGCAAATAACTTAAGACTGTCTCACTGGAGTTCAGCTTCAAGTTTTCAGGATGTAGGCAGAGCACAGCCAGATTCTTGGCCACAATATGTCACAAATGACCTCTATCCCAGTTCATACTAGAATCCTTATTCCATCACGAAACCCCATGATCGTCTTTACATCGGTCATTCTGGTCTCCTGGAGCCCCACTGCTAGGTCCAATTGAGTGCTGCTTATGGGATTCTAGGGTCCCCTACCTGCTGTCCTACAAGTTTCAACAGCCTGACCACTCAGTCAGGCAGCCACAGCAGAGGCGCCTCTGCTACCCCAAGCTTCTGTATTGGCTCCTTTCCTCACTGTTGTGACAAAATCCTGAAAAAGCAATGTAGGGAAGGCAGGATTTGTCCTGACTGTGGTCTGCAGGAGTCAACAACAGAAGAGGGCAGTGACAGGAGTGACTCCATCTGTCGGCAGCCGGACACATGGACTCATCAGGAGACAGAGACGGATCTCACAGGGGTGGGTCTCCTGGTTCCTCTTCCCTTTGTTTGCTCTAAGTACCCAAGATGGTGCCTCCCATGTACAGGGAGGGTCTTGCTTCTTCAACTAAACCTCTCCTGAACTTTCTCCTAAATACACCTAAGGTGTGTCTCCTAGGTGATTCAAAATCCAGCCACACTGAGAAGACCAACCATCACACTGACATTTTATACTCTTCTGTTGCAGGACGGATTTCTGAAAGTTACTATCCATCCCAGGTCCTACTACTTTCCACACCCTAATTTGGGCTTCTTAAAAACACCTCTTCACTCTACCATTAATGCAGTTCATACTTCCCTGTAATGTGCCTTTCAGGATGTAAACATCTAAGGATGTACCTTCTTCAAAGGGAGGCAAACATCCAACCTTCCACACACACCCCTCTCTTGTATCCAACATGGCTCTCCCCTTAGATTATATCTCAATTCACTCTATTTTCCAAAAGCGAACTGGAATGATGAAGTCAAGATTTTCATATAGGAGCAGATTTCTTCCACCCATTGTATAGTCAGTTGTACAAGCGAGACAGACATCCCCAGGTTGGGGCCGAAGCAGAGCCTGCAGTTTCCATGGGTACAGACGCGGGCCAGTTTCTCCTAACTCACTGCTCCTCCTCAGACTCCCTGGGAAACAGCAGTGCTTGCCTTCGGTGTTGGTCAACATCCACACCAAAACACTCCCTATCACCAGTGTCTCCAATTTAATGGTGTTTCCAAACTGGTAAGCCAGCATATTAGCTGATAAGGATTTTTAATGCCTCACAAACTTCACGATACAAATCAAAAGAACATCTGTAATGCACAGAAGCTTAGCATAAGAAAGATATGTGCAGGTTGTCAAAAATAACAAGTTTCTAATGATCCAGGCAATTGGATCTTCCTTGGTATTTGACTCACTAAAGAAGACCGCCTGGTTTCTAAATTTCTAAAAATCCAGCAGTGTGGGATCCTAGAATCCCAGCTAAGTGAGCATGCAAAACCCACCATGAACACTCAGTGCCCTGCACTGATAAAAGCCTGCCATCTGGTTCCTCATCCAGAGTGTTTTGAATAATTCAATAATGGTTATAAAAATAGCAATAAAAATAAAGGTGTTAACTTAATTTTACATTGATCTCCTTGGAATCAGACCTGCTCTTTAGAGAGGTTTTCTAGAGAACTGGCCACACCTCCTGTAACTGCAGAAGAAGTTGACAAGGCAGTCTCCCAGAACTTACCTAGGAATGCAGGCTAGGTATGAAATAAGTCTCCTGAGATCCTCCTGCCGTATTCTGTCATGATTGCTGCGGGCTGGAAATGTTAAAATGGGACCTCCACGCTTATCTCTACCACCTACAAAATAAACATTGGGAACATGCTTAGGCGAGGCAGATCAGACGGAACTTTCGGCATGCCCTCACAAGTCCAGCACCGCCAGCCATCCCCTGAGAAGTGCAGCTAACCTACCGCACAGTCAGAAGGGTAACATACAACTCCAGCATCTGTGCCATCTTCGCCCACCTGTGTCCTCACGGACTCAGAAATTCCTGGGTTCTAAGGGTAACTGGCAGATATCAGATGACCTTGTCTTTTTCTTCTAATATACAGGAAGAACCACTTTCTTTACGTTTGGAGAGATGAGGACTCTGCTACTCCAATACAAGTGCTTTATTTACCTTAATAACCTTTTCTCTCTTTCTCCTCTCTCTAGCTCCCCCCTCTCTCTAGCTCCCCTCTCTCTCTCTCTCTCTCCCCCTCTAACTCCCCCCTCTCTAGCTCCCCCCTCTCTCTAGCTCCCCTCTCTCTCTCACTCTTCTCTCTAGCTCCCCCCTCTCTCTAGTTCCCCCCTCTCTCTAGCTTCTCTTTCTCTCCCTCTCTCTCTAGCTCCCTCTCTCTCTCTCTCTCTCTCTCTCTCTCTCTCTCCTCTCTCTCTCTCTCGCTCCCTTACACTTTTCTTCTGTCTCCTGAATTCTAAACTTTCTTTTTTCTACCAAGGGAAATCTTATTCTCTCAGTCTTAAAGGGTAAACAAGAATGTTCTTCAAACATCACACCAATGACTGGCCTTATACAAACTGGGATCTGTGGCATCTCACTGCTCTGGCCAGGATGTTTTCATTAAACCCTTCCCCTCAGGGCTCAGGAAGCAATACAGAAAAGGAGGCAGAGGTGTAAGAGCCAGAGGTAGTGGGTGACTCCAAGAAAACAGCATCTTTCCCACAGGTCTGAGGCACACATGAACTCACGGAGACTGTAGCTGCACATTTAAGACCTGCACAGGTCGGAGCCAGAAAGGGTCCCAGCACTAAGAGGGGAAGTGGATGTGGGGTCCCACCCCTAACCAAGACGTTATCTGCAATCCATACCTTTGGCAAATAAAAAAATTCGTTTTTCCATGGTCTCACTGTAGATCACCTACAGGCAGACTCATGTGATAGTTGGCTAACAAACTTAATGCCATGGCGGAGTTTCTGCTTTGTTTTACATTATTTGGGCTTTGGGGGGGTGTCTTATTGGTCTTTTGTTTATTCATTTTTATTTTTGTTTTTATGGGGGTTTTATTGGGGCATATTGTTTTGTTTGTTTTGAGAGAGAGAAAAGCAAGTTTGGGGGAGGGAGGGAGAGAGGATCTGGGAGGAATTGGGATTAGAAGAAAAACATGATCAAAATACATTACATTAAAATTTTTTTCAATTGAAAAAAGAACATACAAACAAAATCACAGATGATTAGAACTGTAAAGTAAATCCAGATTCAGCTGAGGGTGGAAGGAAAGTTATGCAGAGACCAAGAAGCAGCCAGAGCACTTGGCCTTGACAGATGGAGGAAGGTTTCTCCTGGAGTCAGCTTAGGATGGCTGGACACTGAGGCAAAACCACCCCCTTTACTTTATTATTTCCAACAAGGGCAGAAAAGCAGAGAAAGAAAATCAAGCATCCCCAAGTGGACGCTCCACGGAGCTCTACAACTCTGATCATCTCGCTTCAGATCTCAAACTTCCAGCCACTGCAAAAACTCTATTTATTTTCTGTGCACACCCCACCCCCCCCCAATGAATGACTATTAATGTGGCTTTTACAATGTCCTAGAGTGACTGACTGTGCATTCATTCTGATCGGTAATTGGACTTGACAGAGACTGAATACGCAAACCGATCCATATGCACTGTTCAGCCACGTAAGTTATTATAACATAAACTCAGCGGGAGCAACACTGAATCACAGACAGCCCATCCCATGGTACCAGTGGGGCTCCCTGGGCCGCACATGCTCTTTCTCAGCTAATCTTCCTGCCTCGGCCTGAGGTGCCAGAGCTTCCCGAGCTGACACTGAGACAAAAGGACTACAGAGAGTTGCCACAGGTGGCCCCCACACAAGAACCATCCTTCACGCTGATGCTTCAGCTGTTGTTGAAGGCAGTGAAGGAGACACAAGGGTGACTAAGCAGTGGGTTCCTGGGTCATACAGAAATCACTTTAAACAGGGTCTCACTGTGTAGCTCAGGCTACCCTCAAATCTGCAATCTCTCTGTATGCACCCACCTCCTGTCCTTCCAGGAGGAGCAGAGTGGTGCAGCAGAGGTCTCTGTGCCCAAGAGCAGAAGGGCAGAGTGCTTTCTTCTCACATCTGCACTCGGTGTTCCAGACAGATGGAGCTGCAGAACTTCCTGGTGACGCCTCTTGGATTCACAAGTACAGTCTTTTAGTTAGTGAAAACCAGTGGTTTACAAACTGGTACAAGCCATTACAGTCTCGGGTTTGGGCCCAGACAAGGCACTGTAATTAAGAGCACTTCTATTTTTGTTATAATTGTTTTACAATTCTAGGGACTGGCCATCCTGCCTACCAAATTACAAGGTCCACAACATAACGCCAATTTATGGAGCGCCTTTGCAGGAGTACCACAATATTCCCTAATACGATACCAACTGAAGTCACAGGATAAAGTAGATGAGTGATTTCTAGGGTGGAGGAGAGGGAGTAAGTTGAAGTTCTTTGAGAAAGATAAGATATTCTAGAAGTAGGCCACGGTAATGGTTGCACAGCCTGTGGCCACACTGAATCTACTCTTAAAAGCACTGCAGTAGTATGCAAAATTATACCATAATTAAAAAAAAAAGATAACTAAAGTTAGAAGTAAATATTGTTTCTGAGAATCCATTCGTTCTTTGGAACGCTTCCTAAAATTACAGTGTATGTAATCAATTTATTTTTACAACTTCTCCCTCTTCCTTTCAGATTCAAGGTAACAACAGCCTCACATTGTCACGTGACCTCACGTGACCCAGTGAATTCCGATCAGAAGCTGGGAAGTACTGAGAGTGTGGTAACACCTCTTCACTACACTTTGCTTGCACAGCTGGTTAATGCTCCGCTGTCCTTAATCATTTAAAATGTTCTGTCCTCCTTTGCGGTCACTGCAAACCATCTCTCTCCACCAAAGCTCTAACTTTGGAGAATTAAACTTTCACTGAAGATTTATGAAAATTCTAAGCCTGGTGGTTTTATTTTTTGATTTGTTAAAAGGCAAGAAGGTTTAGGTTTGACAGTAAGTTAAATAAAAATGTCATGGTAATAAATTCTGAATTAACCGCCTAATAAGGGGATGGGGGCAAATAAAACCCAGCAGGCATCTCCATCCACCTGTCTGTATGCGCCCACCTCCTGCCCTTCCAGGAAGAGCAGGGTGGTGCAGCAGAGGTCTCGGTGCCCAGGAGCAGATGGGCAGAGGACTTTCTTCTCAGACCCAGGCTCTGCGTTCCAGGCAGATGGACCTATGGAACTTCCTCATGACGCCTCTTGGATTCACAAGTACAATCTTTTAGTTACTCCAACTTTAAAACTTTACAAAACCAGTAGTTTACAAGCTGGTATAAGACATTATATCAGGAATGACTGGGAAAGAGTAAATAAACATGACTTTCAAAACTCAGTGGATTGTAATCCATGAGTCACCAGTCTGTCTGTCTGTCTGTCTGACTGACTGCCTGTCTATCTATATCCAAGAACTTCCAACAACTCACAGCCCCTTCTTCCTGTGCACTTTTACACTCTTTACTAGCCATGCAGATTTGTTGTAAATTAGATTCACTTCTCTAAAGTCAACAGACAGTCTTAAGCCTAAAAGAGTGCGCAAAGCCAAGACAAAGCAAAAACACCACAGAAGTGTCATCTTAAATACATACAGAAGCACGCGCCCCTAGGACACCCAGAACAAAGTGGTTACGGTGCTGCCCATTAAACCTGAGAGGCCACACAGTGCGGGGAGGGCTTCTAACGGGGAGCCATCAGCTGGTGGAAACTGCCAGCACTTTAGAGCCAGCTGAAGATATGGCTTCTAACAACTCCAGGGATGGGTATCCATCGGGGAGACAGGAGCCTTTCCTCCCAGATGAGGGAGTCAAGAGCCATACAGGACAAGACAGAGGTTAAAAACTCCTGAGTGTGTCTACACGGTCACACTCCCAACTGCTGACACTGAGGTGTTTAGCTTTAACAAGCAGCTCTTCCACGTAACAGCTCAGGCAAAGCAGCCAAACGTCTGCAGAGTGACAGCCAGAACAGTTTCATCAGCAGTGTTCACTGGCTTATGATGTACACGTGGCCTCAGAAATGCCTTGGGCATTCATTTTCAAGAATAAAAGAGTTTTTAAAGTCCACAAAATGCTGATGCTTTTCTATGCTGTGGCAAGTGAGCTACTTTAATCAAACTCTGAGCAGTCAAGTAAAGCAGACTGGAGAGTCAGATTTTACCTGAGAGATAGGCGACTTTTTCCTTCAGAATTGGCAAAACATCCATAGCTTTCATTTCATCATTTTTCCGAAACCCTGAAAGACACAGAGAGAAAACAGTCACTAGGCTGCCTGACGGACATGTAGTGCCCATTCTACCCAGTGCCAACACCTCCACGTTCACCATAACCAATAAATCAATCAAGAAACATCACCGTGTGTGAACACATGAGACTCTGACCCCACCATTTCCTTCTATTTTAATGATGAATAACAGTCTTTATACATGTCCAGAGACAGTATTCCAAAAGACTCTCAGCCACGCTAGCAATAACAATTTGTTCCCAGATGACATAATAAGCAATCAGCCCCAATCATTTGCCAAATCTTCATTCTAACCTTGTAAAATTTAGATAACTGCCAAAGAAAACTGCAGCATTAGCAGCTTTCTATGAAGCCTGCTAGTCGTAGCCCAGTACAGCCTCTAGGGGGAGCTCGAAGTCTCCTCCTCTTAGTCTTCCAAGTCTGGTTAGTTAGCAACCCTTGCCCAGCATACGGGGGGTCATACACAACCCACACTGGCCAATATTGCCTCCTGGCTCTCTCCTTCTGTGCTTTTTGGGTTGTACCCTGCAAAGGAACATCAATGGCTAAGGCAGCCCGTTGCTACTCCAACTTCTGAGGTGACCAAGGTCACTCACTAAAAACTAACTCTTCTTCACTGCAGAAAATCTCAGGGAAAAAAAAAAAAGAACAAAAAAACCATGTAACAATTTTATGTTACATTAAATCAGAACGCAGCCTGCAACTTAAGACAAGCCAACATCTAAGTAGAATGAACTGTGGCCAAAACATGCCCAGCCTGCTCACCTAGGAATGGGGGATACAAATTTTTCTTACTCATGGTCAGGCCTTAGGACCTGTCTTGGACTCTACCAGAGGTAACCAGTCTAAGGCCAGGTGCCCATTACAACTAATACTACAACTGCCACCACTAACAGATACTCTGGGGAAAAAGATCGCTTTCCCATCCCCATTTTTCTGGCTTTGTCAAAGAGTACAAGAAAAAGATCCAAAATGTTATCTTGGCCACATGTCTGGTGAAAGATGTAAATGTTATCTTGGCCACCCAACCGGTAAAAGATGTAGACCAAGAATTTAAAAGTATTAAATGAATGGATTTCTAGTGTGCGTAACTGACCCAGCCTTGGTATGTCCATATACACATGGACGCTAACCAGGCATGCTGTTAACCAGGCAAGCTGCCACACACCTGTGATTCCAGGAGGATCCCTAGGTCAAGGCCACCCTGGGCTACGTGTCAATTCTCTGTCAAGGCATTGGAGTGTGCACTTGGAAAAAGGGAATGGTGTTGAGTTTACTTTTCTTTACTCTGCCTGTTAGTGAGGACAAGGCCCAGTGTAAGCCCGAGGAGCTGTTAAAACAAGAACTAGGTTATACTCAGGGTTGTGCTGCAGTGGTTGAAACAAAGAGGGAAAATCGGGAAAAGAAGACTCAATTCCAATGTATCAACTTCAGTGGCCCAAGCGTCTAGCTTTTCCTGAGCCTTGCATATGAAGAGCAGTTTTAGGTGCTTCTTCTAAAAAATCAAACATTTGAGCCAGACGGTGGTGGCGTATGTCTTTAACCCCAGCACTCAGGAGGCAGAGGCAGGTGACAAGGACCAAGGCTCTGGAGAACTTTCTGGCATGACCCATCCAGGTACTGATAAACTTGTCCCAGAGCTCAGGTCTCCAGGTCACCAGGCCACTTTACTTTCCAAACATACCATTGCTGTGTGCTGGTAACCCACCAGAGGGGGAAACACCTGAGCCAAGAGTTCTGTAATTTCATTCTGCGTCCCTACAAAACTCTTGAATGAATGCAATCTAGTCTCCACAGCTCTGTCTGTCACTGTGACTCACTTCGAGGACTTGAGTGCACTGGTGGGTAAAGGTAGCAGTGTGGTAGGTGCAAAAGCATCAGTCTGACAACAGCCTTCCAGACCACAGTCCACACAGGCTGTAGACAAGGCAGGTTAGGAGAAGTTTTCTAAGCTGCAGGGCCCCATGAGAATGAGGAGATCTGCAGCTGCTATAGATCAAATCTAAAGGTGACTGACAAGAGAAGTCCCTTCCCACTGTTCAGGAAGAGGATGCACACTTCCCATGTTCTCACAGTCTTACAAGCCAATGCTCACTCAGACCCATCCACCTGACAAAACCCTCAAAGAAGTGAGTGCCACTGCCTGCTGTCCTCAGCTCCGCACTGTAGAACCCGAGCAGTCACAAAATCTCCAACGGAAGACTGCCCTTCACCCAGTGCTGAGGATACATCAGGAAAGGGCTATGTGACTTGGGCCATAATTCCAAAGCTTTCTTGACCATGACTGATGTCCTTCTGAACGACATCCATTTATTGATGACCATGATGGAGTAGATAACACAAATTAGAGTTGCTGTATTTCAGGCCACCACACAGGAAGAAAAACATACTGGTTTGAGCTCAATATGCAGAAAGAAAAATGTACTAGAAAAACCTCAACTTCCTATGCTCCACTGTGATCGACAGACTCGCTCCCTGATGACCTCATCTTTAGTTTCCCAGAGCTGCAGTCAGTGACTTTTGTCAGTCCCCCAATTTCCCCATCCAATTAAACAGAAGTCTTCCTGAGAGGAAAGGCAAGGGGGTCAGTGACAAATGTAAAGCGTGTTACATTTTCACTGTTACATATCCGGATGTCCAAACACTGACAGATCATCCAACCCCACCAGTTTGTGATGTCTGGTTGATTATTCCACAGTAAAGGGACACAGGGAAGAAATAAAAAAGAGAAGGAATATAAAGGTAACCACACAAAGAAACTGAGTGTATGGCTAATATGATGATGGTCACCAAGTACTATTCTAAATTTCATGTCCAGGTTCTAAAAAACCACCCACTAAGGATAAGACTCAGAAGCATGGATAAGTTCTGAAACTGCAGCAACTAGATCATCTAACTCAATAAAAAGCAGAAAAGGCTAAAAACCTAACCACAAAAGCACCTCTGATCAAAAAGGTAGGTTCTCGCCCATTCCCTAGAGAGAGAGCTATTTATGAAAACAAGAGTGTGCGGCTGTTTAAAAATAAGTTTTCTTAAAAAGTAAAAATAAATGGCTTTTTCTTGCCCCACAGGTTCTAGACCACACCACAGAAGGGCCCAATTCCTAAAACTTTTTTGATTCATGAATTAGAAGGGTTTCGCTGCTGGACTCAATGACCTTCATTTGGAAGCATTTCCTCTTCCTAGGGCCACAGGGAGGTTACACAGCCGCAAACACCATTTGAAGAGGTCCTTCTGAGAACCCACACCACATTTCTGTGCCAGAGACTGGGAGGCAGGAACATTTTTACTTCTGTGACCAGGAGGGTCTGCTGATGGACAAAGGGACCACACGGAGGAGGATGGAGAGAAAGGGTGGCCAGGAGGCAGGGATGGTCAACGGCCCAATCAGGGGCGTTTAGTTGGTCCATTTTTAAGTTACATAAAACCTGCAATAAAGCACAGAGAACGACAGGGAAGCCACCGTGGAACTCGAAACACTAGCCAGGGACATTGATGCCCCCAGACTCGGACTCAACGACAAGCGACACATACTTTTGGAGTCAAGCCTACAGTGTGTATGTTCAGAATGCTCACAACAGCCTCTGCAATCAGGAGTTGATTATCAACAGAAACCATTGTGTAAGTGGGGCTCAGTGAATTTCTTTCTAGCTTCAAGTTCATTCTCTCCCTCCCTCCTACTTCAAATGTGAATATTTAAATATTTTAATATATTCATTTTAAGACAGCTGCACCCTGAAGTTAAACACTATAGTATCCGTCCAAATGGATTCTGTTAGGGATTTACAATGCTATCTGACCAGGAGCATGTCAATCTGGGATAAACGCTAAGCCCATGCTCCTGGGTCTCTCCTGTTTCTTAAAGTGACAAATATAAAGTCCAGCAAATGGATATTCTTTGTCTTTCTCATTTCAGCCAACTTGCTTTGGACAGAACTAGGTGCAAAGTATTCAAAACCTCGAGGTGCTGGAAATGAACAGAGACTAACTCCCTCCTGGTACTCTACCAGTGTTCCACAGGACTGTCTACTTTCAGTTTGTGAAAGATCAGCTCTGTGCATTTAGCCTTCAATCGTACTACGATTGCAACTGTAAGAGGGAAAATCACCCTCTTCACCCTGGGAGGAAATATCCCAGTCATCGTCCAGCAATGGGAAATCTTTTAGATGAAGCAGTGGGCTGGAACACCAACAACCTAACAGCCCAGTGGTCACAGCAAACGCCCACTTCGGGTCCTCGGACCCTGTGGTGAGTGCTGCAGCGTCACTCTGACAGAACCTTTCCCAGCTAGTCACTGAGAGTGCCCACTCAATCGGTCACCACTGTGGCCTTCAATTTTCAACATCAACCAACAGAAAAGGAACGACAGTCCTCCATCTTGTTCTCTCGCAGGAGCACGAGGGCCGCGGAAGTGTGAGAGCTGGTGCAGCCCACATCCCAGTAGCTCTTTCCAGGTCTCGACACAGATCTAAGCTACAACTAATCCAGTCAGTTAAAGAGTAAGTCAACTTTTAAACTAAAACAGCGTCTCTTGGTAATCCACTCAGGACTTTAGTATCCACTCAGTCTTTTAGTAATCCACTCAGGACCTATAGCCGACTTTAGTGATTTTTAATTTTACATAATCATTCCTCTAGTTAAATTATTTTTTTCTTTTAGTAAAACGTGGTATTTAAAGCCCCAATTACTCCTCCACAGACGGAGCTTCTGATGAAGCTGCATCAGTGTCTTGCTCCCAATTCTGCCATGTCGCCCACAAACTGCTTCCCAGGCACCTCAGGGTCTCACTAGCCTGCCGGCTACCCCACGTCACATTTATGAAACTGAAAAATTGCCTGTAGTAAAGACGGAAGCAAATCTTACAGAAACACAGGTTGTACCATAAATAAGACTACTAAATAAGCAGTATTCTAAAGCAACGACAAGAAAAATGTGAAATAGGAAGCTGGTAGTTTCTTGCTTACTGAGGAGCATCGGTGGTAATTACCAATTTTACTCATTAGTTAATTGGCAGACACTTGGCGAGTGCACAGAGCCCCTGAACACAAAGGGCAGGGTGATAAGTCTCCACATCTGCGAGATGGCTCCGCCCTCGCTCCACTTGCAGAAAAGGGTGACGTCACCCTCTCTGAGCAAGCCGCTTCACTGCAGAGCCTGCAGGATCCTGCTCTAGTGCAGGGAGGCAGTGTGAGCACTGTGGGGGTTCCACTGTGCACATCTCTAGATCAGTGTCTCCCAGGAAGGAAGCATTTTAACCAGCCCCAATCTTCTGTGAACGTATTTAATTATGAAAGAATATTAGGAACCAAAGGTTAAACTTTCACTCTTACTCATACATAAAAAATCCAAACACAATCAATTGGTGCCTGTGCCATTTTTGCAAAAATATATGACCACAACCCACACTCACAAATTGTATCTGAAAATGAATCACACACATCAGGAATGAGGGTATGTTCACTGACTACCACATTATAATCACATGGTAATATGGATTCTAATTTTTAATAATAACCACTACCACTTTAATAACCACCTGATTGGCTAATTCATCCTGGCTTAGAAGAGATAGCCTATAAAATCATACCGTTAAGGGCTAAAGAAGAATGTACATTTTACTGATTCAAGGAAATGTCAACTTATAATAGCTCTGGCTTTTAATTTCTTACCCACAAAATATACAGGACAAGCTGAATTACCAAAAAAGACCAAAGGCTTGTTAGGGTATTATAAATGCCTTAAAATAAAGGAAACAATCAGTTGACTTTGTTGATGTTTTAACCATGCATTAATGGTGCACTGGAAGTTAATTTATAAATATATAATGGTCCAGTAGTCCAAAGGCATTATAAAGAGGGCTCTAACCTCTTCCAATTTCACAAATTAAAAAGGAACTGCCTGTCTGTGAGCCCCTTCATCTTCTAATGGCCAAACTAGCACAGGGGCATACAGAGAAAATGTATTCCTGTGGCTATCTACTGCAAAAGAAAGAGCACAGACACCTGGCCCTCCCAGCCACACCGTGTGTGTGTGTGTGTGTGTGTGTGTGTGTGTGTGTGTGTGTGTGTGTGTGTGTGTGCGCGCGTGCGTGTGTGCGCGCGCGCAGCCTGACAGCAGATACCACCCTGGTTACACATGTGCATCTCATTCATGTACACATAAAGAACCTGAAGGAATGAACCAGAGTGATAAAACGTGATCTCTGAGCTATGTGAATGGATACCAGCCCAAGCAAGATTGATTGCTGAAAGAAATCCTGTTCAATTATTACATCAAACACTTCATTCCTTTCAATAGTCATGCCTGGCCCTCCGGCCTCCCCTCACCTCCCTGGCCAGTGTTTCTGTCCTCCTCCGTCTTTCTGGCCAGTGTCCCCACAGGTGGCCTTTCTGTATCTGTGATCAGTGTCCAACAGCCCCTAAGATCCCACCACTCTCCCCAAAATGAGGTTTCTAGCACACACCTGCTTTTACTATTCCCCCTAACAGTTTCCCACGGTGCTCCTCGGTGGCTTCTTGGTGCCCTGATGTAAAATACCGGCTCCCTGACATGACACAGAATCAGTCCTTCGGCTGGGACATCTGGGCACCTGTGCAGCGTCACTCGCTTGCCAATGGCTAATCTCTCCCAAGGGGAAAATAAAAAGAACCCCAAGCACCTGATCAGCCCCTGGCCCTCTGAGCTCCTACAGACACCACTAGAGCCCCACTCTCGATCACTCCTGCTCCCGGCACACTTCACCACCAGACCCTGTTGCTGGGTTCCTAACCCCTGTGCTCCCTTAACACCCACGCCTCTGTCACAACATGGAAAAGATCTATTAGTGGTCGGTATGCCCTGCAGGACAGAGGGTCACAAGGCACTACATCCCACTGCGTGGGGAACACAGTGAACGCTGGGAAAAACGTAAAAAACCAACCAACCAAAGGGCCACTGAGCCCTAGGTAAACAACACCTTTTGCAGCTGGCAATTTTCAGTGCCAGTCCACAAATGGGGTCCTGAGTGGAGTCCACCAAGTCACAGAACTAGCCATATCCTGAAGCCACCAACCAGCTCACAACGGCCGGGCACTTAAAGTGACTCATTCTCTCCGTGTCTGATGTGTTTAATGACTGGTACGTAACAGTATGCTTACAATTCCTTCCTTTATATTTTAAGGTTGGAAAGAGTTTTACTTTGAAACTTTGACAATGTAATTAAGAAATTATTTTCTGTCCTAATCACTCTCCCCGCAACTCTCTGATGGGAAGGGTAGACCATGCTAAAGGAGAAGAATTCAGAGGCTCTTCCCTTCAGCACCCCCACAAGCAAAGAGGGTGCAGGGTTGTAGGGATGCAGGGGCACACAGCCCTCAGAGCCCTGCTTCTCTGCAGTGAGGGTTTTCACCCGAGGAAATGCTTTAGTCATGAGGCTTTGTAACCAGCCCAGGCACGAGGGCATGAGCAAGCCACATCAACTCCACACAACTCAAAACAGAACTTCTTTGTTTTACATGTCAGCACATACGTGTCCCAAGTCCCTGGGCACTGGAAGGCACAAGTAGGGCAGCTTACAGAATTCACAGGTGGCTGCCGTGTTTTTGTCTACAGGAACTGAACACAAGTTAAGCTTTCTGTGACTGCCGGGCATCACACGAGCAACACTACAGAGCATTGGCTTGGCCTCAGTCCTCTTCTCCTGCCTGCCAGTGACCATCACTAGGACAGACAGACAACAACTAAGCAGAGCCAACGTTTTCAGGACTTTCGAATTTCCACAAGAACAAGAACTTGATCCCCAGCCATGAACCCAGATTCGGCTTGAAACTCGGGTTATTGCAGCTGATCTTCACACCGGGGTCCCCAACCCACACCACCTTAGCTCCTGCCCACTTTGAAACAACAAGACGTCTTTTATGTTTGTTTGTTGAGACAGGGTCTTTCTATGTAGCCCTAGCTGTCCTGGAATTCACAGAGATCCACCTTCCTCTGCCTCCCCAGAGTTTTGGGATTAAAGGTGCAAGCCATCACAATCTGCCAACAATGAAATGTCTAACTTTACTAACATCAGAATTCTCAATTTGGCCTCAGACTTGGGTTATGAACAAGGACTTCCTCCCAGGCTCCAGGGACCCGCTGATAAGTGCCTATCAATCCCTCTGCCTTTAAGACACTGTGCACAAGAGTTTCCCATCTCTGAGGAAATGTAATCAAGGCTAAGAGTCTTAATAAGTAATCAATTAATTTGATTGGCCATTAGTTACATCTAAACAGCACTTAGATCATTATCCTGTTCATACATAAACCAAAGTTTCTAAATATTCAGCAAAATTAAGATATTGTAGGTCTGCTACCACTACAAAACACACCAGTAAGTCTTTGACCCTTAAAATATATCAATAAGGTAAATACCATAAGTAACCAAATGTTTAGTTGAATATTAAAAACTATTTCCACTTCAAAAGCCATGAATTTAATTCCAACATGAAACTCACTAGAAAGATATATCTTTAACAACGTCCAAAAATATGGCAAAACTTTCTATGAACAGCTCATCTCCCAACAGAGCTTTGAACAATTGTAGTTCACTTGCCAATCATGTTCAGACAGAATATTTACATGCACTGCTCCGCTAAGCCTGGGGGATTCCCCCAAACTGCCCAGTTGCAGTCTGAAGAAGTTTATCATCTCTGTATTATCTAGTACAAATAAAAACATGCGTGAGAGCCACAATAGCCTTGACTGTACACGCATGGGTCAGTCTGACAGGTGTGTATCGAGATACACATTGTTGTTACTGATCTGAGGTGGAGATGCTGTGGATTGGCCAGACAAACCCAACCGCAGACATCACTGTCTCCACTGGAGCACTGTGACAAAACCAACCACAGACATCACTGTCTCCACTGGAGCACTGTGACAACCCAACTGCAGACATCACTGTCTCCACTGGAGCAGTGTATCAAACCCAACCACAGACATCACTGTCTCCACTGGAGAACTGTGTCAACCCAACCGCAGACATCACTGTCTCCACTGGAGCACTGTGACAAACCCAACCGCAGACATCACTGTCTCCACTGGAGCACTGTGACAACCCAACCGCAGACATCACTGTCTCCACTGGAGCACTGTGACAACCCAACCGCAGACATCACTGTCTCCACTGGAGCACTGTGACAACCCAACCGCAGACATCACTGTCTCCACTGGAGCAGTGTATCAAACCCAACTGCAGACATCACTGTCTCCACTGGAGCAGTGTATCAAACCCAACTGCAGACATCACTGTCTCCACTGGAGCAGTGTATCAAACCAACTGCAGACATCACTGTCTCCACTGGAGCACTGTGACAACCCAACCACAGACATCACTGTCTCCACTGGAGCACTGTGACAACCCAACCGCAGACATCACTGTCTCCACTGGAGCACTGTGACAACCCAACTGCAGACATCACTGTCTCCACTGGAGCAGTGTGACAACCCAACTGCAGATATCACTGTCTCCACTGGAGCACTGTGACAACCCAACTGCAGACATCACTGTCTCCACTGGAGCAGTGTGACAACCCAACCGCAGATATCACTGTCTCCACTGGAGCACTGTGACAACCCAACCGCAGACATCACTGTCTCCACTGGAGCAGTGTATCAAACCCAACCGCAGACATCCCTGTCTCCACTGGAGCAGTGTATCAAACCCAACTGCAGACATCACTGTCTCCACTGGAGCAGTGTATCAAACCCAACTGCAGACATCACTGTCTCCACTGGAGCAGTGTATCAAACCCAACCGCAGACATCCCTGTCTCCACTGGAGCAGTGTATCAAACCCAACCGCAGACATCACTGTCTCCACTGGAGCACTGTGACAAACCAACCACAGACATCACTGTCTCCACTGGAGCAGTGTATCAAACCCAACTGCAGACATCACTGTCTCCACTGGAGCACTGTGTCATCACTGGCATAAAACAGACCCAGACAAGAACGTAAACTTTGAACATGGGGGCCCGAGATGAAACTTTAAGTGGTCAGAAACTGACACCATTGGTTCCATGTTCCTATCAACCTAATCACCCTTGACAATTCTGTTTCTGTCTTAGTGTGGGTTGTAGTTCATCTGTGCTGTGAGGAACCAATCTGAAACCAAGCAGATCATCCAGAGAAAGTAGAAGCATGTAAGAAACCCAGTGAGGGCAATTCTGCAGCCCTTAAAAGAGACAACTCAAGAACAACTCATGCTTGCCACTTGTCTGATTTTAGGCTGAATTCTAAATGTATAGTAAAGTCTGAGGTTTTCTTCCAGGTCTTTCTATGTGGTGGGCAATGTGACTGATGAAGAAATATTAGCCCTATAGGAATTCTGGCTTCCTGTCCAAGCAACAAGACCAGGCTAACTTTGCTCATGGGTAATGAACCTGTCCAGCTGCCTCCAGATTATAGCTTTAGACCAATGTGGGCGGCATGCAGCCTTGCAAGTTCAAGTCATTAATTTACTCGCATTCACTCAGGCTTAGTGCCCTGCCCTGCCCCATTTCAAAGCAGGGAAATCACATCGGCGAGGCCTGGGTGACTTACTTTCCTGCTGAATCCTGGGAGAGAAGGCTAAGACACTGCAAAGAAGGTTGAGAAAAGCAATGCATCTGCTAATACTAACACACAGGAGCATGCCATTTCCATCTCCTACCCACCACCCTCAATCCACCATTGTCTCAATCTACCATTTCAAATCCTCTCCACATATGCAGAAAAGCAAGGGCTTTTTAAAGTCAGAATAAAAGAGAATTGTTAAGTGGAAAAAAAAATCTAGTAACATTCATGGAGAAATAACTGTATGTTTGTGAGGTATATATGCCCGCCTGCATGGGTGCCCACATGTGTGTGGGGCACACATGTGTTCGTGCATATGGAGGCCAGCAGTTGATGGCAGCTACCTTCCTGGATTGCTCTCCACCTAATACACTGAGGCAGGGTCTCACTGAACCCAGTGCTCCCCTGGTTAGCCTAGTCTGGTTCTCAGCTTGCTTCAGGGATTCCCTCCATGTCTGTCAGCATTCAGGCATCTTAATGCTCGTCCTCATGCCGAGGGGAAAGAATTTATACACTGATCTACCTCCCTAAACTAGTAAATAAGAATGGACCAACGTGGAATGACTGGCTTCCCTCTTGGGATCATTATGTATCTTCACTAATCCAGAGGAAGATGCTTGCTGGGTACAAAGGCCAGCAGTATCTGAGAAGGGGGAGAAGAGGAGGGATGTTACCCTAAGAATCCTCTGCTTGAGGACTCAGGTCAACTTTGGGACATGGCTACCTTGCCTATAATGCCTCGTCTTCTTTGATTTTCTCTGGAGATGCTGGAACTTGGAAAATGGAAGCCAGTACAGGCTCCGCACACCTTGACCATGGTTTGCTGCGGCTCACTTAGAGCAGGGCTGTGGACTCTGAGCAGCTGGAGTAATCCTCTCCTGCTCTGACCATCTTGACATGACAGGGTATGGCTGAGTTACCACAGAAAAGCTCCAATGGTGTAATACTCACTTACTATTCCACCTGGACACTGGGGAAGAGCAGAGGCCTCAGGTATATATTTAATGCTGGGGCCACACAGCCGCCTCCTCTTCTCTTGTCCTAAGTCTCTTTCAATAAATTGTGAGGGGGAGGGAGCGGGAGAGAGATTCAGACTTGCAACTCCACAGAGCAGCATGATGTGTGGTGGCGATTCCACTTTCCTCGTTCATTCTCCTAAATATTGTCACTCACAGGAAGCACGTCATAGTATCTACCAAAAACACAGGGAATCCTTTTGCAAACCAAACCTGGTATGAGTGATGGAACTGGGAATGCCAAAGGGCATTTAAGTAAGTGTGGCACGACCACCCCTCACTCGCTAGCTCTCTCCGTACACAGACAACCCTACACTGAGACCTCCGCAGTTCCCTGATCCAGCCTGCACCTAGAGGTTATAAGCCATAGGAAGACACGGAGGGGGGGGAGTAGAGAAGGTTCAGGGACAGTGGTGGGGGCAGGGGTGAGTGAGCCCTGCACGCTTTACGTGTGTCACCTGAGAGCAATACCACAGTCAGGAGTCATGTCGAGCTCCAAGCCGGACGGAGCTCAGGAACCAAGTTGTCTGGGCAGCCGCCGCCTCCCTGTGAGTGACGCTGAAGAGGCTAAGTTTCCCGTGCCTTCCATGCTTATCTATGAAATGGGGAGCCTAGGATAGCTTCACCTCCCACAAGGCTGGGTCTAATAAAAAAGAGGTACTACTGAGGCAGATGAAAGGAGAATCAAAGGCAGATGGGAAGGGAAAGAAAGGAACGTCTCACTCCACTGTCCGGTTGAGGCTTCTCAACAACTGAGAGTCAAGAATTCTAGCTATAAGAATTAACAAATCTGTTATAAAATTTGCCAATATAAAGACTGTATTCCTTTTGTACAGAGATATGTTCCACAGGAATGGTAGAACAGAATGAACATGGTTAAGGCTGAACTGTGGATGACCCTAAGTGTGGCCTTAACCCCTTCCCCAGCTGGAAACCTGCAATTTTCTGGGAATCTCACAAACAAGACCAGAAACTTCATTCGCAGAAGGGAAAAGAAAGTTTTAACTCTTTGTTTAGCCTGGGACCTATGGTTTTACCAGTCTGTAAACCAACCTGATGAACCTCAGGAAATGCTATTACAACTTTATTTACCAAAACCTAAAAAGAAAAAAAGATCAAAGTTCTTAGCAACATTTCCAGATGAAACTTTAGAAGTCACCAAATGGCTGTTCTTGAGATGCTGGCCTGCAACTCTCCTGTGAAGCCCACACACACTTCCAGGGATGGACGGACACGGACGACACACACACACACACACACACACACACACACACACACACACACAGAGCACGCAACGCTCATGCTTAACCTATGTCCAAATCCCTTACCAACTCCAGCTTCTGCTTCCCACTGACTGCTCCTGAAATTCTTTTTTGTGGTAAAGTCAAGAATCCCGATTTCACCTGCATGGGCGTCTCTGACAAGCACTCCTCCAGCTGTAACAGGGGGCATGGAGGAGCTGTGTCCAGCTCCTGCTCCCAAGACTGCAGCTAACAAGCCCCCTCCCTCCCCCTGGCAGAGCCTGTATGAGGAAGGGCTCATCCCTGATGCCTGTGCTGCTTGAAAAAGCTGGTCTGGGAACCTGTCACTCATTCACCTCAGAACAGTTAGTGTTCTATAGGGCGAGGGACCATTACTTGCAAAGGAAAGACCAGGTCTGAGACACAGTCACTGTCTAAGGCCACACCCCCACCCCAACAAAGGCATATTTTAAAAATCAACACAGTCATGGAAATTCCAACACTAACCTTGGAAATTTCCTTCTGAGACCAACTATAACTAATCTAACAAGCTGTGAGGTAATCCCAACAGCAGAGTATTCTTCAGAGTTCTCCTTCCAAGCGATCATTGCCCCACCCGACCTGCATACAGTATTCCCGGGTCCCTGCCTTGCCATGGCAAGAGCATGCCAGATACAACTGGAAATAAAAGGAGGGGAGCCTACCTCCTGCCTACTGCCTGAGGGGAACGAAAACCAACAACTCGCCTCTGCTCTTGCTTCCTTTGCCTCCTACAGGAGCCTGCGCATTAGTGTGAGCAACTCCATTCCTCCTTGAAGATGGAGGGGAGCAGGACTGTCGAACCGCCGTGACCTCTGGGAAATAGGGAGGCCACGGTGGGCTTGTGGGACTCAGCTTCCCTTTATGCCCCATTTTTAATAGATAACCAAACACACACAAGATCTTGCCCACCCTTGGCTTCACCCTGTAGTGAGCCGGTGGGCAAAACTGCTGCCCTCAGCCCACTCTACAGACAGGAGCCATTGGAAAACAACTCTGTAATGTGATGAGAAAATACACTAGGTTTTTCTTGAAAGTCAAGCCAGGTGGTTTTCTGGAAGCTGATGGCATGACATCAATCAACTCTGCAACCAAAACACTGTGCAACCTTCAACACCTTCCGATGGGAAGGACAAGGAGTTGCTATTATAGTAAAAACACTCAGAGCCCTGGTGCTCCAAATACTCAATTATTCAGTGAGCAGTACAACGGATGGGCTTTTAAGTCGATTGTTCTATTGCAGTTATTCCAACACACTGGACCACAGACAGGAAAAAGAACCCCAGAGTGACCTTCATACATGAAGGTATAGGTACATGTATATGTTTTGTGTACATGTCTGAAGCCACCCCCTTGTTTAAGAACTCTAGCAGTGCCAATACCTCAGAGGCCCTCATCCAGCCACTGACTCTAGACTAAGGCTGTATCAACTTCTTAGAGTAATCACTCATTCCTTGCTTTTCTTTGTGATTCTGCTTCGTTTACCCGTCTTTGGTCTTTACATGTGTGCAATTGCACCGTGCCCATTCATCTGCAGTTCACCTTGACCCACGTGCATGCTGACCTTCATCCACATGACATTACATGTGGAGTGTTTCCTCTGCCTGCCATTATAAATAGCAGCAGTGAACGGTCCTAACTATGAAACTGGAACTTGTTGCCAGAGCACCTTTGGGCACAAGGTGAAATTCATATTCCTAGTCGAGTTCCTCAACTTAAATTCCTCAAGTTGCTCTCTACTCCCTCTCTAAAACTTGCACTGTCTGTAAGAGAGGTCATTTTTCATGGATGTAACCATTTGTTGCCTTTTACCAAAATAACTTTTTAAAAAGAAACAAAAACAAAACAAATAGGTTAGTGTCCAAGAGACTGATCTGAAACCACTTCTGGTTTGCAAATTCTAAAATGGGTGTTTGTATTTCACCATCCATATCTGATTGAAAGAACAGGATATCCCAGATGTTTCCCTTTCTATTTCTATTCTAATTGAATTCCCTTAATAGTTCCTCCTACTTGAGATCCTGAATAACAGCTGCCAAGAAGGAACTGTCAGGGACCTGCATGTCTCTGTCCCTGACTTCCAATGGCCAGGGACTTTACAAACTGTTGGAGAAAGCATGTTGTTTCTCAATTTCAGGAATAAATTTTCTCAGGTTAATAATGCTATAAATTGGCATTATGGTCCCAGGGAGCTCATAAATTCCTCTTTAATGCACAATAACCACTGTTGTGAGCTGGAGCAGAAACAGGAGACCAAGCTAAAAAGCTTCCTGCCCTTCTCCAATGGAACAGTCTTCCACACGCCTCCCCCTCTCAGAATGTCCTTCCACCACAGGAGCCTCACCTGACTCTGCTGGAGTGACACCTTCATCTCCTACCCAATGAAGACTTCTTTATACCCCCTAAAGTCTTAAGGATCCCACACTAGTTTGTGTGGGCTCTGGCTATTAACCGCTATTCTATCCATATCACAGACACATAATTCATGGATACTTATCATATCACAAATTCAATCTGAGGAAAGTTTCAAATAACTGTTTAGACTGGAGAGATGACTTAGCCATTAAGAGTACACAGTGTTCTTGCAGAGGACCCAAATTTGGTTCCCAGGAATCACACTGGGTGGCTCACAACCGCCTGTAACTCCAGCTCCTGGTAGAATTGAGTGCCCTCTTCTGGTCTTCACAGGCACTGTACACACATGCACAAACCCGCAAATATACACAAAATTAAAAATAAAACATTTCAGAAACAATTACTTCAAAGACAATAATGGAACCATTATATCTTAACATAGGTATTTTGAATAAAAATATCTGTTGTCATCCCCTCTCACCCCACCAGAAAGAACTCTAGCACTAGATAAGTCTAGAGGACACTTCCCTTTGGATCCAGATGTAAAACTCGGCTACCATGTCTGCCTGCATGCTGCCATGCTCCCTGCCATGATGACAATGGACTAAAAACTGTAAGCAAGTCCCAATTGAATGCTTTTCTTTATAACAGTTGCCATGATGCTGGGCAGTGGTGGTGCACACCTTTAATCCCAGCACTCAGGAGGCAGAGGCAGGCAGATCTCTGTGAGTTTGAGACCAGTCTGGTCTACAGAGTGAGGTCCAAGACAGCCAAGACCACACAATGAAACCCTGTCTTGAAAAAACAAAACAAAACAAAAGAGTTGCATGATCATGGTGCCTTTTCATAGCAACAGAACACAGGGCGTAATCACATATGGGAAAGTTGGGTATAAAGGAGATGCCCAGAAATGGTGTTAAGGGATAGGGAGATAGGTCAGTAGTTAAGAGCACACACTGCTCTCATGGAGGACCTGATTTGATTCCCAGCACACACATGAGGCAACTCACATCTGCCTGTAATTCAAGCACCTTCACCCACATGCTCATACATACACAATTGTTTTTTTAATTTTTGTTTTTTGTCATTGTTATTGTTGTTGTTTAGCCAGGAGTGGTAGCGTAGGTCTTTCATCCCAGCACACAGGAGACAGAAGTACACAAGTGTCTGTGAGTCTAAGGATCCCAGACTGGTCTGCAATGGGTGAGTTCCAGAATAGCAAGTTCTACATAATGAGACCTAGTTTCAAAAACAAGGTTTTAATAGCTTCTAAAACTGGAAGCTTTGCTCTATCTATGAGAAGCAGAAGTAGAAAGTTCACTGTGCTAGCTGAAACATCCACAAGATTGACCTTAGAACTGGTACCTCATCAAGGACATTACTGGAACCCCATACTGAAGAATCTAAGTTCAGCCTTCCTGGCACTTAGGCACTCTATGCCAATGAGTTACATGGTCTGGCACACAGTAGGTA
The DNA here is from genome assembly GCF_004664715.2 of Peromyscus leucopus. NCBI lineage: Eukaryota > Metazoa > Chordata > Mammalia > Rodentia > Cricetidae > Peromyscus > Peromyscus leucopus. The sequence continues at coordinate 5,987,210 of NC_051072.1, read as the reverse complement.
TGTATGGAGCAGCAAATCTGAGCAATATCCTGAAAATCAACCAAATGCGGCCAGGTACTTGGCTAGGTATGGCTGAACCAACACAGAGAGGAAGTGCTGGTGAAGAGCTGCCATGAAGGACAAAGGATTGCAAGTCTGTACACACCTGCCAGGTGAGCACACCCAGCATGCTGAAATGCCATGTGCACAAAGATGCTCAGTTTTTAATTATGCAGCAATGTGAACAGGACGCAGATTTACAAGACTTTAGAGCCAAGAAAGTGGTCCTTTGATTTTATAAACATGTTTGTTTATAAACAAAGCCAAGCAGATGGTTTTTATTTCGACATCTCATTTTACAGGATTAGTAGCTTGCTTGGGAAAGGCCTCCTCTTAAGACATCACTGTCACCTTCCAGACAGGACCAATGCAGTCACCTGAATGACCATTCCTATGAGCAGACCATACAGCTGGCAAAAAGACAAGCACAGTACACAGGTACACAGTCATAACGCCACCTGCCCGGCGTCTCTCAACCCCGGCCTCACCGGTCAGCCATCATGTAACCTAGGAAAGGAAGGCTAGCAAGGATCTGCTGTCCCTCCTTCCCATCCAACACCTCGGCAGCGGTGGCTGACTTCCCCTCTAGTTTCAGAGAGACAGGTGCTGTTTTCTCGAAGAACCTCCCTGTGGCCCCTGCTGTCTGCTGGCACAGCTGCATCTATTCCTCAGGCCACCGAAACCCTCAGGCACTTTCGTGGAGGTAAAATCAGCACTTTGGATGACCCCCTCCCTAGACAACAGAGAGGTAAGGTGTGTAAAACACCGAAACCTAATGGGCAGTGGCCAGGGCTTCAGAAAGTGGGAAGTCACCACATCCTTCCACCTCCTAGACATGGTCCCAAGCCTCGACCATCCACAAGAAAGAGGGACCTTTCCGAGAAACAATCCAGCGTGACACACCCGTGAGAAGGAAATGCAGCACAAGTGCCGGGTGGGAACACTGCTGTGCTACAAACCTTCCTCACCACGTCCAATCCTTCCATCTCCAAGTTCTCTAAAGAGGAGAGCATTCCAGGGACCTGGGGGCAAGGGGCTCTGCTTCTAGTTTTATAGGAGTTATCTCAGTCACTCTGTGTATAGCTCATAAGTACTAATCACAATCAGTCCCAACACCACTTATCAAGAAGACCCCTGGAGACTCAGGGCCAACAGCCTAGGCTGTTTCGATGCGTTTCTAGAAGCTGCTTTGTTAACATGACCCAGATGTTTTCACTTCAAAAACTGTCACCATGTGATCAATGAAGCCTTATCATTCCTTAAAGATTTATTTTTATCTTGTTTGTGTATATCTGTACACACGTGAGTGTGTGTGTGTGTGTGTGTGTGTGTGTGTGTGTGTGTGTGTGTGCGCGCATGTGCACTGGTTAGTTTTTGTCAGCTTGACACAAACTAGGGAAAATCTGGGAAGAAGGAACTTTCCTGTAGGCAAGTCTATGGGGGCATTTTCTGGATTAATGACTGATGTGGGAGTGTTCCCCCTGGACACACAGTCCTGAATTATGCGAGAAAGCAAGATGATCAAGCCAAGGGACAATAAGGCAGTGAGCAATGTTATTTATTCCATGGTCTCTGCTTCAGCTCCTGCCCTGGAATCCCTCAATATAACCTCTAAATCAAATAAACCACTATCCTCCCCAAATTGCTTTTGATCAGTGTTTTATCACAGAAACAGGAAACAAACTAAAACAGTGTGTCTAAGTGTATGTATGTGTACTATATGTATGTGTGCAGACGCCCACAGAGACGAGAAGAGGGCATCAGAGCCGCCGGAACTAGAATTACGGGTGGTTGTAAGCCACCTGACGTGGGTGGGTGCTTGGAACTGAACTGGGTCCTCAGAGCCGCAGGGCTCCCGCTGCAGTGAAGCATTCTCCAGCTCCACCTTGTAATTCCCTAAGTTCTATGCTAGTATCACCTAATCATTGAACTAACACTACCGAGAAAACTAAACCTCTGCAGATAGAGCTATCTTGCACAATTAAGCCTCAGTGGTCAGGAGTTCATGAACATTAACTGACTTTTTGAGAAAGAAGACACCAAACCTAAATAAATGCATCAAATTCAGTGTCCTCCTGGTCCTTCTCTGGATCTTTTTTGGTCAGAAGGGCCAGAGCAAATCATTTCATCTCTCCTGACTGCAGTTTCCTCCTGGGTGAGTTCTGCATTTCAGAGCCTCGTGGGGAGAATTCAAAGAGAAATGCATGAAAGCATCTAGCACAGAGCAGGGCAAAATGCGGCGCATCAAAGCAGCTGCCATGTGGCTATGACTGCCGCAGTCACGACAGTAGAGATGGGCTTGGCCAGAGGCAGCACCCATCTCGGGCTCAGGTGTTGGAAAGGATGTGCTTGGATGTACACCCAGCTGAACAGAGCACAGCTGTCTCCTGCCCTCCAGAACACACGTTTCTGCTGGCTACTCTCAGCGGTCACAGCAAAGCAGGGGACGAGAGAGAAAGGCTGGACGTCCAGAGTTTCTCTCTTCTGATAATGAAGCAAGTGGTTGCTACTGGCAACCGAGCATCCCTGCCCCCAGTGTTAATTCATGGGCACTCACAAAGGCTCCACAGTTTTGCACACTCTAGTCCTTTCCACCAGTGCCATCTCTCCTGAAAGCAGGGTACTCTTTTTCATATTCCTGTGACCCAGGTGAAGGACAGCCTTGACAAAGGAAAAGCAATGTAATTACAAATGCATGGTTTAGAGAAGCTGATCCGGCACTGGCAGCACAGAGGTATCCGTGCGAAGGCAGTGACGGCATGCTGGCCACGTGGCCAGAGCTAAAGGGATTACATCATCCTTTGTGCAAAGATGAGCGGCAGGAGGGGCTGCCTGGTCCCTGAAGCACCACACAGAGCTGCAGGAGAGAGCTGCACTTCTGCTGAAAATCGCCCCTATTCGTCTTCCGTGTCAAAAGCAAAAACATGTCCCCAAAGAGGGCAGGGTTTTCCTAACGAGCTCATATTCATAAAGCGCACTGTTTTGATACTGGAGCAGTCTTGGGGAGAAGGTAAGGAAAAGGCTGTGCTCACTTTGCACAGACTCGAGCGCTCCACTCTGCGAGCGACCCATGCTCTGTCCTAGTGTTCACTCCCAACAGAAACGGAAGAGCTGGTGTCAGGGAGTCGGGCATGTCCTCCTGCAGGGCTGCCACTGGGTCCAGGATGCTTCTCTACTCATTTACAGTGACTCCATTTAAAAAAAAAAAATGGGGTGTGGAGGGAGAGGGGGAGGAGCTAGCTCAGAATGATGTTATTACCAAGAAGCCTGCTCACAGAATATGTCCTGTAAGCAAACACACCTGCCCTTTACAGTCATTCAAAAGCTTCTCGTCCAGCCGCAGCAGCACAGTATTTGTGCCCACGGGTCTGCTCAGCTGTGTGACCTCAACAAATGCAAATTAAGGAATAAATGAAGCCTGAACCCACAGGCACATACTCCACTGGTGACTCCTCCTCCACGCCCAGTCAGCTCAGCTGTCTTCCAGTCTGCAATGTCGTCTACCCCACTCTACTCTTAATTTACTGACACTTGGCTGGAGTGCTGGGTCATCACTAAATGAGGACACCCAGCAGCTGGCTCGCATCAGGTTTATGAGACCACCTCCATCACCTCAGGAGCTTAGGGTGGCTCTAGAACCAGAAATAATTTGCAGGCATTCTATTCCCTGGTCTGGTTTTCCAAGCTGTCCTGAGAATGCTGTCTCCCAGTATGTATCCCTCTTTGGGAAGAAGAGAGCAGGAAGCCTGCAGCCGGAAGCTAGAAAAGGGCAGTTTCTGAAGGCTGTCTGCCCCAGCCTGCAAACATGTGAAGACAAAACTGCACCCCCTCACCAGGGCCCGTGCTTCATCCGTGCAGTTCTCAGCTCAGAGGACTGAAGAGCTCAGTCTCATGAGGAAGATCATCATCTTCCGGAAGCCAGCCAGGCTTGGAACCACACTCAAGCGGTACCACCTGCATATTAATAAACTCCGTAGAGTTTCCAAGCAGGTCTGCTCTAAGCACTAACGGGCAAGCCTTAAAACATTGAGCATTGTGCCTGGCACACTGCGCCACAACAGTGCCAGCAAACGTCAGCTCTACTGATGACCATCTGCTCCAAAGCAGCGCCCAGCTCAGGATAGGTGAGAAGTACCTAGAAGCCAGGCTCCATCCTGCACGATGCACAGAAAACAAGGTGCTTGTACCCCAGAACTGGTGCCCAGGACACAGCTGCCTCTGTTCCAGACTAGACTTGGGACCCTCTGTCCAGCCCCTGGGACCCTGTGTGTATTTAATCTACACAGTCAACACAGAATTAACTATTTGAGTAATGAATGGCTTGAATCAATTCATCTTACCCTACTAATCTATTCAATGTCACTTTGAATTGGCAGTGGATACTTCTAAAATATGTCCGGCACACTTCTCAACAGCAACTCTGTACAAAGGGGTTTGCAGAGTGGATGTTCTTTAGCAGATGCTCAGTTTCTGCGTCGATGTCTATAGTATTTTTTTTAATACAAACGGGGAAGGCTACAGATGTACATACATGATTTCTTCAAAACTCTCTTTGTTCATTTACCTGGGTATTTTGCCAGTTTCTAATGTTGTGATTTCCTATATACAAATACAAGATCTATTAATATTCCCTAATCTCAGAGGCAAAGCAGAATACCCTACCCTTTTAGTAATGACTCACTGTTTAACTTGTAAACTCTGCTGACAAAGGAGCAAGCATTTTAATTTACTTAATAATGAGAAATAGATGTGTGTATGGAGAGGGGTAGAGAGAGGGAGATCAAGTACATAATTCGTAAGAAATCTACTATAAAATTTCACGGATTTTCAAAACAGAAAAGAATCAAGCTTTTCTTCCCTGTAAACTCAACTCTGAAGCAAAATGTGAACCTGTTACCATAACAGGATCTGAGCACTAATGAAGCTTTATGTGAAGCTGTCCTTTGCCACCTTTCACCATAATGGTATGCCATGTCATTAAGACTTTTCCTAATTCAGACTGATGATCTCCAGAATTCTGAGGTTCACACTCACACATCAAAGTAACAGACAATGACAGCAGCAGCAGCAGCCAGCACAGCAGCATCTAACCCCCCAATTGTGAGCTGAACAAGAAATTTCAGTGTCTTAACTTGGCTCAGGACTCCAAGCCAAGAGCAGAAAGAGAAGACACCACACATCCTAAATCCCGGTACCAGGCACATGAACAGTCCTTGCTGACAGGCAACTAAACACAACCCTGAGGCTCAGTGGGCTGAGGGAGCAGAGATGGCAGCAAAGACAGAGGTGACGCTGTTTGCCGTCTTCAGAGGACACATACTGCTGGTGTGGGCAGACGACAGAGGGCAAAGGCCAGGAGAGATACTTAGAGTGGCCAGGGCTTCCATAGATGGAAGAAAAGGTCACTCACCTAGTGTGTGTGTGTCTGTGTGTGTGTGTGTGTCTGTGTGTCTGTGTGTGTGTCTGTGTGTGTCTGTGTGTGTGTGTGTGTGTCTGTGTCTGTGTGTGTGTGTGTGTGTCTGTGTGTGTGTGTGTCTGTGTGTGTGTGTGTGTGTGTGTGTGTGTGTGTGTGTGTGTTGGGAGTGAGGAGACTCTGAATGATGAATGCAGAAATAAAAACAGAGCAAAGACATACAGAATAGCAGGGGACAACAGCCTTACCTTACAACAGCCACCCTTTTCCTTTTCTGGTCCCCAGTCCCCATCCGAAGGAACCAAATGAACCAGAATGGTGGAAGATGGAAAGGAGAGAGCGAAGCTAAGAATAGATAAACTGTTACAATGCCCCTCACTTCAACAGGGGCAGAGATGGGGAGTAGGCATCAGCAGAGGACAGAGGGGGATTCTGAGTGAGAAGCAGGAGAGGTTTTTGACAGAGAATGGTTTTGGACCCTTGATTACCTAAAGCACAACTTTGGTAACAGCCAGAGAGAACGGCCAGGTACATGTCTATATGGTCTTCCTGGGGAGTCACCTGGAGTAGAATTTCCTGGTCATACTCTACCATGACACTAGTTCAAAACAGTGGTTTTGTGGCTTTACCACAGGCTTGCTACTTTAAAACAGAACACGGAGTAAGTTCTAGGAAGGCATGCACTTCCAGTCCAAACTGGCCATCCACCACCATTCCAATTCATAGCAGGTCAAATTTTAAAGCTAAAAGTATACAATGTCAGAATCAGAATACCACAGATCTTGAAATTATTTTGTCTTTCCAAAGGGCCTTCCTGTTTTAGAGTTAACTTTCTCTTTCTAATTTGAATTGTCTCAAAAGGATACAGCAAAGGGGCTTTGTTACTTACTGCTCATGAGATCAAAAAGAGGGTTCAAGAGAGAAGAGAAATAAAATGGATAAGGGAGTTAAGTAAATCAGTTTGTTTTTCTGACTATCATTAAGCAAGAGTTACTTTGCACAATAATCAAGAAATATCCAATACACCTTCTAGCACTAGGTAGCTCCAATATTGTTCGGTTTGGAATAGCTACTAAAAACATTCAACACTCAAAGCAGGTGTTCACTCCCATCACCTGAATCAACTCCTTGGAAGGCCTATCACTTGGAAAACTGGGCTTAGGCAAAGTCAAATCTCCAAGTCGGCAGCTGTGGCATGTGTCACGTCACCAGTCATGGGTCCCCTAAGCCCATCAAACCTGAAGCACGAGGCCAGACTGTACATGTGTGTCCTTCACCTCTGGTCTTCTTGGGGACACAGGTCAGAGATACAGCAAGACAGGAAGTCCACCCAGGCCATAGAGTCAGTCCAGTGTGTCCTCCACAGGACTACGGGCTGGAATACAGAAAACTGCACATGGAGGCATCTCCTATTCACCACAGCAGAAATGTCCCAGGCTTGTTCTCTTATCTGTCATTGAGCAATGCAAGCACAGCCCTTAAGAAAATAAGACTGTTGTTAACAGCTGCATCAAAAATAACATAAGCCTTTCTCTTCTAACTGAAGCACAGGGCAGGGGCGAAGGGAACTGCAATTACTCTCCTGAATAAGAGACTCTGTGGTACAGAAGAGAGACTGGGCCGTTAGAAAACCGTACACTGATCCTATCACACACATTCAGAAAGAATCTTCTACTTGACATAAGAAACCCCAGTGAAAGCAGGGCTCAGATTCCTGGGGTTTACTCATGGAGGATCTGCGCCAGCACTGCAACAGGTGAGAGGAGCCTCACAATCGCCCCATTTAAACGCGGGGACAAATGCGGACGGATGGACGGACGGCGCAGAGTGGGAGCGGACAGCCACAGGCACGTGGCAGGCAGCCCTACATGACGGGGAAGCTGGCCATGGCAAATGTCGCCTCCTCTTTGACTCCAAAGACACACTAGCTTTTTCAGGCTCGATGTCAAAAATACGTTAGTGTTTGCTCAGATCTGACACACAATTCCTGCCTGCCCTCACATAGCCTTACCTGCCTCTGACCTGTCTTCCACCTCATTTTCCCTGTGCTCACAGTCCCAGCAATTGTAGCCTCCCTCGAGAAATCTGTCCTCTCTCCTCACTGCTGCAATCCAACCAGGGGGCAGCTGTTCTTTCGACTGAGAGCAGCGAGCAGAGCACGGAGCGCCTAGCCAGGATGACGGGACTCAAACTCTGCCCTGAGGGACGCGACCAGAATACACCCAGGGGAGTTTCCTACTGGTTCAGTGGTTGATACTTCTCCAATAGCCTTACTACTAGAGGACGGGACAGGAGAGTGTAGGCTCTACTGAGTTGTGTGACCACTGAAAAACAGTCTCAGCCGGCAGTGGTGACCCACACCTTTAATCCCAGCACTCGGGAGGCAGAGCCAGGTGGATCTCTGTGAGTTCGAGGCCAGCCTGGTCTACAGAGCGAGACCCAGGACAGGCACCAAAACTACACAGAGAAACCCTGTCTCGAAAAACCAAAAAAAGAAAAAAAAAAAAAAAAGAAAAAAGAAAAAAAAAAAAAAAAAAAAGAAAAGAAAGAAAAACAGTCTCCACATTTATAATTCAGAAAACAGGTCATAAGATGTTTGCTAACCTCTCTGCCAGCCTTAAAAGAAAATGTGTGGAACCCACACCATCCTCCCCATTGCAGGTGGGGCAGACTTCTCCAGGACTGTCAACCATACACAGAAGAAAGACCTGTACATTTTATGCTGCGTATCATAAATTAAGAAGCAATCACAATTTCAAAGTGCATTTCTAAGACTGGTTGCTTCAAATATCAAATCTCTATCATCCAGTCCTCTAAGTGTCTCGTTGAAAATTAGCAATCTCCCCCCAGGTATGAAGGCCTGTGAAGTCTAATGAAATGGGTGAGACCCCCGAGTTAATGTGTTCTACCCAAAGACCTCATTTCTCCATAATGGGTCCTGGCCTTATTTTACAGGAATAATAGGCCCAAACCAGTGTACACTCAAATGCCTTGCCACCGCCAACCACAGCTGAGCAGTGCGGCCAAGCTGGCCTGGCTTTGGGCTCTGGGTCGCTCCTCCCTGAGAGCAGTCCTTCTGTCCATCGTGGCCCCACAGATGGCATTGCTGTTGCATGGATGAGTCTGCTGACCGGCCAGGAGGCTCAGATGAGGCCTTTGCGGGTTTTCTCACAAGTACCTCCAGAGGAGTTGGGGGCTCCAGGCTGCTGGCATGCCTGTAGCAGAACCATTCACAACAGGTGGGGCGATAGACAACAAAAATGGTACGGAACTAAAGGGTGTAAACTGCCGACTCATAAAAGTAAGCATGGTCTTTTAATAAACCTAATTACGCGTCTACTTACAGCAAATGCTGGGAGAGAATCCTCCGTCTGAAATGTCTTGTCTGTGTCTCTTTGTGACATACACCTTTCCAGAAGTCACTTTCTAATAAGTTCCAAATAGTCTTACAATAAAAGGAGCCAATGCAGCAGACCCGTGGGAACTCCTTCTAATAAAGAGCCAGAGACACGAAGAAGGATCAACCAAAGCCTCCTAAACCCTGGACGGACGGACGGACAGACACACACACACACACACACACACACAAAAATGAGGCACGGGGGGGGGTTACTAGCATTAAAGAATATTTTCTAAAATAGCTAACTGAACTTCAGAAGGTTGCAAGGGCTGACCACACCAAGTGCAGAGGAAGTGCACAGTGAACGTAGAGTGGAAAGCGCAAGCATCATCAGGGGTAGGAAAGACACACATTCGAAACACTAACCCAGAGGAAAACTGCAGGGAAACAGCTGGACAGAAAGCAGTGGCAGTGATGCCCTCCACATCGGTGGCTCAGTCACGAGGGGGACAGAGTCCAACCTCAACTCTTCCTCCTGCACGACACACGCTCCTTGCCCAGTGAGGTGTACAGAGGGTAGGGACCTTGCCTCATTTCTGGTTTCCTCTCCAAGAGTGCAGAGTGCTCAGGGGATGTAAGGTCAGGCTACCTTTAAGCTATTGTCTTCACCTCTGCATTTGTGAGCATCAACCTCAAAGTCCCTGGACTGGCAGACAACATGGGGTCTCCTGTGAGGATCCCCAGAGGAAAAACCCACTGCTGGATTCAATAGTGTTTTCAAACAAAAAAGAACTGCCAAGACCTGAGACCTGCCTCGACTGGTGCTCGCTGTTTCCATGGTACCGACCTCACTGGGCTCAGAAACACAGGTGAAGAAGAGAAGGGGATGCCACCCATCTTCATTATGGATATGACCCATGTACGTGCCCAAGGCCAAGCTAACGGAACTTGAAAGCATTAAGTAGAGCGGCAGTCTTCCGGGGGTTGTGGGCACAGAAGATAGGCCACATCACGGTACTCCACATCTAGGTTTTACGCTTGGGCAGCTTACCTTCATGAATCTGTTTCCACATGTGTACTCCCACTCAAAGAGAGATTTTCATAAGTGCCTGTACATGGTAAGTATTAGCATGGACTCTGAATAGTTTGTTATCATCACCATTATTTACAGTACTATTGGAATAGAGTTATATAATCTAAGCTTACTAAAAATGAAAACCGTAGCACTCAAATGTATTGAACTGGTATAAGAAATGTTCCAAGCTGCCAATGACCTGTCACTCATCTCACATCTGTGGCACCAATAGGCTGCTCTGCTAATGTAACTGGCATATCGAAGCTTATAAACCTAGAAGTAAATCTAACTATGGAGTGTCTGGGAAGAGGAAACCAAGAAACCAAAGTGAGCAAGTCAGTGTTTGCCTGGCTACTCCTCAAAGCTGTCCACAGCAGAGTTTTAGGACAGAAAGACGCCATATCTACAAAAGAGCAGCTTTAGTCCAGTGTAGCAAGCATGCTTCAATCAAACGAAAGGTTCTAGGGACTCCTCAGGGAGCATAGTTTAGTTCCAAGGAGGGGCAAAGGCAGACATTATCTGCTTGCTCTCACATAGCTCCCAGCACATCTGGAAAGAGAGCCTAATTCAGCAAGTTGTTTTACTGAGCAGAAAGTCTGTGAATCACTACAAAATGACAGAAAGCTTCCAGAAGCTCTGCCTACCCCATCATTTCTATCATATTTCTTTACATTAGTGCCATTTAATTCCTGATGAGAGATTCAAGTATATGATGCTCAAAGGATACATTATGAATTGGAGTATATACACCAGTCTTCCCGAGAAAGGTATGTCAGTTAGTGGGGAAGAAAGAGTCTTCTCTGATAAAAAGCTGTTTGTTTGTTTGTTTGTTTGTTTTGACAATCTGCATGAAAAAAAAAAACATGGAAGGAGGACAGACAACAGAGCCTCATTAGAATATAATCAAATCTCTCTCCTCTCACAGAGGAGGGAGGAGGGGGGAGGGAGGGGAAGAGAGAGAGAGAGAGAGAGAGAAAGAGAGAGAGAGAGAGAGAGAGAGAGAGAGAGAGAGAGAGAGAGGTGGCATTCTTCTTTCAGTGTTGATCACCACTTTAATTGCTTTTTCTAGATACCCAAGAACTCTTAAAAACTTGCCTCACAGTTCATAACAGTGTAAATTTCTACCATATCACATTCCAATATGAGGTCTGTCAGCATCTTTTTCCCCTGTAAATGGGAGGGAAAAGAAGTAGAGAAGACATCCAAATTCAGCACCCCATCAAATACAAGCCAACAAGCACATCTGCAGACGTGCCACTTTTGGTGGCGTGTAAGTGGGTTTTTCCTCTTGGCGTAGAGTCCATGGCAGGTGGGAAACCGATCCAGAGAATGTGCACACGCCCACCAGCATGTCGGACTGAGTCCTGGATGAACGACACCCACTCCCTGCAGCTCCTCATCTCAGAAACTCCCTGGCTGACAGAAGCTCGCCTTGGATTTGCTTCCAAAGGTTTTTAAATGCTGATAATGCTACAACTGTTCACAGCAAGGGAACTCGGAGAAGAATGGGGGTCTGGCCTCATGAGGGAAGAGGGGAGGGCCTCAGAACAGCCTAGGTCGAGACATGGATCTAGGTCCTAGATCCCCATAGGCAGGCATGCCTCAGTCTTGCCCAAGCTTATTTCTCTTCATTTAGCCTACTAAGGTGCATGTAACAGAAAACTGACCTCATTTTTATAAATCACTTACACATTAGGATAAATCAATTCAAACAATGTAACAATGGCTACATAAAGTTACTAAACTTCATATCTCACTTAGTTTCTAAAATCTTATTCCAAAATCATACATTCCTATTAATTTCAATATTATTTGACTTCCTAGGTCAAAGACTAAAGACAAAATCCTGAAAGACAAAATTTGGGTTAGAAGAAAGGAAAGCCAGACTGAACACGTAAGAAAGGAGTGGGGGGCATGGAAAAACCTAGGGGACGTTCTAATGAGCAAAGTGTGACCTGCTGTTCAAATCTTAGATGGTTTTTTAAATAAAAACAAAACAAAACCCAGAGCCAGACATCAGGGTGAAAGCTGAAAGATCAGAGAAGCAGAACAGCCAGCCACTAGTTCTTACCTCTTCAAAGTCCTCAGCCTGAGGAGAGTGAGCTCCTCTTTCCTCACGCCTTCTATACCTTTCTCTGCCCTGCCACATTACTTCCTGGGATTAAACGTCTGTGTCCTTCCCATACAAAGGCATGAGATCTCAAGTGCCGGGATTAAAGGTGTGTGACTCCACTGCCTGACCTCTATGTCTAATCTAGTGGCTGGCTCTGTCCTCTGGTCATCAGCCAAGTTTATTAGCGTAGACAACAGCTCACCCCAGGATGGCTCACACAGTAACTTGTGTGGGAATGCTTCAAAGTCGAGGAAATGCTCCTAGAGCTTCCATCGCTGTCCCCATCGCCCAAAAGCATCCTTTTACGTCATCTCAAATTTCCCAAGGCCTCTTCCTCACGATTAAAAATGAACCTCTCCTCCTCAGTCCATACTTCTTTGCTGAAGAGAGTGTCACCCTAACTCTGCCCCTGCACCCTCCTTCCCTCCAGCAATGGCAGGAGGAGCATGCGTCTCAGAGCTGATCTAAATGGAACAGAGCATCCAGGGGACTGTGGTGGGTGGCCTGATACCACCTCCTTCTGAAGAAAAGACGACAGTGCCCCACAAGGCAGGGAGGATTAAATAAAGAGTTCAGGCTCCAATCAAGTACCCAATCCTAAATCAAACTGAGCGCAGAGGCCCAGGAGCTTAGGGATGTCCCTCCTCCTGTGCACCCCTGCTTGCAGGAAGAGACCTCGGACTAACACTCTGGACACAGCAGTCCAACGGACGCACTGTGTCCTACACACAGGTCTAGAAGGAGGGCAAAGTCACTGTGTTTTTAAAGAACACTTACATAAGCACCGAGAAGGCTGGGGGGGCGGGGTGCAGGGAGAGGATAGTCCTCCTGTAGGGCTACCAGAAGTCAGAATCAGAGAACAGCAGCTCTACTCTCTATTAGGATTTAAGCCCACTAGTCAGGATATCATTCCTATTTTCTAGAATTACTCCTGGTACTTTAGTAGTTGAAATCTTCAGTATTTTGAACTTTAAGGACTATTTTGAACACCCTGGGCACGCTGTTCTATATCTCAATGGACGATAATTTCACCTTTCTTTTAACATCTAATGAAAAGTAGGTCCAACAGCAAACACCTAATTCTAGGACTCAGCATCATCAGCATCCACTGTGATGGTACCAGGACACGGTAACTCCCCTATTCTCTTGAAAATGAATGTTGGGGGGGGGTTATGATGAACTGGCACAAGTAGCAAGGTGCCCAGGTACCAAAGAAATGGGATGTAAAACTAGGGGAGCTGTGTGGAGTATCAATACCTAACAGAAGCGCCTCAGATGCACTCTCATCCACCCTGTGCAGAATGGTTTTCTGCCTCTATAAAGATCATCCGTTAGAATCCTACATTATAAGATTTTAACTAAAAGAACTACACAAAAGTTATTTTTAAATGGGATATAAAAGGTTACATTCAAGTCAGAGGATGAACAAGATGAAACGCACAGGAACAAAATAAGACCTGCTCTGACCTGCCTTCTCTGTATCTCCTTGGTGTCTCCAGGGCAGCCTCCAGGAATCCCAGAGGGCAGGACATGCCAGTGGAGTCTGAAGGCTGAGGATGCTCTGACACCAGAGGGCATGTGGCTTGGGTCTACTCACCCCTACAGCATCTGGCAGAGAAGACAACCTCCCTGATATTACAGGTGTTTTAAAGCAATGGGCATAAGAATGCACAAGGTTAACTAGTAGCACAGAAAACGCAGAGCTATTTAACGACTAAACTACTTTCCCAACTGCAGAGAATCCCTCCCAGAGCTTGGTAAGAAAGCTCAACTCCAGCACCCTCCTCCTTGGAAATAAAATGACTACATTTTTCTACCATTTTGTTTTTACTGAAATCGACTACATGCCCACTATCTCAAGACACAAGCTCTAGATTCGCAGGGGGTAATTTACACAGTAGCTTCTTTACATCCCTATAAAATCATTAGACATAAAGAGAAAACTGTATTTTAGCATTTCTCACTTGTGCAGGATTCCAATCAAAGAAGATCGGGGTTGGTTAACTCGTCAGAGTGACACTTTTAAGATAAATGAATAGATGAAATAATAATGCTGTTAGAGAATAACAAGTCAGAGATTGTATGGCACGGAGCAGCACTCTCAAATTCAAACCAAGCACACAGATTTGTAACCTAATTTTCTTCTGTACCTACCAACCACGTTCTTATCATTTAACCAGCCACAGACTATGTATGTATCAGTGAAACGATTATGAACATGGGGAGGCATGGTCTGAGCCATGAATCCAGTGACTGCTGACTGGGTCTGTGTTCACTCCCATGTGTGGTGAGGCCACAACTGTTGATTTCCATCCAACAACTGTGGATAACAGCAGGTGTGTGTGCCACATGTGCACAAACATCTCCAGAGTGCCCAAGCAACTAAGGCACAAGCACCTGTGCCAGCTAAGCCTGCCTTTACTAATCCTGACTCTCTGAGGCTCAGGGGCATATGTAAGAAATCCCTTAATTCCGTCACACCGACACCTACCACAATCCACGACATCAGCCCCCAATATCTCTTCACCTCCACACTACAACCACATTAGTGCCAAAGGGAAGCACCTCTTGGCTACTCTTGAAGGAACAGAGGAACTGTGGGAGGTCGATGGGCAGGCAGTCCCCACTTCCTTCTGCCTGACTTATGAAGACGTGCCAGGTTGTTCCCCGGGAAACAGAAGAGACAGAGAAATGTCCCTGTGGATATTTTTCAGAAGTTATGATCATAGGTTGCTTCACAAGCAAAATCTACAGATAGAGAGCTGCTTTGTACCTGCCTACACCAGGATGAGAGGCAGGGAATAGAGCTCGGGTTACCTTTTCTATGCTGACATCTTGTAAATGGACTATGACAACATCTGTGTCACCCTGCGGATGCACACACTGGAAAGCACTGTGGGCGTACTGTACTCGTGTGGACTACATCTCAAAGTGGACGGTCAAAAGCAAAGTATTGGAATTGCTACTAAGACATTCAACATAAAACATTATCCTGTAATTAAATGCTAGCACCACAAATAGGGATGGGCAGGAGTCATTTTGAGTAGATACAGTAGATATGTTATTTCATCTTTCCTGAGAGCACACAGTGTTCAGATGTATAGCGGTACAATAATACTATCTAAAATAGACCTTTGGGCAGGAACTCCTGTAGAGAATTAAGTATATGTATTCCAAGCAAACTGCTTCTCAATCGCACTGCATAGCTGATGCTCTGAACACAGAGATGGTCATCCCAGCATTCACTGCTGCTTTTCAGTTGCTAATTAAATACAAGGCTGAACCCTGAAGAGCAAATATGTAACATTTCATAATCACAGTTGATATAGACTGTTTTGGTCTCTGTATAAAAAATATATAAGATTTTTAAAAATACACTTAAGGCAAACTATGTCCGAGCATGGGTGTGTGCATGTCTATTTCTTCATTTATCTGCCATACCAGGCATTGAATCCGGGTCCTCACATATGCTAGATGAGCGTTCTACTACTGAGCCAGACCCTAAACTCAGAAAGTACTTTTTATCAAACTGTCTCCTTAGCAGTCCAACAACCATGATTACACATCCCTATGTGCTGTGTCTGTATGTCAAATTGCTCTGATTGGTCAATAAATAAAACACTGATTGGCCAGTGGCCAGGCAGGAAGTACGTGGGACAAGGAGAGAGGAGAATTCTGGGAAGCGGAAGGCTGAGGCAGAGAGACAATGCCAGCTGCCGCCATGACCAGCAGCATGTGAAGATGCCGGTAGGCCACCAGCCACGTGGCAAGGTATAGATTTATGGAAATGGATTAATTTAAGCTATAAGAACAGTTAGCAAGAAGCCACGGCCATACAGTTTGTATGCAATATAAGTCTCTGTGTTTACTTGGTTGGGTCTGAGCGGCTGTGGGACTGGCAAGTGACAAAGATTTGTCCTGACTGTGGGCAAGGCAGGAAAACTCTAGCTACACCTATGAATTTCACCCTAAAAAATAAACCATTTTATAAATAGCTTGGTTTCCTACCATACAAATACTGTTTTCTAAGTGATCTACCTAACTCCTACAAACACTGGCTGAATCTGCCCATCTTAATTTGTCCTTTTATCAGTAAAACCAGAGAAAGCACACCTCCTTCACCCCAAAACTCTGGACAACTTTCCCAAGGTTTCATTCCACAAACACATGCTTATAGATTAGAATGGTGACTTTTTCCACGCCCCCAGAGCTAAGGACCTAACCCAGGGCCCACTGAGCTAAATCCACAACCCCAGATGACTTTCTATGCTGACTTTCACATTTCTGGAGTGTTTCCATTTCGGGCAGCCACCTTTGATCCCAGAAGAAGAGCCACTAGCATGTTCCCAATGAAAACTAGAAGTGGTCACCACAATCTCCAACACTCATTTATGTAATCCTGTTTGGTTTGCAACGCATTTTCTTAAAGCTAATTAACTCACCAAATGCAGAGCCTATCATGAAAGTACCTCTACTGTCTGCTCCGGAGAAACGGAAATCCTGGAAAAGACCCGACCATCTACTGGGAGGACCCAGTGGGGAGTACCAGACCCCAGCTTCTAACTGTTCTGCCACTGGACCAAACGGGGGCCTGAATTTGTTCAAGATCTGATCAATTTTACTTTTAGAATTTGCTAGTTTGTGTAAGAGCTTTAGACAGTACCCAGAATACTTGAAATTGTCTTTTAAAGTATCAAAGTTCCCTGAAGAGCCTTAGCATGATGGTACATGGCTGTAATACCAATTCTGGGAATGCTGAGGCAGAAGAATTGAATGTTCAAGGCCAATCTGGTTACAGAGATGCTGTCTCAAAAACAGTATTGAAATGTTTTACTAATAACAACATGTACTTCCCACATTCTCTTATGGTTTAATATGATCCTGGAGAAAGGATGATGCCCCATTATGACTTGATTTTGTTTTATATGGATGTCATTTTTCTCTCTTAATTCCTCACTAGGTCATTGCTTTTTCTCAAAAAGAACAAATGTTCTTACTTATAGCCTTCATTATGGCCTTAAATCAAAGTCTCTAAACTTCTGAGGTGTATCTTAAAATATTTTGTCTTAAACAAATTTGTCTTACAATTAAGGCAAAGCAGAATGAATACCATATATACTAGGAATGAGGAAGAACTGTCATTGTTTGAAGTAGTGTAAAAAATCAAATCTTGGTGTATTTTATCTTTTTTTTTTTTTTTTTTTTTTTTGGTTTTTCGAGACAGGGTTTCTCTGTGTAGCTTTGCACCTTTCCTGGGACTCACTTGGTAGCCCAGGCTGGCCTCGAACTCACAGAGGTCCGCCTCCCCAAGTGCTGGGATTAAAGGCGTGAGCCACCACCGCCCCCCCGGCATATTTTATCTTTTAACAAACAACATCCTGTACCACTGAGAGGTGCAGGGCTCTAAGTTCACTTGCTGACAGTTTCTATGAAATGGGCTAAGTATATTTTGTAGCAAAGTCCACAACCATTAAAACATAACGATGTTTCACTTTAAGTCCAAAACCTGTTACACTTGAAACTGAAACAAGTTTTGTTTTGGTTAGTTTGTTTTTATGCAGGATCTTTCTGTTATGTAGCTCTGACTGTCCTGGAAACGTCCCCCATGTAGACCAGACTGGCCTTGAATTCATAGGAATCCTCCTGCCTCTGCCTCCCAAGTGCTGGAATTAAAGGCGTGTGCTGCCACACCCAGCTCTGAAAGTTTTCAAAGTTTCCCCCTTTACTAAAAATACTTTTTCAAAACTGATTTTTTTTTTTTTAACTCAGAGCACAGATTATCTCCCCACCTCTTACTTCCTCTGGCCAGGCTTATTCTGTTTCGGCCTCTTCTGAAAGTTGGCCCCTGTCAGTGAAGTTCACTCCCTACCCTAATGGACGCTTTGAGATAAGTTTTGAAAATAAACAAGAACTCCATGTTTAAAATTTTTCATCCTTTAAAAACTTTTAATACTGTGAATCTTTACAATATATACCATTTATTAGATGTTTATATTAACTAAACCAACAGATACACTAAAAACAATTTTTTAATTGTTTTCCCCCATGGCTGGGAGGATAAACACGTCTCTTAGAGCACCTCTGTGTACCTATCTGTAACATAAAACATGTTAGGCAGAAGTGTCAACATCCAATTGTTCACTTAGTAACCATTTCTTCTATACCCGTTGTGGTCGTTTGAATGGAACTGGTCCCCATCATTGTATAGGGAGCGGCACTATTAGGAGACATGGCCTTGTTGGAGGAAGTGTGTCACTGTGGGGTGGTGGGCTTTGAGGTTTCCTATGTTCAGAATATCATGAGTGTGTTAGCTGATTTTCTGTTGCCTGCAAGATGTAGGACTCTCAGCTGTTCCTCCAGTACCATGTCTGCCTGCCATGCCCCCCCTGCCATGATGACAACAGACTAAACCTCTGAAACTGTAAGTGAGCCACCCCAACTAATTATGTTTTTCCTCTAAGAGATGCCATGGTCACGCTGTCTCTTCACAGCACTGAAAACTCTAACTAGGACACCCATATACTGTATTTTATGCCAGTCAACAGGGATGGACAGCTCCTGCCTCATAAAGGTTGGCTGGCATTCAGGAGAGCAGAAACACCTGAAATAATAAACACCCAAACCATACCCCAATGTGGAGCTGAGCGCACAGAAGGACACAGGACAGGAGTCAGAGGGTCAGCACAGCGAGGGGCCAGGGAGGTCCTCTCGGCACAAGAACACCTGACATGAAAGCAAGTGAGCTCACCAAGGAGGCGGGGATGGTGCGGTGAGCATGCTCACTACAGTCAACAGAATGCAGGCAGAGGCAGTGTTCGCAGCTCCCTCCGGAGTCCAGAACGGAAGACAGCAGTGAAACCCAAGCTCTGCCGTGTCTTAGACCTGACACAATCACCCACCGCCCCCTTCCTCCAGCCTCCATCACAGCGCTCTAACATCACACATGAGGATAGCAAGATCGGACCTCGAAGGACTGCTATAATCACCGACTGAGAAGACAAAAGTGTGTGTTTATCACTGGGGCTGTTACGGGCTGGGGCTGTTAGAATGAAGTCCTTATCTAACACCTGTAAGGCCAGAATCCTTACAAGAATAATCATGTACATGGAGATTCTCAATGAGTATTTGCACTTCTGCAAACTACCTATAAGTCTATACTAACATATCTAATCATAGGTAATTAAATTTTGAAAGAAGTGTCATAGTGACATTTATTCTTACATATTTTCTGTTTTAGTCACTTATGAAACTCAGAGAACTGGTAAATGAGCAAAGTTGGTCAATGTTTCTCTTGTGCAAAGAGGCTCCTAACAACAGACGTGCCCGGCAAGCCCCGAAGCAGGTGCTAGCGACAGACTGTAAACCTAATCCCAAAGAGAGCCTTTCTCTCCACAGACAGCCCGGAGAGTCCAAGCACAGATGCATCTGCCCTCTGGCCTGGGAAAACAGGGGTCAGACTCCACACTGAAATTCATAATGGCAACTGGCAGCATCTGTTGGGAACAGCCGAGGCTCCTCTTGTTTACAGCATGCGGCAATAATGCTACTGCTCTCTCCCCAGCTTCAACAGTCTTATCCCAAGACAATCGGGGTCTGGGCGAATTAGACCCACTGTTTAAAAGTGACTTCTTAGTAATGCTGTGTACAAGTCACAGACTGGGCAAGACCTGCTGAGGCCAAGCCCAACCCGGCTTGATGAGATCAAGCAACTGAAACCAAACTTCCTTTTCTTTTCTTTTTTCTTTGTGGCATCTGCTGTTTGAGTAAGTGGACATACATACTAGCCTTGAAAAATGACTCCTCAAGGGACTTATGCGGGTGGAGGCAGCAGTAGCCACATCCTGAGAATTATGGCGTGCAATAAGCTGTACCCTTCCTAAGTGAAAGAAGAAAGTATTAGTAGGTGAGTAGGCTGGTAGAGAACAGACACACTGAAGGTGCTGGTGCCTTGGTTTCAACTGTCCTGCCTTCTTCTGAACACACCTCACAAATGATTAACACTTACTGGTAACTTGGAGCATGAAGATGAGAGGCTGACCCTAGAAAAGGTTATGAAGGAGACACCACCAAATAAAGTGGGGCAGTGGGGAGACAGAGGAGAATACGAAAATAAAAACGACCCCAGGACAGCAACTCGAAGTTCTGAGCGGTACAGGCTTTGTCACCTGTGGGTCGCATGCACTGACAGCCTGAGTGCTCACCCAACATGACCCCTGTGGTTAAACATCCCCCCAGCCATCAGCTCCTAGCTCCTTGGCTCTATTTTATATTTGGTAATCTGTGGGGGCATCTTTCACTGTCACAAAGATAGGGGTGCAATCCACCACACACCTACTCCCCACACCCAGTGACATCCTGCCCGACTGACTCCACGGGATTTTCTCAGGCATCCTCAAACAGGAGAAAACCCTAAGCTCTGCACCTGACACCACTCTATTTTCGAAGAGGAACCATTTCCAGCACTGTACATTGCTCCTTCCAGAACAGTAACTCACACATGGATAGAAGCAAGCTCCGCTTTGAAAGTGTAGCAAGTACTGCTCACCACTAGAGAAAATCATGGCATTGGGGGCCACACGGCTCACACTATGTGAGTCACGAGTGGGAAACATTTGCAGCTCTCTGGGGTTGCAGAAGTCTCACAGCAATAGGTATCGATGTGGTTGAGAACAGCATCCCACGTTCCGAAGAGAGAACTGATATCAAGATGTACTCTGTGCACTGGCCGCAGAGCCACAAACCTTCAGTGCTGCTCGAGGCAGCCTTCTGCTCCTGAACGGAGCTGGTAGTTCCCGCTCAAGTCTCCAGCAATGAAGGCTGGCTGGGTTCCCCCAGCATCCCAGCCCTTTCAGCACACTCTTAGCTGTGTAGAGTCACAGCTAAACATTCACACAACCAAATAAATGCTCGCAAACGCCAACTTTTCTTCCACTTGTTCTTTGCTAGCAAGAATACAGTGCTCATGTTTTGGGAAGGTACCGGTCTTATTTCAGTCAGTACACTGGGTATCACATACTCCATAAGCAGAGAGGTGGGTATGACCATGCTATCACCAGTCCAAATGTATCTTGGCATGTTCCAGTTTTACCTTAATTGCATTTTTAACACTGAAATACATATCACAATTAATTATAAATTTAAATATAAAGGAGATAGGCAGGATAGTCTGAGTCCCTTTAAACAGACCTGAATTTCTGCCTTTCACTTCGTGAGCACATACCTAAAATTCTGACTAATTTTGGTTCATCCCAACCTATAATTAGAACGATTCAACACCATCAATTACAATACATGTTCAAACCACCTAAATAAGAAAGCAAGCTTTTCCCTACCAAGTAAATCTTTATAAAGCCAAAACTAAAATTGTAAAGGTTTTGGTCATCATAAGATGTGATCTGTACCTGCTCAAGTCCACACGTGACCTCATGATACAACTCACCATGCCGGGGACCCCCAGAAGGGCACAAAAGGAGGTGGGCAAGGGAGGGCTCTTCCCAGTCCTTCCTGTTCCTGAGCACCTTCGAGGCAGCTGCAGGTCCGCTGTGTGCCTTCCTCTCTGACATTCCCCGGCCACTTGTCCTCTGACACATCTGACATACTTTTGTCAATCACAGGCTCACGTGGTCGTGACTGCGGACCATTTTGTGTGCTGCAAAAATAGCTTATGCTCAGCACTCCAGCTGAAACGTCAGGAAGGGCAGCAGGCAAAGGTCTCAGCGTGTGGGTGGCTCTCCTATTATGATAGCCATCAAAGACTCTGTCCTGACACCCCACAAAACAGACCAGAAGCAAAGCGCAAGGAGCAGACAGCGCACTGTGACATACAAGCACAGCTCCCCTTGCCAGAAACTCAACAGGCACTAACAAGAAAGCACACATACACCTTTTTCTCCTTTTCCCTTGTTGGGGGTTCGGCTTCCTCCATTAGGAGCCCTGCCTGGGCCTGCTTGATGGCATTGTTCCAACAGAGGAGAGCCAGGACACAGATGTTCAGGGACCCATGAGGGAATACAGGCTAACTATTAGCGACAGTTGTGCTCATTGTGAATTTCAGATGTAATAGGTGTGTTGGGAGCAAAGCTGGGCTCTGGACTCTGCTTCATCCCTATACTCCAGCCTTTCATGGCTGAAAAGAAGTGACTGCTGCTTCTTCAACTTTCCTATCTCTATAGGATGTGGAGCAGGAATCTCCGCCAAATGACTTAAACCCTGTACTGTGATTCTATCCGACTGATACAGTGTATCTCCTGGCTGCTGCTCAGGGCAATCACTCTCGGCTCTAAGGGAATCTGTCACACAAGTCTTCCTTCCCCACAGAGTCATCTGTATCTGCCATTTCCCGTACAGCTTAGAGGAACCTGGTCCCGAGAACACAAGATATATACCGAGTCTCTCCTCAGCTGATGGTATTAAAGATACAACCAGCCCAGGTCCTGGCAAAATCTCCAAGCCACACTCCATATAAGGCAGCCCGCTGGTGAAGGTCTCTTTACTCTAACATCAGTGTGCTGGTCCTCCACGTTCTCCTCTTGCTGCAAAGTGACAGACAATACCCTCACTTTAACCCTCCAAATGATGACGTCAGAGCCCAGTGTCCTAATCTCTGTGACACAGTATGAGCTGCTGGCATTGATATGCTTCCCGAAGGCTTTAAAGATAGAATCGCCAAAGTCCCTGAAAAACCTCATGGACTGGGGGGCGGGGTGTGGAACAAAACAACCTGGCTGGCAAGCTGGGCTCTTAAAATAGCACAGTGTTTTCCTATTTCTGCATGTTTTCCCCAAAGCTGTCCCAAGAGCCTCAGCTCTTCCTATCACGAAGCCTTGAGAGGACTCTCCTCTGTCTGGCGACAGTAGCTTTGCCACTGGGGATGGTGCTCACACCTATCCTCTACCCCTGAGTCTGGAGGAAAGCTTCGGCCAGCCCTTCCCTCCTCCCTTCTGCCATCAAGAAGCTCTGGCCGCGGGTTCCTAGTGTGAGGTAAGTACTGAGGGATGCTGGGCTACCAAAGCCACTTTCAAGCAGACTGCTCATGGCAGATACCATGCTTCACCAAGTTTCAGGGACGTCGTGAATAAGCACACAATTTAAAATAAAGCAATACCAGGCAAAAGAAAAGCACTTTGATGAACCCTCCACCTGACTGGCCTGAACGACGGCATTCAGATTTTTGGATTCCTAACTTGAGACTGCGTAAGTAAAATTATTCTGCTTGCCCATCAGTTCTCTAAGTGAGTCCTATTGGTGACAGGAAGCTGCATGGAACAGCTCTGCCCGGTTTCCAGCTTCTAGGATCATTCATGAGAGGAGCAGGCAAGCCTCTTCCACACTTACTCTCCAGCCTTCAGAGCCGCTGAGAGTGCTCACATTGCGGCTGTCGCCTTCCGTGTGACTTTTAGCACCTCTTTTCTTCGCTTCATTCTGACTGCAGCAAAAGACCTGAGGCTCAGTGCGCTGAGGCACTTCTCATTACGCTCTGAGCAACCTAAAATCCTAAAATAGCTCGCAGCTTTCTAAAATAATTTAGAGCTTTCCCTGCATTGTAAAAAAAAAAAAAATCACAGAAAGGACAAATAATGGAATCTCTGTTTAAAACAAACAGTGTCCAGTTGACCTGAAAATGATACAGGATTCTGGCTGTGTGTACTTTCTAAAAACAAAATAAATGCATTCTTCTAGTACAAAAGTAATCAACAAGTGGAAAGGGGGCAAAGAGATTATTAATAAGAATTAAACATGTAAATTCTCAAAGATAGGATCTAGCAGCATATCAAAAACTATGTGTTGGTCATGGTGCAAAAGCTTCAATCCCAAGACTCAGAAGGCTGCGGCAGGAGGATTGTGAGTTTGAGGCCTGTCTGAACTATGTAACAAGATCATGTACAAATAAGTAAATAAATAAACAAAGTTGCAAGCTATGCTTCAAGAACATTGATCTTTATTAATATTATCTGCACCGGGGGCATGGCAGGTACCTCACTGGTGGAATCCTTGCCCACCATGCACAAGGCTCTGACTTCAACCCCTAGCATCTCAAAAAGGTGAAAAATACATGAATTTTCAGGACAAATACGGGTCACTTGTGGGTCCCCATCAAGGGATTGAGAATATTAAACACTGAATGTTATAAAATACATTAAGAAGATGTGTAAGTCTGTAATCTGACAAAGACTAGAGTTAGAGAATTCAAGCCTAAAATGTTGCACACTTAGAGGGAAGGGGGTACATATGCACCAATGAGATGCCAGCCTTCAAAGCGAAGATCTTGAGAGCTATGCAGTCCAACAGCAGCCCAGCTTCCAGGAAGCTCCCACACACCGCTAGCCGTGGCTTCCTATTTATGTGCTCTCAGGGGGCCTGATTCGAAGAGAGCATCTCCCCCTCTGTAGTGGGGAGCTGTTCCAGCTTTGAGGCGGGAACCCTTACAACCCGAGATCCGGATGTGCCAGCCTTCTTGGTTCCTGGTGAACCTGGATGCTGGAAGACAGACCGAGTCAGAGTTCTCCAGAGAACCTGGACTGCACTTCACCTCTCCCGGATCCTGTAACCAACCCCTTTACTGGCTGTAAATTACCCCAAAATAAACTACGTGGAGTTGCCCTGATACAACCCACACACACACACATCGCCCCTTCCTTTACCTAACAAGACTGGCAGTGCTGGCAGGTCAAGGGGGCCGCCGCTGTGCACCTTTCTATCACAAGCCCCCCAGTGAACAGGAGACGGGGAAAGAAGTTGTAATGCAGATGACACCAGCCTCCTAGTATGAAGCCAAGCCTGCTCCAGGAGGAGCTCCCAAAGAGCACCATGGCACCTGGCACACTCCATAAAGCCTGATCTGAACAGCAGGGGGCTAGCACGTGACTCTGTTTAGCCCATCTTCCGGAAGGGCTAAACTCAAAAGATCTCATTCATTTGGTTGCATCCTTCTACATCTCTATCTAGATAAGAGACCACAAGTGTTACTTTGCACAAGACAAAAGAATCTGAGATCTGGGACTCTTAGGGAAAGATTCTCAGGTTATACAGAAGCAGCTGGGACCCCATAAGTAAAGCCACGACTATAAACCCAAGGCTTGGGTGAACCTAGGATTGAAATTCACACTTGGTGGAGACGCATCACCGACCCTTCCCTCAGTTCCAGGCACACTGGCAGAAGACAAGGGCTTCAAAGCCAGTCACAGAAGCAGCAGTTCAGACTTCTTCTGAGATAACTGGCTTCAAGTCCAGGACTCTCCCTGACACTTTTAACAATCCCATTCTTGTGTGTAGGGAGATGCTTCAATCAGAAGGGTATCTTCCACATCCCACGCCACCCAAGGAGGAAGGGATAGGGAGGCGCCATATGCTGTGCTGGCTTCCACATGCCTTCTCCCCTTAACAGCTCTTAGGAACTCACCAGACCTAATCAGCAGGGAATTTAGAGGCATAAAATTGGGTAAGGGGTGACCTCACAGAAATGCTGCAAGGCTTACAGTTAATGCATGAAGACCTGTACTAGGTAGATAGGCCAATGTCTCTTAAATGGTGGCTCTATAAACAGCTCCATCAGAATCACAGAAAGCAATCAATGTAAACCATCAAAATGTAAATTCCTAAGCTCCACCCATCACAGACACCTACAAAGGGCATCTGGAGCAAACCTGGGAGATTCTAAAGCACACTACCCTCGGGCTGGAGCGGCCTGCAAAGGCCAGGCTAGTGGATGTTCAGATTCCAAACAACAGAAGCTGTGAAGGACCGTGTAGTAGCTTGAACGAGATGTTCTCATAAACTTGGACATTTGAACCCTTGGTCCCCAGTTGGTGGTGCTGTTAGGGGAGATTTAGGGTGCAGCCTCACCCCATTGCAGTTTCCTCTCAGCTTTGTGCTTATGACTGAGATGGGATTTTCTCAGCTTCCTGTTCCTGCTGCTGCCAGGCCTCCCTCCAGGATGGACTCTTACCCCTCTGCAAACCCAAATAAGCTCTTCCTTCCGTAAGTTACCTTGGCCATGGTGTCTGATCAAAGCAAAGCAAAGTGAGTATCACAGGAAGACACTCAGAGGCAGCATCTCTCCTACAGGCTTCTACACTACATCTCGGTCCCAGGGAGAACCACTTCCCATGATGTACCTCAGAATGTGAACATATGCACAGCTCCCTCAGGCTTCAGAGTTTAATAAAAATAATTCCAGGAGTGTTCGGTGAACTCGTATTCTCTGTGTTCTTCCTATCATGGCTATTAAAAAGAATCACTGGTCTCAAGTCACTGCCTGAAAAACAGATCAGTTTTACCTCCCCCCATGCTCCTTCCAGAGGCAGTTCCTAAGGTCAGTCCCTGTGGGAAGACACCACAGCTCTGCCTTCTGAGTCTACAGCTGTCCCTGGGGATGCTGGCAAAGGGGAGGCACCATCACAGCAGAACATTCAGCCCATGTGTACCAGGAAACTCTGCAGGGACAAGTCTGTGCTGTGGATGATTGATTGATAAATGAGTAGCCAGGCAGAAAGTATAGGTGGGACTAACAGAGAGGAGAATTGAGAGAACAGGAAGAGGTAAAGGAGCGCCAGCCTGCCATCGAGGGAGCATCATGTAAAGGCAGGTAAAGCCATGGAACATATGGCAACATATAGTTATATGAAATGGGCTGAGTATAAGAGTAAGAGCTAGACAATGGTAGGCCTGAGCTAATGGCCGAGCAGTTTAAATAATATAAGCATCTGTATGTTTATTTTATAAGTGGGCTACGGGCTGCCAGGGCTTGGCGGGACCCGGAGAGAAAAGCTCTAGCTACAGGTCTGCCCTGCACCAGAGAGGAAAAGTATCCATCACTGAATGGGAATCACAGTCATGAAGTGTCCCCTCGGAAACCAGAAACAGTCACAAGCTTCTCCAGAACTGTTCAAGCACACCAAACAAACAAGACAACGTTCCCATGGTGTTAGTAGAACAGTTATTCCAGGTCTTATTTTTGCACTGAAGTGGGATTATCATTCTGAATATGAGAATGGTTCCAGAGGCAGAGACCTAAAGTGGCTTCCCTACTCCACGGGCAAATTAAAACAAATGAAGAGTAATTAGAGCAAAAATCAACATTCTTCATCTCTCCACCTCACATAGATACTCAAAGCACTTGGCCCTACATCCAGTTCCCCCTCCTTGTGGCTCAGGTCAAATTCCATAAGTACTTTCCATCTCACACAGGCAAAGCCACATCACAAAAGTGGCCTCATGCTACATCTGCAGCCTGAGGTCCCTGATTCATCTTGGACCCTATACTTATCTCTTCACCTATAACCACATCTGAGGCTCTGACACTTCTGATAAACCCTGAAAACTATGATGCAGAACCACAGCTTCCGTGGGCAGAGCCACCACTGGCTTCAGGGCCAGCCACCCTGAAGAATTCAGGATGCTGACAGCCCTACAGTCCTGTAAGGATCCTTTTCAGCATCTGCAGCTGCCTCCGTGGGATCTTCCTGGCCTTTGGACATCACAATTGCCCATGTCTCCCCAGTCACCACGCTGACGGTGATGCGGGGACAGATGGGACTGTGGAGCCCACGGGGACTGGAACCCTGGCTGCACTAGCCTAGGGCATTGAGGCATGCTGGAGCAGGCACCCAGTCAGCACGGGCAGAGCCAGGCACTGCCCTATCATCCTTCCAGCCTTCCAAACTTTGCTAACTCATTTATTATTTTGATAAAAACTTTGTGGTCAGATGTCGGGGGGGGGGGGGGGAGGATGGGACAGGGGGCAGTTGGCTCACATCTTCAAATACTATCACTGGAAAACTAAGAATTTTTTCCCAATTAAATGACACTAGATCATCAGAACACTATTTCTTCTGTGCTCTTGCTATCAGCGTTCTATGTGCATCATTGTGCTTTCATAATAAAATTATGAAAACCACTTTAATGCTCATTAGACACTCACTACATGCCAGGCACCATCCTAAGCATTTTAACAGACTTCTCCACTGAGTCATCTTGACAGCCTGCGAGGTGAATAATTTACCTTTGGAAACACCGAGAGGGTAGGAATTTGCCAGAGTTTACACAGCAGAAAGCTGGGGTGGCCACTCAACTCCGACAGCCTGAATCCATGTATCTACACTCTGGACACTGAATGGTGTGAGCCCTTTCCTTTCAGTGTTAACTCTTCTGTTCGTTTTGTAAAGACTTGTTTGAATTGTATAACCAAGTGGGTCAGAGCGAGGGCTGGACAATTAAAAGCACTGACTGCTCTTCCAGAGGACCAAGTTTAATTCCTAGCACCCACTGGGGTTAACAATCAGCTGTAACTCTGGCCTCAAAGGATCCTATGCCCTCTTTGGTCTCCTTAGGTACTGTACACACATGGTACACAGATACATATGCAGGCAAAACATCCACACACAAAAAATAATAAAGAAATTAAAAAAAAAAAAACTACTTTGAGAAAAATACATGAGCCTCCTGTTTGCAGCAAACTGCATTTACATTAAGTTTAATGCATAAAAAGCACCTTGGTTCGCCGGGCGGTGGTGGCGCACACATTTAATCCTAGCACTCGGGAGGCAGAGGCAGGCAGATCTCTGTGAGTTCGAGGCCAGCCTGGTTCTCCAAAGCGAGTTCCAGGAAAGTCGCAAAGCTACACAGAGAAAACCTGTCTCGAAAAATAAAAAAAAAAAAAAAAAAAAAAAAAAAAAAAAAAAAAAAAACACCTTGATTCTTCAACAAGAGAGCAACTTCTTTACAAGTTACCAATTTGCATGCTTAATGTCAAACATGTAGGTCACGTTTTTTAATATTTTCCAAAGCCTGGGGGAACTAACTCTGTTAGCAAAATAACATAAAAGTCAACTCAATCTCCTACTGCCTTCTGCAAAACTTTGGTGATAGTGTGCCATGCTGGGACCACCTGCACACACTGGGGACTGAGTTCCACAATGGTCTGCAGGGGCCTCCGATGAGTGTTGCCCCCTGACTGGAGGTTGCCTGCACCCACACAGCTGCCCATGGTCTGCCACTGCCATCTCTTCCCTGATGCAGCCAAGTGTGACCTTTCCATCACTAAGACAAGGCAGTTTTCCTGTAACTTAGAAATCTCATTTCAGCAGCTGTATGTGCCTATGCCTGAGCAAACTGCACTTAAGGCTGGCTATGAGGAGAAGGTCCCAGAACCCCTAACCCCAGTGGGTCAGGATAAAAGGCTGTGTGACACTCAGATGGAGCAGGTCCCACTGCCCACTCCTGAGCATCCAGAGCTGAGGACTGAGGATAAGAAAGGGACTACAGACATGGGAAGATCTCCTTTCTGTAAGCGCTGGTTCATTCCAGACACTGGAGAGGGGCTCCAGATGGCCTGGGACTGAGCATACCACATAGCAAACAGCTCTTGGGACACTGTGGATTCTGCTTCTACCTTTTTGTTTATGTTGCTGCTGTTGAATTTCTGACTCCAGGTAGCCTTAATATTGACTATCTTTAAGAAGTGTGTACAGGAATCCCTGCATCTCTAGACCTTTTGACATTTGCATGTAAGGCTACAGGAGCAGGTTACACCTACTTGTCTGCCAACATGCCTGCACACTTGGCCCTGAAAATTATTCATCCCACTGAAGGCTCCTATTTGCTGCCTAATTCTTGGAAGGGGTAAAAGCAGATCAGAGCCTAGCCCTGGGCCAGGCTGATGATGTTCATGCTCTCCTTAGATGTGGAACCAGGCTGGCAATCCACTATCCACGGTTATTACAGTAGCCTGACTAGACAAGATGAACAGGCTGGTAATAAGGGGAAGGGGGGGGGACGGACAGAAAAAACAAATGCACTGACCAAGTTTAGGACCCAGTGAGGTAGTTTACCATAAACCACTGGGCCCTGCTACAAAAGAAGAATATGTTTGCAGTGCTGTTCCCATGCTAGCATAGACCACATGAATTACACAGTGATAACACAACACACACAACATATGGAGTCTTTCAGAGCTAAGAGACACGAGTTAAGTCCATGTAGATGTGTTCTATTTGCCTTTTGTTGCTTTGACAAAACAATGACAAAAACCAACTTGGAGGAAAGGTTCATTTCAGTTTACAGGTGAGAGTCCATCTGGGAGGCAACCAGGGCAGGAGCTCAAGGCAGCAACCTAAGCAGAGACGACAGAAGACTGCTCCCAGCCACTCTGGTCTTCTGGTTTGCTCAGCTACCTTTCTTATACAGCCCAGGCCCACCTGCCTAGGACGATACCATCCATAGTGGGCTGGGGCCTTCGACAGCAATTAGCAGTTAAGAAAGTGTCTCAAAGACATGCCCACAGACCAATCTGATCCAGGCACTCCCTCAACTGATTCCCTCTACCCAGCTTGTTGCCAAGCTGACAACCAAGATTATCCACCACAAGATACACTGGGATAAGACACATCCGTGCCTGCAGTATTAGAATAGACCAGCAACACTACTGTAGAAGCAATCGATCCTCCAATGAACACTCGTTTCTCTGTAGGCAGCTGAATACGCCAACACCAACTCCAAGAGCTCAAAGGTGAAACAAGTACAAAGCAGAAGATAAAATTCATCTTATTTTTTAAGTACACACATAAGTAAGCAAGCAGGAGACACTCACGACAGCTAACACATAAATTACACCACCGGTTCAGGACCTAGGCAACTCCGGTAGCACAAAACCTGTTTGCAAATTCTGCAGGAACAGACAGAGCCAGCCTGCAGGACTGGGTGCTAGAGGCAGGTTCAAGAACTCTGACAATGAGAGAGATTTGTGCTGGCTTGCTGCAATCTGGGAAGGAAGTGCCAAACAAAACCAATCAATGGACATCTCTCAGAGTAGACCGCATTCCCCGCTTTGTACGGAACATCTTAGTGAATCCTCGCTAAGAACTACAAACATCACTGTTGCTACAAATGTGCAGATGAGAACAGTGGGGCACAGAAAGTGAGTGGCATGCCCAAGGGGGAAAAAAAGGCCACAGAGTGAGAGTCAAACTTGCCTCAAGAACACAGTCATTTACCCAGTAAAGTGTACATACAATAATCCACTTGTCATGGGTCAACAAGAGTCAACGCTAGCATCTATGATCAAAACTAAAGTCTTTAGATAGAAGTAAAACCAGGGACTTTATGGTGATATTTTATTTGTACTGAAATGTGATTTTAATTTTATGTTAATAAATAAAGTTGTCCTGGGGTCAGAGCTATTAGAGCCATAGCAAGAGCGTGATGGTTAGAAGAGCTAGGTAGATTTCTGTGTGTTCAGGGATACAGCCAGTATTGGAGACATACGCCTTTAAGACTTGGAGGGCGGTACTTACAGGCAGTGATGAGGCAGTCATGTGGTTGGGTTTACAACCAATGAGAAGGCAGAACAGAAAGACTATTTAAACACAGACAAACAGGAAATAGCGCTCTCTCAGGGAAGCTAGGAGCACTGCAGGAGGTAAGATTTTATCTCTGAGCTCTGACCTCTCAGCTTTCTCTTTTACATTGGCTCTGTGTTTCTTATTTTAATAAGACGATTGGTTACATCTACAGGACTTAGTTTCTTGATTGCCACATGCAATTTGGGGAGCAGAACCCATACCTTTGGTGAGGCTAAAAGCAGATTTGTACACATTAGGTCACATGCTTTGTGAGATGCTAGGGACTGCTTAGTATGAAGCAGTATTTAGAATGGGCAGGAATTGAAAAGTATTCTCAGGTTACATAAAAAACAAAAACAAAATAGGTTTAAATAAAAGTAAAGGGAGTAAAAAAAAAAATCAAGGTTTTATTAGTACCATTTTCATTAGCAGCATACAAAATTCCTAACACAATGTGATGTGCCTTCAGATCTCAGCCAAGGTACGTCACTGCATCCCAAGACTCAGTAGCCGTATGGAATAGCCAACAGCAGTAACAAGCAGCCCTCAGAGTAAAGTCACAGAAAGAAAGCGTTATACATACAGCAGGAACCTTCGCCAGCGTGTTCCGATCAGGAGTGTGGGGAGACACATGCTACCACTAGATGTACCACCATCATCTTTTTTTAACTTAAAAGAATTAGAAAGCAGATTTGGGATTGCAAAAGTAAAAGGCAACATGAGAACCCTCAAAGCACCTCTTCTAGAATAGAACTGCAGCGTGTCTTGGCCATTCATCTGTACTCCCTTCTCTGATCTGTACTGAGTGGGGTCTTCCAGGTGCCTCTTTAACGACGAGGGGGAAGCAACAGATACCATAACCACTGAGCCATCTCTCCAGCAGAGGAACAGACAATATAAAAGAGTGATTAGTTCACTTTCTTCCAGCACGCTAAGTTTTCTAGGTACTATCTTTAACATGATAATTTTCAAAACTACAGAGGGAAAGGAAAATCACTCTATCTCCTGATTGAAGATCAATGAGTGAGGAGAAATGATTTAAGACAGGATGTGTTTTATTACCTAAGCTGTCTCCTTCACGATGGTCAGAAATGAAGACATAAAACACCGCATATTGACTGGTGTCACAGACAAATCAATGAAGTCTTATTTCATCAAACTGAAATATAACACTCAGTTTAATTTCTCCATTAAAAAATAATTAGGTGAAACAAAGTGAGAAGGGGATCAGCTTCTGGTCTGGATTACAAAAGCTTGTCATTGCGTCTACTGTGTTCCCTCAGACTTTCTGGGGAGCTATAGTAAGGAAGCGTTTTCAACAGAGTACTTTCCCCTAAGCTTTCCAGGACTCTGTGGGGTAGACTAACCCATGTTTCCATGCTGAGACTAGAGAATGACCTTCTAGAAAACAAGGGCTAGGGGAGTGACAGGAGCCAGTGTCAACCAGCCACAGTGGCCGCTGCCATTGATAGCTTGGACACAGAAATTCAATTTCAAAAGCACTGGGCAGTATGTTCCCTAGGTCATAAACAGTGTCACCTTTTGGGGTACAGGCAATTTGTCTATTATCCTGAATGCCATGATTTACTGGCCTGTCAAAAACAAGCTATTTCCAGCCTCCAAAACGCCCAGTCCACCTGAACCACGTGGGACTCTTAAGAAAAATCACCTGACAGCTGGCAACATCAGCCCACAGAGGGTTTCCGCCCAGCTGTGCCGGGGAGCCCGCTATGGCTCCTCCGGCTGCACAGACCCACTTTCTCAGCACCGTGTCTACTCGTTTGGTCAGATACTTTATAGTGTCATTAAACACACAGTCACTAGATTTTGTGTCTTTTTCTTTTCTTTCTTTTATCAAATACAGTCTGTGCTTCCTGTACCCGCTCAGACGTGTGGCCTTCAAAAGAGGATACAAAGTCGGGTGGGTAGGGAAGAGG